>NC_092340.1:330785833-331099166 GCF_046630445.1 Rutidosis leptorrhynchoides | reverse complement strand
TTTAATATATGCTAACCATATAACGGGCTCGAGTCTAAAGCCATTTTAACTCCATGTTGGGATTCAGCCCGTTTAACCCAATCTCATCATATATTGGCACTTCACACGGGCTGATTTCGGCTTCAAGAAGCTCATGACAATGTTGAAAATCCTTAAATTCAAACATGAGATTAAGAATGTAATTAAGATTAAATTTTATTTAAGTAAGATATATATATCAATGTATGACAAACAACAATTTGTTATAAAATATCTAGATTGTGTTATAAAATATCTAGATTGGATGTTAATTTTATTATTATTATATTTCTTGCATAGTAATATTTTATACTATAAATAGACATGTATGGTAACCATTTAAGGTGCACCATTTCTCTTGAAATATCAATATCAATATTTCTTCTCTCCTTCTTCTCTCTTTTTCTCTCTTTGTTCTTATAACCATTAAAGGTAGTTATAAGCCTACTGAATTATAACACGTTATCAGCACGAAAAGCTTAGTGTAATTAAAAGATATCTCAAACGATCACGAATCACTAATCAAGGTATGAAATTATTAATAATTTTCAGACTCGAATATATCAAATTTTGGACTACTAACATTTATATTTATGTTATTTAAGTTATATATGGTCGGTTATACCACCTGAATTATATTTCTGTAATCTAACTTTTACTAACTTCACTAACATTTATATTTATGTTATTTAAGTTATATATGGTCGGTTATACCACCTGAATTATATTTCTGTAATCTAACTTTTACTAACTTCACTAACATTTATATTTATGTTATTTAAGTTATATATGGTCGGTTATACCACCTGAATTATATTTTCTGTAATCTAACTCTTATTAACTTCACTAACATTTATATTTATGTTAATAAGACCTCATGATTGTACGCAACACGTCATTTGACAACACGGTACTTTATGTACGCAACACGTCATTTGACAACACGGTACCATGGGTCGAGATTAATTCCGATCAATACGAATACGACGGGGTCTTTATATGTTATCTAACATTTATGATTACTTATGCAATTAATCATTATTTATTTTATGCATACTAATGTTTATTCTTAAATTTATAATTTTAAAAGTTAAAATAAAAAAATAGTTTGTATTTTTATTAAAAATAAATCTTAAAAGTTAAAATAAGAAAAAGTAGTTTGTACTTTTATTAAAAGTAAATCTTAAAAGTTAAAATACAAAAAGTAGTTTGTATTTTTATTAAAAGTAAATCTTAAAAGTTAAAATAAGAAAAAGTAGTTTGTACTTTTATTAAAAGTAAATCTTAAAAGTTAAAATAAAAAAAGTAGTTTGTATTTTTATTAAAAGTAAATCTTAAAAGTTAAAATAAGAAAAAGTAGTTTGTATTTTTATTAAAAGTATATCTTAAAAGTTAAAGTAAGAAAAAAAAGGGATGGTAAAATGGAATAGTTTTTTTGTCAAAAATGAAGTATTGAAAATGAAGTGGTCTCCTTCTATAACTAAAAAAAATATATATACTTTTATCAAATGAATTTTTTTGTGGCCGACAATTTCAAACACGAGTCCGTGTTTAGTTTATCAAGAATATCTCTTGCTTTGGTGAAAGGTCACGATCACGATATCAGGTGTTGTGAAAGAATTAAAAAACTGGTCAAGTGGCCTTTTAAAAACTAGAAAAAAAATTTAAACAAAAAGTTTTTTTTATATATTTATAATTTACGGGTAACGTAAAAAAAAGGAAGTTTTTTTTTTAAAAAAAAAAACAAAGAAAGTGTTTAAATGAGTTTTACAGAAAGGGGGAAAGCAAAGTAAAAAAAAACTTTTTTTCCAAACAAAGGTAAATGAAAGTAGGACTTAATACAAGAAAAAAGTAAACATCTCCTAGACGTGATAAAATCTATCAATGATAAGTATTAGACTTGATGAGCTAAATGTGACAAAAATGTTTCAACATGTCTTATGTTAATTTTCTAAAATAAGTTATTATTATTCCGAGTTTAACACATATACATATGTTAATTAAAAACAACCTTTTTGTTCTTATGTAGTGTTGGGTTGCAATTTTGGTTGTATGCCATAATTCTATCCAGTAGAGTGACAATAGAAAACTTTTGATGATAATCAATAAAAAACTTTTTTCCAAACTTGTCAAATGTTTTGTTAAAAACGTGACCGTTGAAAAAAGGAGGTTGAATAATAAAACTTAAAAAACAAATTATTATTTTTAAGAGTGTGCATCAAAATGGCCCGTTTAATAATGGGGAGTAAAAATATAGTCAAATTGTTTCAACGAACAAGGGTTCAATTGGATGTCTCTTAAAAAAAATCTGCGGGTACGGGTGATGGATCCAATGGATCCGCATCCACGACCCGCGGGTGCTATCCCTAATTGTGACAAGTACAAATCAACTAAAAGTCTAAAAAATAAATGCTCTTATAGGGACCAAATGTTCACAATAATTGCCTAAGCTAGATATGAAACAAATAGTTCATAAAAAAAAAAAAAAAAGGTCGTTGTGCGTTTTCGGGATGATAGCCGAAATACACTTACAAAAGTAGGTCAGCCGTCAATTCTTTATGGCCATATCAACGTAGATCAATAAAATCATTTATGGTTTTGATAAAAGATTAATTAAAAATTAATTGTTTTTTGGTCTTGGATTCTCGGTAACAAAAGCAAAGGTTGTTTTTGGTTGCCACAACAAACAAGACAGAGGTTGTTGACTTTTGTTGTTAAACATGGCACAAGTGAACAATAACAATAGATTATTGTTTTTGAAAAGAATAATGATGCGTTAATTTTATTGTATAAAATAAAATTAAAGAAAATGGTTTTCATTGATGACTATGAACAAACGCAAACAAAGTATTTGTGGTATTTGGTGATTAAAAAAAAAAGTGCATCTAAAGCTTCTACTGAAAATAATATGCATCTAAAGCTTCTACTGAAAATTAATGTGCAAGGTACAACGTATAACTATATGGTCAAATTCATTTGAGCCTTCGGAGTCACAAGTATATGATGTATATATATATTACTCAATTAACAAAATAGTAAATCTAAATTAATTCATATGAATAGTAAAACGAAATTAATTAATTTACTATTCACATAAAAAAGCACATATGATAAAAAGCGCATCGCATATGATAAGCGCATATGATAAAAAGCGAATATGATGAAAAGCACAACGCATATGATGAAAATCGCATATGATTAAAAGCGCAGCGCATATGATTAAAAGCGTATATGGTGAAAAGGATATATGATAAAAAAATAAAAAACACATATGGTGATTTATAAAAAAAAAAAAAAAAAACACATATGGTGATTAATGGAAAGCACATATGGTGATTAATGAAAAGTATATTGTAAAAAAGAATCACAAATGTTTCTTGAAAGAATTCAAGGTAAGATATATGAACCAATTCATCCATCATGTGAACCATTTTGATATTTCATGGTTCTAATAGACGCACCTAGCGGATGGTCTCATATTTGTATGTTATCAAGCCGTAATATGGCATTTGCAAAGTTTCTTGCACAAATTATTAAATTGAGAACACATTATTCTGATTACACCATTAAAAGGATGAGACTTGATAATGCTGGTGAGTTAACATCTCAAGCATTTAATGATCATTATATATCTACAGGGATTGTTGTTGAACATCCAGTTGCTCATGTGCATACACAAAATTGGTTTAGCTGAAACAATAGATAAACGCTTACAGCTGTGACAACCCAGAAATTTCCAACCAAATTTAAACTTTAATCTTTATATGTTTCCGACACGATAAGCAATATTTGTTAAGTTAAATTTCAAGAATTTTAAACTATGTTCATACATTCATTCGACCTCGACCAAGTTCCAACGATTCACGAACCATTAAATGAATATGATTATATATGTATATGTGTATATATATATTATAACTTGAAACGTAAACAAAATATTAGATTAAATACTTTATATGATTGTATCTGTTTCAAAATGTTTATCAATGGAATTAGAAGATAAGATCAAATGATTGAATTATCATATATATTCAATTATGATTACAAGTCTCTGTTGAAAAGCCCACGTTGATTTGAGAAATCTTTCTATTTTAACAATATTCAGAAAATGGTAAAGTGATTTATAAATAAGAACAAATTGTTAATCATTGAGAACTAGACAAAGGATAGTGGAAGATTGAATCTCATAAAGACTCGATTGATCTATTTAGTTTCAAACGTACAAAAATGTTTTCAGTTTAAAAAGAACTTTATTATTAAAACGTATATAACTTTTATAAATATCTAGAACCACTTTTGACAACTCATTACTTAACTAGTATGATAAAGATAACGATATTTATATTTTATTTTATTAAATATATATAATGATTTAAATTAATATTATATATATTTATACGCGTATTATACGTATTATGTAGTTTTATACTTTTACTATACTTAAACTTTACCTTTACTTTATTTTTACTTTACTTTAACTTTAACTTTAATAATTCACTTTAATAATTCATACTTTAATAATTCACTTTAATAATTCATACTTTAATAATTCACTTTAATAATTCATACTTTAATAATTCATACTTTAATAATTCACTTTAATAATTCATACTTTAATAATTCACTTTAATAATTCAAAAATCTATTATAAATAGAATTCAATAGGCTTCATTATTTCATAGAAACTTGAAAATATTTTTCTCTAAACTCTCTCAATCGATTTACATATATATATTTACTCCATATTATTTCAAGATATTATTAGTATACATAAATATTACGTCAGAGTACTGTCCGAGTGATTTCGAAATTGTTTTTCGAGTGGGATTGGATTAAGGAAATTATGGGTTATAGCTATGGAGGTGATTGGGTATGGTTCATGGGTATGCTCGCGAGGTCAATATAGTATTTATCATCTCCGTTGCGTCTACGTACCTTTCCTGCAATATTGAATCTCAATATTGATACGTGAGTACTCATAATTTAACTTTTACATACTAATAGTGTATCCCTGACTAGTGCTCGAGTATATAGGATTATGCATGTTTGTACTTTTGATATTGCCTTTAGTTAGGTTATGTTGAATCCTGAATTAGTTATATATGCGACTGAGATAAGGTATAAGATATGCATGTTGTTGGAAAGCTAGCGAAAAATTAAGAACTTTTCATTTAGATATCGAATGATTTCGATGAACGGATTTGAAGTTATAGTCCATCGAATTTTTGTATTATTATTAAAAATGATTATTATTATCGTCGTTATTATCGTCGTTCCAGTTTTATCTTATTATTATTATTATTATTATTATTATTATTATTATTATTATTATTATTATTATTATTATTATTATTATTATTATCTTTATCAATAAAAGGATTTATCATTAAAAAAAATTATTATTTTTTTTATTATTACTATCGTTATTATCGTTAAAGTTATAATTAGTATTATTATTATTATCCAATTATTATTATTATTATTATTATTATTATTATTATTATTATTATTATTATTGGTATTATTATTATTATTATTATTATTATCATTATTAATATATATATCATTATTTAAAAATGGTTATTGTTATTGTTAATATTATTATTACTATATTATCATTAAGATAATTATTAGTATTATCGTTAATAATGTTATAGTAACTATCATTATTAATATTAGTGTAATTAAAACAAATATTTGTAACACCTAATTATTTTGATTACTATTATTATCATTATTACGAACATGATATAAAAGACGATTAAAAGCAATTAAACGAAACGATTAGGAAATAATGGGTAAGAGTATCATGATGAAATTAAAATATTATAAGATATTGATTTAGATAAAATTATCGTTCTTATTATTTTTATCATTACTATTATTATTAAAATTATCGTTAGTATTAAAACTATCATTTTAACAAAAATTATCATTTTAATAGAAATGTCATTGTTACTATAAAATATCATTATTATTATTATTTCAAATAGAATTATTATTTTAAAGATAATATTAAAAATTATCGTAAATATTAAAGTTATCATAATTAGAATTATCATTTTATCATAATGTCATCTTAGTAATTATAAATATTGATATTTTTATAATAATAATTATTATTACAAAATAATACAACTTTTACTTACTATCATTATAGATATTATTTTATCAAATAAATATTTGATACAAACATATTTTACTACGTGTAATAACTTACTTTAATAATACCTATCATATTATCTTTATAATATTAAATGAACCCTATAAATTTTATTACTTAATATATATAAAAGTATATTTTATTATATAAATATAATATAAAATTTTATTTATTAATAAATAAATTATATTATTTACTCTAATAAATCTTTTAAAAATATTTAAAAATATAAAACGACGATATTTAAACTATATATTAATCATGTATAGATTTTTGGAAATTATTTTGAGTCAAATTTACTTTTGTTGACTTTTGCATATTAGTCTCGAGCATTAGGATTGTGGTACACTATGACTTGACCTAATTTGTTAGACAAATATTGACCAACACATAAATATATATAATTAATTTAGGTTCGTGAATCCGAGGCCAACCTTGCACTTGTTCAATGACGTTATATGTATTTTTACTACGAAATACAGTATGGTGAGTTTCATTTGCCTTTTTACCCTTTATATTTTTGGGACTGAGAATACATGCGCTTTTATAAATGTTTTGACGAAATAGACACAAGTAATTGAAACTACATTCTATGGTTGAATTATCGAAATCGAATATGCCCCTTTTTATTAAAGTCTGGTAATCTAAGAATTAGGGAACAGACACCCTAATTGACGCGAATCCTAAAGATAGATCTATTGGGCCTAACAAACCCCATCCAAAGTACCGGATGCTTTAGTACTTCGAAATTTATATCATGTCCGAAGGAGGATCCCGGAATGATAGGGGATATTCTTATATGTATCTAGTTAATGTCGGTTACCAGGTGTTCACCATATGAATGATTGTTTTTGTCTCTATGCATGGGACGTATATTTATGAGAACTGGAAATGAAATTCTTGTGGTCTATTAAAATGATGGAAATAAATGATTATGATAAACTAATGAACTCACCAACCTTTTGGTTGACACTTTAAAGCATGTTTATTCTCAGGTGTTAAAGAAATCTTCCGCTGTGCATTTGCTCATTTTAAAGATATTACTTGGAGTCTTCAATAGCATATTTCGAAGAACGTTGCATTCGAGTCATTGAGTTCATCAAAGATTATTATTAAATCAATTTATAGTTGGATAGTGGATATTATGAAATGGTATGCATGCCTGTCAATTTTCGATGTAAAGAAATATTGTCTTTTAAAAACGAATGCAATGTTTGTAAAATGTATCATATAGAGGTCAAATACCTCGCAATGTAATCAACTATTGTGAATCGTTTATAATGTATATGAACGGGTCCTTTCAGTTGGTATCAGAGCGGTGGTCTTAGCGAACCAGGTCTGCATTAGTGTGTCTAACTGATAAGTCGTTAGGATGCATTAGTGAGTCTGGACTTCGACCGTGTCTGCATGTCAAAAGTTTTGCTTATCATTTCTAGTCGAAAATCATCTGCTTATCATCCATAGGAAATTATCTACTTATCATTATTAGTCTAGACACGTCTTGCTACATTAATTGCATGAGTAGTGTATAGACAAAATTCATATCTTAGCGTATCTGCTAAATCATATCTTATCGTATCTGTTACTTTAAACTTTGCCTGACATATCCCGCAAATTCCTCCGTAATCTATGAAATCTTTTGATCTCTATATATAGATATCCTATGTAAATAGAATACCACCCGATAGCCGAAAAATCATTTTATATCGAAAATCCTTTATCCAATCGTACGAAATGGAATTTGTCATCAGTTCAAGTCACTCGGATTCCGAAATGGAATCTCACTCAAGCTCCGAAAGCAGTGTGACCGGAATGGATCAACCAATCAGTCATCACCTATTCTGGATGAATTGGGGATGGGTTCGTAGCCTCCTCAATCATTGGAAACAAGAAGAAGGCGATCCTTTCCATCCACCACATTGCCCTCTTGGCGAAGAACCTGAAGCAGTTACCGGCGAACCTGTTCGAGACACCATTTTCTCTCTCATTTCCAGGGTATCTCGTCACGATTATATACTACATCAAATTCTAGATTTTATTTATCCGCTCGTTCCGACCAACAATCATCCTGGAATAATAGAAGAAGTCAACGAACTTCGCGCTCGGGTAGTGGCTTTGGAGAATATGGTGCAGAGATTACAAACACCAGCAGCAGCACCAGCAGCATAACCAGTACCACCATCATCAACGCCAACAGTACCATTACCACCTCCAACCACAACCGCGTTGTAAACCTCAACTTCACAATCTGTCCCACTAGCATCAACGTCATACGCACCATAGATACCAAGGAGTACCAACAACAATAACTGACGAAGTATTAATTCATAACTTCATTGGAGAAACATTCCGCGGCGATTATATAATCTCTAAAGTCTTAGAGATTATCTAATCTAGCCCTAACCATAAATCAGTTAAGCGAACCAAAATGATAGAAGGAAGAGTAGAAACCCTGACAAAAATGGTGTGTGATTAACAAGTTAAACTTGTTTTAACAACAACATCAACAGTACCGTCAACGTCACCAGCATCGTCAGTACAGTCAACATCAGAATCAACAATACCTATAATATCACAAACTCCGTCAGTTCAAGAATCACTGTAGACATCATTACGAATCAATAACGTGTATATTGTATCAACAAGTTATGAAGAATTCACTCATTCCCTCTGAAGAAATTATATATATATATATTTTTTATATATATATTTTGAAATAAAAAATAAATCTTTCCGTGCTAAGCTATTGTGTGTGAATCTTAACTACTCGGTTAATTCATATTATAAATATGCAATAATGTACGTCCCTCGCCCGCGACTTAACCATCGTTAACTACAATCTCTGTCTCAATTCAACAAATTCCAATTCCTAATAAATCAAGTATATATTTGATTTTACACTTCATCATTGATGTAACCGAAACTTTTCAGATAACATCATTCGTACTTTGCGAAGTTCACAAGAATTTAACGAAAACCAACATCACATCTCAACAAATAACGAAGTATTGATTCATAATTTCAATATTATTGAAGAAATACTTATGTAACCTCTAAAGCCTTCAAGGAATTATTCAATTCTAGTTCCAACCGTAAATCGGATGAGTTTAATTTAGTATTAACTCATTAAAATCTATGTTACATCTGAGGAGAATATATACATATATATTTTCATAAAGACTGTAATAAAATTCTTATGTACAAAATATTAATTGTGAAAATTTTTTAACGGGTAGGTAATACTCGAGAGATATATATAAATTCACAATTAATATGTTACATTCTTCGAATCAGATTAAGCAAATTATCAATTATACTTCCTACTTTCACAATAATATACATTCTTTCATAGAAATTAAAACAACCATACTAATTCAAACCCAATTACATATTCTGATTTTAAAATCTCAGAATTTAATTCGAGATATAATCGGTACTATCACTTTTAGATTCCTACATCTTTCAAAGCTATACTTTGACTTCAAAAGTGTGTTAGAACATCAAATGTATATTAACGATTACAATCTGTGTTCAAAATCCTTCAAAATTCCTGAAGACACTTCAAATAATAAACAATCGAGATAATGATCCAACCACATATTAACCACAGTCTTGCATCTGAAAAGCTCTCGAAACCAGAGTCATAATTTAACACGTATCCGTGTCAGACCCTTTGGCATTTATTAGCAAAAATAACTTTGCGATTCCTTTTCAAATTAGTCAGTTTTGTCACAGCTTTAGCAAGTCAACTTCGACTTTTCAGTTGAAACAGTCTTATTATAACCTTGATATAGACGTTGCCCTTTCGTCATTGTTACCGGAGAACCTTTTATGTCTCACCACATTAAAAATAAACTTACCAACAACTTCACTGATCTTTGACTTTCCGAAAAGTCATTATATTTATCGAAACCCCATCATTTACTCATCCGCATCTTGTAACAAGAATTGTCATGCCAATTACTGGGAATCAGCAATTAGTATTTTGAAATCTTGCAGCATGTCTCTGCCAACAGTTATAGGTGTATATATAACGTCTATCTCCTAGACTTATATACTTTGAATGTGAAGTTTCTGAAAAACACCCTAAACTGCGAACTAGTTCTCCGAAGTTTGAAAAATGCTGATGAAGCAGCAAAAACTGTAAACGACCTTAACAGTCAAAAGTTTGATAATAAAGGATAGTGTGTTGGAAAAGCTTAGAAAAAGAGAAGGTTTGGAACTGGAAAACGGATTAAGCAAACCATGAAGGAGGCTATGGACAAATCACAAAGACTAAACCTGCCTTCAAAGAATCCAAATGATTCAGTGTCTGCTGAAATTATTATTAAATACCTTACTCCTGACTCTAAACCCTTGTGAATAATATTCTTCATCATCCTCTGATCTTAGATATTCTAAAATATCATCATATCTTTCATTATAAATATCCTCCATATTTCTGAAGATATTTTCTTACCTATTCTTATCTGGAATCATTTATCTCTTTGCGCTATCTGGATTACATCAAAAAGGAAACTGTTTAGTTCCTATACTCTGTAAACCTTTGAGTTTAAACTATGAATGTTTTTGAAGTAGTGTTGGAAACTGAAGCATGAGTTAGTATAATATAATGACACTTGATCAACGTGATTATATTACAGTAATTCATGCTGAGTTTCTAAATGGAACGTGATGATTCACAGATCATAACATCATCATGTGCCATGTTATACGACTCTTGTATTCTATTTAACCTCTAAAATATCAAGAAAATATTTCTTGATGATTCGGCCTTTTCCAAGGTATTCTAGTAATTTGACAAGTCAAGATCGTGCCATCACAATTTCCTTCCTAGAACATTAACAATGTTCATTCCGAAATTCATATCTGTGAATTCTGGACCATTACAAGCGGTGCTTAATCGCAAGAAGAAGAAACGAAAGGACAAAACTCCGAAATAGAAATTGGGGTATAAATTGCAGTAAATAAAAGAGAGCATTAACTGTGGATGACAATGATTATAGAAAATAGAAACAGAGACTTTGAAATATAAGGGAAGATATAAATCCCAACGACAAACCAAAAATTATAAACCATATATATCGATGCATATAGCAATATAAAGATACGGGAGAACTAGAAACACTATAAACCCAAGAGTATAGTAGAAGTAAATAGATTCTTCTGGCGGTAGATGAAAAAGAAGAATGACCGATATGAAAGTTATAAGTATATCGAGAATCAGAACTGGATGGAGCATATTGATGAACACTTTAAAATATGAGTTGAGGGGGAAAGAATAGAAGGTGATGAAACATGACTAGGAACTTAGAAATCAACAGATTTAACTCACACAATGACGGAATAAGTGAATCAAACCCTCTAGTAAGTAGGTTAAGCGTTTTGGGATTAATTTAGTCATACCATAACTAAATCAAGTGTGATTAGATCAACATCTAGAGCTATTATTCACCACCTGGGTGATTTGGGTTGAGAGAGAATCGGAGGAGCTCACCAGATCTGAGTGTGTGTAACAAATGAGAGGCTTAACCTAAAATGAAGAACATAAGACTTTATATACCCCTGCTGTTGACTCACCCGTACGATTCATCCATCACACATACGAGTTGGCTTCATCAGCTGTACGGGTGATCACTCACTCGTGTCTTCTCATTTAGGTTGTAACTGTGACTTAGCTCAGTATCAACCGTGCGTATGAGCCTATCAGCCGTACGAGTGAGGCTTCACTCGGACGTCTGACTAAGTCTAACATAGTCAAACATCCAAATCTCGTTCCTGCAGTTCCTGTAACCACATACAAACACGGATAGTATAATAACGAACAATCATGGTGGCCTGTAAACTGTTGTACCTGCAATGGACGTGGGTAGATGTCTAGGGACTTGCATAAAATGCATCAACAGAAGGTTTGAGTTGTAAGGAAACGAAGGAGGTGAATTTATAAGAAAATCTCTGACAGAACAATTAAAATGGACGATCGCATTTAAAGCGGATCCTAATTCCCTTGATTACCGGAGAGTCAAATCTTATTAAGAAGATTTTCTCCAAATCCCTTGAAATCTGGGAATCAATCATATCTACGTCAAATGATAAGATGAATCTACACTTACTCATTTCACTCTTCTATGTTAGCTTCATTCGTACTCTTCATATAAATGGATTGTTTATCTAAATTATTCGCTGATAATAAAACTCTAATTTTCAGCCCGTATGCATCATGAAAACATACTTATTATCATTCATGAGCTTTCCACTCAAATTTCGGGACGAAATTTCTTTAACGGGTAGGTACTGTGACAACCCAGAAATTTCCAACCAAATTTAAACTTTAATCTTTATATGTTTCCGACACGATAAGCAATATTTGTTAAGTTAAATTTCAAGAATTTTAAACTATGTTCATACATTCATTCGACCTCGACCAAGTTCCAACGATTCACGAACCATTAAATGAATATGATTATATATGTATATGTGTATATATATATTATAACTTGAAACGTAAACAAAATATTAGATTAAATACTTTATATGATTGTATCTGTTTCAAAATGTTTATCAATGGAATTAGAAGATAAGATCAAATGATTGAATTATCAGATATATTCAATTATGATTACAAGTCTCTGTTGAAAAGCCCACGTTGATTTGAGAAATCTTTCTATTTTAACAATATTCAGAAAATGGTAAAGTGATTTATAAATAAGAACAAATTGTTAATCATTGAGAACTAGACAAAGGATAGTGGAAGATTGAATCTCATAAAGACTCGATTGATCTATTTAGTTTCAAACGTACAAAAATGTTTTCAGTTTAAAAAGAACTTTATTATTAAAACGTATATAACTTTTATAAATATCTAGAACCACTTTTGACAACTCATTACTTAACTAGTATGATAAAGATAACGATATTTATATTTTATTTTATTAAATATATATAATGATTTAAATTAATATTATATATATTTATACGCGTATTATACGTATTATGTAGTTTTATACTTTTACTATACTTAAACTTTACCTTTACTTTATTTTTACTTTACTTTAACTTTAACTTTAATAATTCACTTTAATAATTCATACTTTAATAATTCATACTTTAATAATTCACTTTAATAATTCATACTTTAATAATTCACTTTAATAATTCATACTTTAATAATTCACTTTAATAATTCATACTTTAATAATTCACTTTAATAATTCAAAAATCTATTATAAATAGAATTCAATAGGCTTCATTATTTCATAGAAACTTGAAAATATTTTTCTCTAAACTCTCTCAATCGATTTACATATATATATTTACTCCATATTATTTCAAGATATTATTAGTATACATAAATATTACGTCAGAGTACTGTCCGAGTGATTTCGAAATTGTTTTTCGAGTGGGATTGGATTAAGGAAATTATGGGTTATAGCTATGGAGGTGATTGGGTATGGTTCATGGGTATGCTCGCGAGGTCAATATAGTATTTATCATCTCCGTTGCGTCTACGTACCTTTCCTGCAATATTGAATCTCAATATTGATACGTGAGTACTCATAATTTAACTTTTACATACTAATAGTGTATCCCTGACTAGTGCTCGAGTATATAGGATTATGCATGTTTGTACTTTTGATATTGCCTTTAGTTAGGTTATGTTGAATCCTGAATTAGTTATATATGCGACTGAGATAAGGTATAAGATATGCATGTTGTTGGAAAGCTAGCGAAAAATTAAGAACTTTTCATTTAGATATCGAATGATTTCGATGAACGGATTTGAAGTTATAGTCCATCGAATTTTTGTATTATTATTAAAAATGATTATTATTATCGTCGTTATTATCGTCGTTCCAGTTTTATCTTATTATTATTATTATTATTATTATTATTATTATTATTATTATTATTATTATTATTATTATTATTATTATTATTATTATTATTATTATTATTATTATCTTTATCAATAAAAGGATTTATCATTAAAAAAAATTATTATTTTTTTATTATTACTATCGTTATTATCGTTAAAGTTATAATTAGTATTATTATTATTATCCAATTATTATTATTATTATTATTATTATTATTATTATTATTATTATTATTATTATTATTATTATTATTATTATTATTATTGGTATTATTATTATTATTATTATTATTATCATTATTAATATATATATCATTATTTAAAAATGGTTATTGTTATTGTTAATATTATTATTACTATATTATCATTAAGATAATTATTAGTATTATCGTTAATAATGTTATAGTAACTATCATTATTAATATTAGTGTAATTAAAACAAATATTTGTAACACCTAATTATTTTGATTACTATTATTATCATTATTACGAACATGATATAAAAGACGATTAAAAGCAATTAAACGAAACGATTAGGAAATAATGGGTAAGAGTATCATGATGAAATTAAAATATTATAAGATATTGATTTAGATAAAATTATCGTTCTTATTATTTTTATCATTACTATTATTATTAAAATTATCGTTAGTATTAAAACTATCATTTTAACAAAAATTATCATTTTAATAGAAATGTCATTGTTACTATAAAATATCATTATTATTATTATTTCAAATAGAATTATTATTTTAAAGATAATATTAAAAATTATCGTAAATATTAAAGTTATCATAATTAGAATTATCATTTTATCATAATGTCATCTTAGTAATTATAAATATTGATATTTTTATAATAATAATTATTATTACAAAATAATACAACTTTTACTTACTATCATTATAGATATTATTTTATCAAATAAATATTTGATACAAACATATTTTACTACGTGTAATAACTTACTTTAATAATACCTATCATATTATCTTTATAATATTAAATGAACCCTATAAATTTTATTACTTAATATATATAAAAGTATATTTTATTATATAAATATAATATAAAATTTTATTTATTAATAAATAAATTATATTATTTACTCTAATAAATCTTTTAAAAATATTTAAAAATATAAAACGACGATATTTAAACTATATATTAATCATGTATAGATTTTTGGAAATTATTTTGAGTCAAATTTACTTTTGTTGACTTTTGCATATTAGTCTCGAGCATTAGGATTGTGGTACACTATGACTTGACCTAATTTGTTAGACAAATATTGACCAACACATAAATATATATAATTAATTTAGGTTCGTGAATCCGAGGCCAACCTTGCACTTGTTCAATGACGTTATATGTATTTTTACTACGAAATACAGTATGGTGAGTTTCATTTGCCTTTTTACCCTTTATATTTTTGGGACTGAGAATACATGCGCTTTTATAAATGTTTTGACGAAATAGACACAAGTAATTGAAACTACATTCTATGGTTGAATTATCGAAATCGAATATGCCCCTTTTTATTAAAGTCTGGTAATCTAAGAATTAGGGAACAGACACCCTAATTGACGCGAATCCTAAAGATAGATCTATTGGGCCTAACAAACCCCATCCAAAGTACCGGATGCTTTAGTACTTCGAAATTTATATCATGTCCGAAGGAGGATCCCGGAATGATAGGGGATATTCTTATATGTATCTAGTTAATGTCGGTTACCAGGTGTTCACCATATGAATGATTGTTTTTGTCTCTATGCATGGGACGTATATTTATGAGAACTGGAAATGAAATTCTTGTGGTCTATTAAAATGATGGAAATAAATGATTATGATAAACTAATGAACTCACCAACCTTTTGGTTGACACTTTAAAGCATGTTTATTCTCAGGTGTTAAAGAAATCTTCCGCTGTGCATTTGCTCATTTTAAAGATATTACTTGGAGTCTTCAATAGCATATTTCGAAGAACGTTGCATTCGAGTCATTGAGTTCATCAAAGATTATTATTAAATCAATTTATAGTTGGATAGTGGATATTATGAAATGGTATGCATGCCTGTCAATTTTCGATGTAAAGAAAGATTGTCTTTTAAAAACGAATGCAATGTTTGTAAAATGTATCATATAGAGGTCAAATACCTCGCAATGTAATCAACTATTGTGAATCGTTTATAATGTATATGAACGGGTCCTTTCAACAGCTAATAACTAGACAATTGATAATGAGTACAAATCTCTCAATATTTATATGTGGACATGTAAATTTACATGCTGCGACATTAATTCGCATTATACCATGTGGAAGTCGTAAATATTTTCACTTAATACTTGATTTTGGCCAAGAGCCAAATATTTTCTACCTTAAAACATTGGTTGTGCAGTGTATGTTCCAATTGTATCACCACAACACAATAAAATGGTTCTTCAAAGAAAGATGATAATATATTTTGGATATAAAACATCTTCAATCATAAGATATATTGAACCCATGATGGGTGATGTTTTTACAGCACGTTTTGCTGATTGTCATTTTAATAAAACATTGTTCCCTAGATTAGGGGGAGAAATAAAAATAAAAAATAAAATGATGCTTCATGATGTGAACATCAATTAAGGTATATTGAACTCGCACAAAAGAATGTGAAACGAAAGTTCAAAAATAATGCATATGCAAGAACTTGCAAATTAATTACTTTATGCATTTACAGATATAAAAAAGTGACTAAATCATATATACCAGCGATAAATGCTCCAGCTCGAACTGAAATTCCAAAAGCTGGCAATAATGTCACTGTTGAGTCTTTGCCACGCATCCAACGTGGAAGATCAATTGGTTCCGAAGATAAAAATCCTCGAAAAAGAAAATCAGCTGATAATGAGGTAAGAGAAAGTGTTCAAGAAGAACCACAAATCAATATTCCTTCTGCAGAGGATATTGATAAATGTAAATACTAAAATTGCGATAAATTATGCAATATTATGGAACCGAAATGAAACTAAAATCTCTATGAGATATTTTCATATAATGTTACAATGACATCATGAATAAAGATGATGATCTGGAACTAAAATCTGTCATTGAATATACAAAATGGACATGATTGAGCTCAATGGAAAGGAGCAATAAGAGCTGAATTAGAATCGCTCGATAAAAGAAAAGTTTTCGGATCAATCGTTATCACTTTTAAAGATGTGAAACGTATGGGATACAAATGAATTTTTATCCGAAAAGAAATGTGCAAATGAAGTTACAAGGCAAAACTAGACTTGTAACTCAATATTTCCCACAAAGACCAGAAATGAATTAGGAGGAAAAATTATCCTCCTGTAATGGATACAATTACTTATTAGATACTTAATCAACCTGGTAGTTATTTAAATGCATCTCATGAATGTTGTTACTACTTATCTGTATGGATCACTTAATAGTGATATATATGAATATACCTAAAGGGTTAAGGTATCATAAGCATCTAATGTAAAACCCAAGGGAATATATTCCATTAAATCACAAAGATTTCTAAGTGAGTTTATACAAACGGGACGTATGTGGTATAACCGATTAAATGACTACTTGATAAAAAAAAGGGTATAAATATAAACTTATTTTGCACGTATGTTTTATAAAAATAATGTTCGGATATGAGATCGTAGTTGTTTATGTCAATGTTCTTAACATCATATGAACAAATAAAGAGATCTATGAAATCATTCAACTTCTAAAGAATTATTTTGAAATGGAAGATCTTGAAAAAACCAAGTATTACCTTGGATTGCAAATTGAGCATATGCCTAATGGTTTACTTGTACATCAAACTGAAGGTATTTCATATGCCCGAGAGACATAATTGATTAATGTGGCCAATATGTTATGATCCAAGTCGGGTCATACCCAATAACAAGCCGACAACACTTTTAAAAGTATTTGTTTTAATGAATGGATCTTTAAAATAAATACTAGACGCTTTGACTTTAGAAATTGGTTTCTAAAGATAATATGCTTGAATAATTATTTGGATAATTATAAATGTAAGTGTGATGATTTTATAAAATGGTTATAAAATTAAGTATATGTGCAAGAAACACATAGACAACTTGTAAGTGGCTTATAAGTCTTATGATGTACAAGTAAATAATTATATTTACATATCTTTATAATGGGTTTTATAAAGAATAATGTGTAAGTATCAAGTGGGGTTTTATTTAACAAATTAATCTTATTAATTTGAAAAATAAAGGAAAAATAAAATATTTGGTTAGCCAATGGTGGGGGTGGCGGTTTTATGGCTCCAAGACAAGCCACCCCATGCCTTGCCTTGGTTGTTTAAACACTCCATTTGATACATCACTTAAGGCACATCCTCTCACACTTCATTACTTGCAATTTTGAAAAACCAAAACTCCTCCCAACCTCCCTTTCTTGGCCGAATTTTGGAGAGAAGAAAAAGGGTTCTTCAAGTTTGATTTCAAGCTTATTTGGTGTAAAAATCCTAACTACATACAAGGGTGTTGTTATACTAAGGCTTGTGGGTATTATCTCTTGAGGTTTCAAGTTAGAAACTTGCTATTCATCATCCTCATCTTCATCTTGCTTCAACCTCCATTTTAGGAGAAGGTATAAACCCTAACTAGCTCTATTTACTTTTAGTATATATTTCAAGACTAGATCTTTTAATGGAATACCTTTAAAAGGTTAAAATACACATGCAAACTTAAATTGCTTCCGCTTTCTCCAAACATACATACACAAATGGGTTTTGTGACTTGTTTACATGTGGTATTCCATCAATGGTATCTAGAGCCAAAGTCTTGATAATATGCTTCTTGTTTTTGGCTAGAAAACTCATTTATTTTACAATCTACTAACATGCATGAAAGTAGAATGGAAAAATCATGAGTTTTGGTGGGTTTGGTACCTTGGCCGAATTTTATGGGTCCCAAAAGTGGGTTTGGGACTTCAAGTTTGGCCAAGATTTGTTGTTATGTTGTTGTTCACAATCGAGCCTAGACCGTGTGTTTGTTTGGTTGAATGATTTGGTTATTATTCATGGTTGTAATTCATCATTTTGGTTTGTAATAAGTTGTAATTGTTCTTGTAATTTTGATGTAATTCATTCTATTTTGGTATGTAAAAAATAGAGTAGGTTGTTATTTCATTTTCTAGAAAATTGTATTAGGATATAATTTTGTAAAATGAAAATGAAGAATCAAGAAGAAGGTTACAAGTTGGAGCTCTTGAGGATTACAAGATTAAGTGAGAGATTTTGCTTAAAATCTCTTACTTTCCTTTACCCTTTCCGGTGACATTTGTTTTTTGGCTAAACAAATGTCCACCAAAATGGCTCCCGATTGTGAACATATTTTGTTATGCATGTTGTGTATGTTTGTATGATTGGTTGCTACAAGATTATCACATGTTAACACTTGCATAATACATTATAAGTGGTTATAATAAAACATAACAAAATGACACTAATAATTGGTTATTAGATCTAAATAAAATGGTTTATTTAAAAGGTAATGAAATGGTGTAAAACTAGTAATTGGTTTACTAAAAGGACATGAAAATAGGTTTCTCATAAAACACTACACACCAAATGCATGTTGGTGTATAACATTTTGTTTTCTAAAACTAGAATGTAGAAAACATAAAATCCCTTTAACTAAAACAAGGTAAACAAGTTAAACGCCATCCTTTTGTGGAAACACTTAGACATATTAGGAATCTCTTGATGGGATAAAGGTCACCTAACCGTCATGAGTGAACTAATATGAATAAGGTACACTTCGCATACATGTGGGATAAAGGTCACCTAACCACTTGTATGTTAAGTCTACATGTTTACACAAGTAGGACGACTTGATTTGGGAATCATGAACTTAGGGTCACCGAAGCATGAGGAACAAATAGGCGTTGATGGGATTAATATGCCATGCAAAAGGATTGCATGATCCCATAAAATTAGAAGTTGCAAAAGGATTGCAATTGTCATTATGACTACCTAGCTAAATCAAATGACGGGATAAAGGTCACCTAACCGAAATTTGATTTACCGATGGATTCTAATATTTAATAAAACAAATTAAAAGGGTATTGTTTATTAAATTTAAAATCGATACTTAAAAGGACTTTGTTGAATTTTGTAGATGGCCGCTAATAACAACAACAACATGCAAAACGCACCACTTAACATGAACAACCTATCGTTACGGTCTCTCCTCGAGAAAGACAAACTCAACCATACCAACTTTATGGATTGGTTCCGCAATCTTAGGATTGTCCTCAAACAAGAGGATAAAGCGTATGTACTTGAGGACCCCATTCCCGATCAACCGGATGAGAATGATGTGGAGGTAATGGCCTCTTACGATAAGTATTGCCACGACTCCCTTCAAGTCTCATGCTTAATGCTTGGGACTATGATACCCGAACTCCAAAAGGATTTCGAGCATCATAGTGCATACGACATGATAACGCAATTGAAGGAGATGTTCCTCCAACAAGCGCGTGTCGAGCGCTTCGAAACGGTTCGGGCGCTACATGCTTGTCGTATGGACGATACCCAATCGGTTTCATCTTATGTACTTAAGATGAAAAGCCTTATCGATCGTGCTAACCGTCTTAACCTAAACATATCAAATGAGTTAGCCACCGATCTTATCCTAAACTCCCTATCAAAAAGGTTTGATCAATTTGTAATTAATTACAATATGAATGGGATGGATAAGAGCATAGGTGAGCTTCACGGTATGCTTAGAACGGCGGAAACTAGCATGGGTAAAAGGGCTTTACCAGTGTTAGCAATCGATCAAGGTGGGTCAAAAGGTAACACCTCTAAGCCAAAAGTGGCCAAGAGAAAAGGACCCGCCCATCAAGGCAAAGGGAAAGGGAAGATGGTTACCCCAACCATCAACAAGGCTAAGAAGCAAAAGGTAGCCGAGAAGGCAAACCCCAAAGAAGACCCATGTTTCGGTTGCGGTGAGATAGGTCATTGGAAACGAAACTGTCCGGTCTATCTTAAGGAGTTGAAGGACAAGAGGGATGCAGGGCAGACCTCAGGTAATATATATATGGTATATATAGAGCTTAGTATTACTTCTTCTAATACATGGGTATTAGACACGGGATGTGGAACTCATATTTGCAATTCCTTGCAGGGGTTCAAAAGAAGTGATCATAAGGCTGGAACATCAAGTCTCTATATGGGCAATGGTGCAAAGGTGCATGTTAAAGCTCAAGGAGATTTTATTTTGAAGCTTCCAAGCGGATTGGAACTTATTTTAGAAAATGTTTTGTATGCTCCGGATTTGTGTAGAAACATTATTTCTATTTCTCGCTTAAAACAATGTGGTTACGTTGTTAATTTTATTGATGATGATATTCATGTTTCTAAAGACAATGTATTCTATTTCAAGGCTTCGCCTTCAAATGGAATTTATGAATTGGTTCATGATGACGCATCATCGAGCTCTATATACCATACAAGCACCAAGAAACTCAAAAGGGATTTGAGTGATTCCTATTTATGGCATTGTCGCCTTGGTCACATAAACAAGAACCGAATGCATACACTTCAAAAGTATGGACTTTTGAAATCAAATGAAATGGATTCGTTTGATGTATGTGAATCTTGTTTACAAGGCAAGATGACTAAAGCACCTTTCAAAGGGACTTATGAAAGGGCTAAAGATTTATTGGGATTAATACATTCGGATGTATGTGGACCCTTTAAACCCATGACTAGGAAAGGTGAAAGATACTTTGTTACTTTCATTGATGACTTTAGTCGTTTCGGATATGTCTACTTATTAAGACACAAGGACGAAACGTTTGAAGCATTCAAAGAATATCAAAACGAAGTACAAAATCAACTCAATAAGACAAGTAAGGTACTACGTACCGATAGAGGAGGTGAATACCTAAGCGATGCCTTCCAAGATCATCTTAGGAGTTGTGGGATTATCTCACAACTTACTCCACCCGGAACACCCCAACTTAATGGAGTTTCCGAAAGGAGGAACCGAACCCTAATGGATATGGTTCGATCTATGATGGCAAGAAGCTCGTTACCTCTATCATTTTGGGGTTATTGTCTAAGCTCCGTGGCTCGTATTTTAAATATGGCCCCAACCAAGAAGGTGGAACGAACTCCTCATGAGATGTGGTTTGGAAAACCTCATTCTCTTTCATACTTGAAAGTATGGGGATGTGAAGCTTATCCTAAGCGTTATGTAGCAAATAAGCAACATGCTCGATCCACAAAGTGTATCTTCATAGGATATCCCAAAGATGACATGGGATATTACTTCTATGATCCATCCGAGCAAACGGTATTTGTTGCTCGAAAAGCGGAATTCCTTGAAACCAAGTTCCTTATGGAAGGTGATGGTGAAAGGAAGATAGATCTTGTAGAGGTACAAGATCAAGCCGATGATACACAATTGGTTGGCACTAGTACTCAACATGAGGATGTTGAAAATGATCAAGTGGATGATCAAGGTACACAAGACGTTCGAAGATCTAGTAGGATTAGTAATCCTCCCGAGAGATATGGGTTTCTCGTGGAAGGTTGCTATACGGTTGATTTGGATGAACCGACAAACTACAAAGATGCTTTATCAAGAATTGATAAAGATAAATGGCAGGAAGCCATGAACGCCGAGATGCAATCCATGTATGAAAACCAAGTTTGGGAACTTGTTGTGCAACCTCCTATCTCCAAGCTAGTTGATTGCAAATGGCTTTTCAAGAAGAAAACCGACATACATGGAAACTTGGATACATACAAAGCTAGACTTGTAGCAAAAGGTTTCACTCAAACTCAAGGGGTTGATTATGATGAAACTTTCTCGCCAGTGGCAATGCTAAAGTCTATTAGGATATTATTTGCCATTGCTGCTCACTATGACTA
The DNA here is from genome assembly GCF_046630445.1 of Rutidosis leptorrhynchoides. Lineage (NCBI taxonomy): Eukaryota > Viridiplantae > Streptophyta > Magnoliopsida > Asterales > Asteraceae > Rutidosis > Rutidosis leptorrhynchoides. The sequence continues at coordinate 331,076,179 of NC_092340.1, read as the reverse complement.
TGAAATATGGCAAATGGATGTCAAAACCGCTTTCCTAAATGGATATCTTGAGGAAGATGTTTATATGGTACAGCCCGAAGGTTTTGTTGATCCGAAAAATCCTAAAAGGGTATGCAAGTTGAAGAAATCAATCTACGGATTGAAACAAGCATCTAGAATGTGGAATCATCGCTTTAATGAAGAGGCAAAGAAATTTGGCTTCATTAAAAATGGTGATGAAGCTTGTGTGTACAAGAAGGCTAGTGGGAGCTCTATAATGTTCCTTGTGCTATATGTGGATGATATATTATTGTTTGGGAATGATATTACCACAATGCAAGGAGTCAAAACTTGGCTAAAGAGTTGCTTCTCTATTAAGGATCTTGGAGAAGCACAATACATATTGGGGATTGGGATCTATAGGAATAGATCCAAGAGATTAATAGGTTTAAGTCAAAGTGCATACATTGATAAAATCTTGAAAAGGTTCAAGATGGAAAACTCTAAGAAAGGTTTGGTACCTATTCAAAAGGGAATCATTCTCAGTTCATCTCAGTGTCCTACCACGAAAGATGAGCAAGAGAGAATGAAGAAAGTCCCATACGCATCTGCTATTGGGTCTATCATGTATGCAATGATATGTACTAGACCGGATGTGTCATGCGCCCTAAGCCTGACAAGTAGATACCAGAATAACCAGGGAAATAGTCATTGGACTGCGGTTAAATGTATATTGAAATACCTTAGAAGGACTAAGGATATGTTTCTAATATATGGGTCTGGTGAGGAAGAACTCGCTGTAAAAGGTTACGTGGACGCGAGTTTCCAAACTGATCGAGATGACTCTCGATCACAATCCGGTTATGTCTTCATGTTAAATGGTGGTGCAGTCTCTTGGAAGAGCTCAAAACAGGAAGTTGTTGCGTTATCCACTACAGAGTCGGAGTACATTGCCGCCTCACTGGCAGCTCAGGAAGCTGCATGGATGAAGAAATTCATAGACGACTTAGGAGTGGTCCCTTCCATTCAGGACCCTCTTGAGATCTTTTGTGACAACGAGGGTGCGATTGCTCAAATCAAGGAACCTCGTGCTCATCAAAAGACTCGTCACATTGAGCGGAGATTCAACTACATTAGGGATGAGGTTGAAAAAGGAAAGATATGTATTCACAAAGTTCACACAGATCAAAATGTTGCGGATCCACTCACGAAGCTTTTACATGGGCCAAAACATGAGGGACATGTTTGTGCATTAGGGCTTCGATATTCTAGTGATTGGAATTGATCTATTTTAAGTATTGTAACGGAACGAATTAGTTCAAACTCATTAATATAATTATGGTATTAATTTAATTATGAGTCATGTTCCAATTTTGCATATTTTATCCATGAATAAACTATTATTCTAAATTCCGTAGTTGATCACATTTGTGGGAACAAGTGTGAGGTCTAGACTATTATGAACTTGGATTGGTTAACATTCAAATAGTGAATGTAGGGCAAGGTTGCAACCAAGGTTCATAGATATTTGTGAGACACAAATATTGGAAGACCCGCTCTCAAGATTTACTATATGGAGCCTTTGTGGTTGATCACATGTAATCTTGAGTAAAGGAGAATATCATTATATCCTCTGACCTGAGACACATATTGGGTTCGGATATTCACCGAATATTGTGCCTTGATTCTTTCCTTCGCTATTCTGAAATATGGTAGTACATAAGGGAGGCTTCAGGTATGGTACAAGGTGTAGTGTCTAGGACGTATGTAGTCAAGATGGAATTTGTCCCTCTTATTCGTTGAGAGTCGGATGTCTAAGGCCTGATAAAGTTAAATCTATAAGAGAGTGATCATTCTATGTCTCTTGGATTTGACATGACATCTAGGACGAAAGGATATATTGAAAGATTCACCTAATCATATTCGAGATGGGAACTCGAAAGGGATGATGTTATTGAATGGCACTAAGTCATAACACATTGGGGGTGATGGACGGTCGTTAGGTGGTATCCGTCACTTGCATTAATTCCTTATGTTTCTCGTGCAAGTGGGAGATTGAAGGTATTTCATATGCCCGAGAGACATAATTGATTAATGTGGCCAATATGTTATGATCCAAGTCGGGTCATACCCAATAACAAGCCGACAACACTTTTAAAAGTATTTGTTTTAATGAATGGATCTTTAAAATAAATACTAGACGCTTTGACTTTAGAAATTGGTTTCTAAAGATAATATGCTTGAATAATTATTTGGATAATTATAAATGTAAGTGTGATGATTTTATAAAATGGTTATAAAATTAAGTATATGTGCAAGAAACACATAGACAACTTGTAAGTGGCTTATAAGTCTTATGATGTACAAGTAAATAATTATATTTACATATCTTTATAATGGGTTTTATAAAGAATAATGTGTAAGTATCAAGTGGGGTTTTATTTAACAAATTAATCTTATTACTTTGAAAAATAAAGGAAAAATAAAATATTTGGTTAGCCAATGGTGGGGGTGGCGGTTTTATGGCTCCAAGACAAGCCACCCCATGCCTTGCCTTGGTTGTTTAAACACTCCATTTGATACATCACTTAAGGCACATCCTCTCACACTTCATTACTTGCAATTTTGAAAAACCAAAACTCCTCCCAACCTCCCTTTCTTGGCCGAATTTTGGAGAGAAGAAAAAGGGTTCTTCAAGTTTGATTTCAAGCTTATTTGGTGTAAAAATCCTAACTACATACAAGGGTGTTGTTATACTAAGGCTTGTGGGTATTATCTCTTGAGGTTTCAAGTTAGAAACTTGCTATTCATCATCCTCATCTTCATCTTGCTTCAACCTCCATTTTAGGAGAAGGTATAAACCCTAACTAGCTCTATTTACTTTTAGTATATATTTCAAGACTAGATCTTTTAATGGAATACCTTTAAAAGGTTAAAATACACATGCAAACTTAAATTGCTTCCGCTTTCTCTAAACATACATACACAAATGGGTTTTGTGACTTGTTTACATGTGGTATTCCATCACAAACAACTTATACCGAAAAGATTTTAAAACATTTTTTTTAAAGACAAACTCATTGTTGTTAGATCACTCAATATTGACACTGATCTATTTCATCCCTGCAAAGATCATGAAAATTTTAACAGATCGGAAGTTCTATATTTTAGTGCAATTGAGGTTCTTATGTATCTTATAGATTATACAAGATCTGACATTTCTTTTGCAGTTAATTTGTTGACAAGGTTCAGCTCAGCCCCTACCAAAAGACATTGGAATGGGATCAAACAAATAGTTTGATACCTTCGGGGAACTACTGATTTATAATTATTTTATTCTAACAACTCGAAACAAGATTTGTTTGGTTATACAGATGCAGATTATTTATCCGATCTACATAAAGCTAAATCTCAAACTGGATATGTATTCCTAAATGGAGGCACCGCAATATCATGACGTTCTCAAAACAAACACTTGTTGCAACATCATCAAATCATGCCGAAGTGATTGCATTACATGAAGCTACTCGGGAATGATTTTAGTTAAGATCAATGATACAAATCATTATTGATTCTTGTGGACCAGAACGCTATAAAAGCGTAACAACTATCTATGAAGATAATACAGCTTACATAATACAAATGAAAGAAGAGTATCAAAAATGACAGAACAAAACATAAATGCTGACGAGGCGCTAAAGCTATAAACGGTCTTAACGGTCATAAGTTTGATGGAAAAGAATGGTATATTGGTAAGGCTCAGAAAAAGACTGAAAGGGAATAGGAACTGAAACAACGGTTTGAACAAACCATGAAGGAGACTGTAGACAAATCACGAGGGCCAAACTTGTACATAAAAGATTTAGATGATACAGTTTCAGATGAAAACCTCAGATTTTTCTCATATACTCAAGATATCGTAAAAGACAACCAGATTAAAATGAGATACGTTCAATCAACAACTCTGCTGATCTTTATACCAAAGCACTGCTAACTGCTATTTTCAGAACACACGTTCATAATATTGGCATGAGGCATGTTCAGAAGATGTAACAACTCAGGCGTTGCCTACTTGAGGGGGAGTCAACTTTATGCTGCACTCTTTTTCCCTTAGCTAAAGTTTTATCCCAATGAGTTTTCTTTAGCAAGGTTTTTAACGAGGCAGTACTAGTTATTCTCTAATAAAATTGTCATCCAAGGGGGAGTGTTATAAAATATCTAGATTGTGTTATAAAATATCTAGATTGGATGTTAATTTTATTATTATTATATTTCTTGCATAGTAATATTTTATACTATAAATAGACATGTATGGTAACCATTTAAGGTGCACCATTTCTCTTGAAATATCAATATCAATATTTCTTCTCTCCTTCTTCTCTCTTTTTCTCTCTTTGTTCTTATAACCATTAAAGGTAGTTATAAGCCTACTGAATTATAACACAATTATCTTTTTCCATACATTAAATACTTCCCCCGTCCCATATTGATAGTCTAGTATTTCATTTTGAATTAATCCAAATTAATAGTCCACTTTCATATATAGATAAATATAATAAGGTAAAGTTCTATTATACTCTTAATGTATGTGGATATGATTAAAAGAATAAGAAAAAGAATGGTAAAATTGGAAGTAAATAAAAAGTACAATAATTTTATAATATTTTTTTTTAAATTGTGTATTTTTTGTGTATAGATTATTAACTAGTAAAGTGGACCGCGCTTCGCGACGGTGTGCAAAAAAAATTTTGTTTACGATTTCATATAATTACAATGCCATTTCGAAAAATGACTATGAAATTTGTAGTGCAATCGAATTTGCATAACTTTTTTACCATTATTTTATATTGCATACCCAACCGCCGCTTACCACAAGCAAATCGCCAGCCACCTTACAAATCTGAATCGTCGCACTCTTCCGACACCGCCACCGTTATCTTTTTTTTTGTCTAAAACTCCAACTATGTATTAGTTTATATTTTTATTTTATTTTGAACTGGGCCCAACTTATTCTATTCGTTTTTCATCAAGATAGCATCAGTCACTTTAAAAAATATTACTATCCAATTAGTATAATTATGTAGTTACAACTAATTTAAGGATTTTATTATAAAAATTTTAGATTGTCATTATTAAAAAAAAGCAGTCACAAATTAGGTGGTTCCTAAAAAAAAGTTAAAAAAAAAAAAATGCTACAGTGACATTGTTACAGTCAGTTTTGTAAATCTCCCGAGATCTCCCATAGATCTCCCCCGAGATCTCATTTTTAGAAGGCAACCGAGACGAGATGTTCATCTCCCGAGATTTCTTGGTCAACGGGGTCAAACTTAGTCAAAGCCACGATTTCTCGAATTTTCTCGCTAATTTGTAAGGTTTACTTGTAAAATTCGTAATTTTCAAGCTTTTCTCGCTCATTTCTTGGATATTTTTCTAAAATCTCGTAAAAACGTATATATATATGTACATATATTTATGTTTTTATGTATATTTTTATTAAAAAACTATAAAGTCAACGTCCGAGATCTCCCCGAAATTATTCCGAGATGCCGAGATCTCCCTAAAAAAGTTCAAACGAGATCTTCCCGAGATCTGAATTCTCCAACCTTGGCTACAGTATAACAATGTATGACATTGCTATAGTGATGTATACATATCATCACCCTTTTGTTAAGGGTAGTGATATATACACAATCAATTTTTACAAATACACAACTAAACATGCTTTACAGTGTTGTACTGTATAACACTGTAAAGCATGTTTGGTTGTGTATTTGTAAAAATTGATTGTGTATATATCATCACACTTTTGTTAATGTCATGAGGTGAAACAAGAAAGGGGGTCCCAGTTCACGTGCCAAGCGTGTGAACTATGTGTATGAGAGGGTTGTATAACAACAAAATGCAGAAAAGGCAGCTCATGGATTTTAATGTTGTTTCTCTGACTTTCACACTCTCACACACACCCACACCCACACCCACACCCATAAGCAATTTAATAAATTGGAACAGTGTCCTACCTTTTTCTTTCACTATGCAACTTAACTTTATATATATTTGGTACAAAGTGTAGATTGACAGGGACACCTTAGCCCTGTGTTGCCTTTGACAACCCATACCGCCCACCCCAAAAGGACTAAGTATGCCGGGTAAAACTCCTCCCCCCAATACCGAACAGTTGGCGCAGACCAGAATTGAACCTGCACCCCATATTTGGTAAGGGTATCCAACAGTGGGCCCAGGGATCAAAGGAGGTGGATACCAACCAAGCTAATGCCCGGTTGGTAACTTTATATATATTGTACATGTACATTTTGTCACTATATTATTAAAAGTTTGACACTCTAGTCCACTACTTTAACATCGTTAATTTGTTAGATTAGAAGTTAAGATATAAAAGTAATTTCATCTTTCTAACAAATTATACTAAACTCTTTATGATCAGTGTGACAAAATATGCAACTCAATGCTACTTCTATCATGGTTTTCAATACTTCAGTTTTCCGGTCATTTACTTATCCATTAATCCATTATCATCATATTAGTTGGTAAAGTAACATTGCTCATGGGCGCTTTTATTTAACAATTCTTAGTGCAACCAATTTTTTTTTTTTTTTTGAATATATGCTTTGCTCTATGGAGATATGATTTTTAAAGCGTTCTTTTAGTGACCACTCTATAACTATATGACTATGTGTACGTGTACTATGGATTATGTGTACGTGTACTATGGATTATAGGACAATTACTTCAAACATTTAAATGGAGTCACTTGTGAAGGTTATAAGCGGTTATCGGGACTAGTTGTTGGATTATTTAAAAGTCTAAGAATAAACGAACCTTACAGAGGAAAAAAGTCCAAGATGCTGATCATCTCATACAATCAATTAAGATCATGTTTTTCTTAGATTAGTGCCAATGGTAGTCGACCATTAGGCAGCATTTTTTCATGTCATTATGGTCATAACATGTCTTCATCATCCCCTTGTTTTGTCTACCGGCGGAATATTTTAACATAGACAAACAAATAATTACTTTTTTTTATATGTGAAAGGACAGATCATGTGATACATTTTTTTATTTTTTTTTTGGATTGTGACATATAAAGATGATATTATTCAATTTCTATTCGGCCTTAGTGAGAAAATGTTGACGTGACGTTGAAATGACAGTCCATTTTTGTAGTACTTGAGGAGTCTTTTAGGGTTTCAGGCTTCTAGCTACGACTCTGAAGCCAAAGATTGATTGAGATGCTTTTAGGAACTCGCCACAGCAGCTTTTCATGAAGTTTATATGTAACTCAATTATTAGTTTTTCATTTTTCTTCTTTGGCATTAATTCATAATCCCTTAATTCTTTGATCAGTTGTTGTCATGCTACTGTCTTTTGTGTATGGGAGCTGATTCGTACACCACCATTTTTAGCCATATACCACTAAATGTGCATCAGACAGTTGTACAGTACAGTGCTTTAAAGCACAACTGGTGGTGTATGGCTAAAATTTGGTGGTGTACGAATCATCACCCTTTGTGTATGCATCTTGCCAGTACACTTATAATATATATTTTATTTTTATTTTGCTGATAAAAATATATATTCGAAGGATATGATCACCTGTCACCATAAATTTAGTCCTAGGTGTTTAGATACCAAACAAAGAAAATGAAACCACCATAGTACGTTTATATAATTATTCTAGTCTATCTTCATGGAATCTTTAAATAAAGTGTGCAACCACTTTATCTATAATCTATCATTCTATAATATGGACAATATACTAACATAAACCGGACATATGGACCAACAAAATGCACTTAAGATTTTATCCAAGTTTTTATTTTTCGTGAAATGACACATGAACTTATCCTAGAATCGGTAGTTAAGTTAGTAAAGTGTAAATACTATATGAAGGTTATAAGTAGAGACTTACAAATAGAGATGGATTAACATTTTAAGCGAGACAATTTATTTTTTTACTATAATTTTCATTGTGATTGTGATTAATAATAGTTCAAAATGACAAGGAGTGATTTTTTTCCTTCTTTTTCTACTAAATGATGTAATGATGTATGGTAGTTCTTAAAATCACATATTTTTGCGGTTTTGCTTATATGATTTTTACTACTTTTCTTCAACCTAATGACGAGTTATACTTCTTTCCAACTCATAATCTTGATGATAAGAACAAAATAATCTAATAATATAAGTGACAGAACAAAAGTTATTTTCATATTTGACCTGTTTTCACATTCAATTCTAAATTTAATTCAATCATTTCACCTAAAAAATATTGTATCCTTTTCATATTACGTTGTACCACATGACTATTGAAGTACACATTTACATTAGTTCATATACAACTTTAATTTTTTTCCTCAACGTGATATTAGTGTAACTAGGGGCAAAAATAGGTAGGGGCAGAGCAAGGGGCACTTGCTTCGAGTGAAATTTTTTAGGCAAAAAATTTGAATTTTTTCATTTTGCCCTTAGGGTGTGTTTGGATGAAAGTAGCTGGAGCTGGAGCTTGTAACTGGAGCTGGAGCTTATGAGATAGAGCTGAAGCTGGAGCTTATGAGATAGAGCTGGAGCTGGAGCTTATTTTTTAAGCTGGTAACTGGAGCTTATTATTTTTTATAAGTGTTTGGTAAACTAGCTGGAGCTTATTTTCCAGCTCATAAGCTCTACTTTTTTTCATAAGCTACTAAAAGTAGCTTATTTTTTCAGAGCTTATGATTTTCATAAGCTCTACTTTTTTTCTCTATCAAACGAAGCTTATGACTTGGAGCTTATTAAAATCATAAGCTCAAGCTCCTATAAGCTCCCATAAGCTCCAACAAGCTCATCACCCAAACACACCCTTAGTAGATTTTCTTTCCTAAAAATTTTCATATTTTGTCCCCGAAACTTTCATATTTTGCCAAAAGTTTTCATATTTTGCTCAAAAATCTTCATATTTTATCAATAAAAAGTTGCTAAATTTTAAAAAAAAAATTTGCCCCCGACAAAAATAAATTTATGGTTCCGCCACTAAGTGTAACATATGTGTCTTTTTCAAGAAATTTTGTTTATATGGAGTGTTACAAAAAATTCTTAATAAACCTAGATGAGAAAGTTGTACCAAAATGGAAAGTTGGCAAATACTTTGAGGATGAATTTGAAAATTACATAAGTTAAAAAAAAAAAAAAAAAAATTAAAAAAATGATACTCGTATAAATTTTAGTAGTTTTTTTATGTAGGGTCTTTCTCATATAAATGGACAGCTACTACGAAATTACTGCTATTGTCCCCACACACACTTGCATCTCATTTATTATGACTTCCATTCTCTCTCCCTCTTCACTCTTCACACCTCCCTTGTTTCAATATTCTCAATTTTCAATTACAATTCTGAATTTTTGTTAATTTTTCTTGATTTTTTGTTACAAAGATTTCATTTTTATTCATCTGCAAGCAAAACCCATCAAGAATGAGAGAAAACAAGGCTCAGATGCTCAATCTCAAGCTCATTTTTTTATTTCTGCTGCTTTTCTGTAAGTTTTAGTACTAATTACTCAATACCCATATTAAATTTACTAACTTTATATGCTTTTTGTTGTTTTAATTAATTGATTTTGTGTGTGTTTAAAAGCAACCTATAAAATTTGTACTTTTTTTCTTCAAGATTTAGCATTGGGGGCTTGCTGTTTGTTTGATCATGCGTTGTATCTAAGGGTTTCCAGAATTGAGTTTTTTAATCATAGTTTAAGAATGTGAATTGGTTTAAGCTTTCATTGTTGTCTTAAAATTGATGTGTTGCCTGCATTGTAGCTGTTTATCTTGTTTTTGTACTGTAATTTTTTTTTTCCCTGTTTTTTTTTTTTTATTAATTTTAATTTAATTTTATTTTACTAGTTGATTGGCTGCTTTAAAATACAAGGGGTTTGTTTTGTTTATGTCCTTGTTAAGGTTTTATTTTATTTTTATTTTTTATTTTCAATAGAATATGTCACTTTCTTGAGGTAGGCCTGATTCTAGGGTTTAAAATTTAGGAGAAATATAGTGTAGTAATTTAGAAATTTAATAGTAAAATTTTGTAGTTCTGATTAACTTCAACTATGAAATAAATGCAAATCTTAGAAATGAAAATTTTGTAGAAATACCAATTTTGTACTGTCACTTGAAAACATGAAATAATGTGTGAAATCACTGAACAATAGCACCAAAATTAGATTCTGATCTTGACTTACAGTATTTAAGACCACTGTGTTTCAGTTCAATACATTTTGTATGTGTAATGCAAATTAGTATAGAAACTAATTCTCCATTTACTACATAAACTATAAGCAATAAGCAATTGAATTATGAAGTTTTTATCACACAACCACTTGCAGTTATTAGCATTCATTGAAGCTATCCATTTTTCATTTAGTTGTTACCTACTTTTCACATGGTTGAGGTGAGCTTACATTGTTAAGGATTTATGTCATGTATGATGTATTCACCCTTATTTGTATTTGTAAATTAAAATATAAAACGGTTAGGAATAAAAGATAACGAAAACAAACATTTTATAGAAACTAGTGGGGTAGTGTGCAAAGAAATGAAAATAAGTTGTAGGATAGTGAAATATGAAAGCCACCATAAAAAAGCTACATAAAGAATTACCTTTTAATAAGCTATTGATAAGTTCAACCATAGTTTTTAAGTTGATTTAGATGATATTTGGTTAACGTTTTGCCTACTAATAATAAAGGTCTATAATATCGTTTGACTAAGGAAATCATATGGATTCAAAACGAAATTGTCATTTTGTTTGTAGTCACAACAACTTCAAAACCATTCCATAAGAGAATAGTTGTTATTTGAATTGGACTAAGGGAGCATTTTAGCTATATTTTTTGCTAATTTCCATTAAACATGACATTTTTTTTTGCAGGTTTGAAATATTCAAATTGCAGCTCCCCAAATAATATGCAAAATTCATTACGCTTTCATAAAAAAGTAGATAACTTGTTACCCGAGATCTCTCCAATTGGACAACCTCAACCGCTTTATCCTCTTCTTGCACCATCTCCATTGTCACCCTTCACAATCACAAATAACACCGCCCCAAAGTTATCAGGTCTGTTATCATTGTCACCATATTCTTTTTTTACTCTTTTTTGTTTTCAGTTTGACTTACTTGACCCACTAGAGATATAACATAACTTCATAAGGCATATTTTTATTCTTCGAATTGATTTATGATTTATTTGTATCTTCTTTACAGGATTTTGTACTCTAGATTTTGATGCGATAGATACGATGATGAGTACGACTGCGATTGATTGTTTTACTGTTTTTGCACCATACTTAGCCAATGTTGTTTGCTGTCCGCAGTTTGAAGCTACTCTAATCGTTCTCATTGGTCAATCTAGTAAAAAGTCAAACCATCTTGCTTTAAACTCTACTCTTGCTAAACACTGCATATCCGATTTTGACCAAATTCTTATGGGTCAAGGTGCAAATAATAGTTTACAACATATATGCTCTATTGATGCATCAAACTTAACCGAAGGTTCTTGCCCGGTCATAGATGTTGACGGGTTTGAAAAAATGGTCAACACATCTAAACTTCTTGCTAATTGCGGAAAGATTGATCTTGTTAATGAATGTTGTCAAGAGACATGTCAAAATACTATATCGGAAGCTGCTAAAGAAATTGCTTCCGTTTCTTATGAACTCGATGCGATGGGCCTTCGACGTCCTTCGGATATATCGGCAAAGGTGATTAATGATTGCAAAAGTATTGTATTGAGATGGTTAGCGAGTAAACTCGAACCATCAGGAGCTAAAGAAGTCCTTAGAGGTTTAGCAAATTGCAATCTTAATAAAGGTTAGTTAATGGTGCATTTTGTTTTATAATTATTTATGCTTCTCTTTACAATTGGCAAATTGAGGTGACTGGGTCATGGGTCAAATTTGTAAGTCTTTACTGATACGGGTCAGTTTGGCCCGACCTGAAACACGTTTTGTCCCACCGCCTATAAGTTTTTGTTACAGGATTGGCGTTGCCAATATGATAACATATGAATAATATGAATGTGAATTGTAATCCATTTTTAAACCAAATGATTAATGATTAACAAGATGTTATGCATATAATATATACGTCCACATCAAAAACTAAAGCGTAAAAATGCATCCTTTTTGCAAGGTTTTCAATTTGGCCATAATTTCCAAGATTATCCATTTGCCCCTGTTTTCATTATATATTCTTATGCAATCAATTAGCACATTTAATTTAGGCACACTATATTTGTAAATATTTCAAATGAGAATATTTATCCATTTGCTTTCACAAAAATATAACATCATTATTTTTTGCATTTGTATTGATACAGAATATTAAAATTTAGAATATTCGCTTATTCTATTTTGATCTTTTTGAGGGACTTTGTGTGTTGTGAAACTAAATGGCATGTATGATAGTTACTTTAGTCTACCACTTATATAAATATTGTTATCTTGATTTCAGTTTGTCCATTAGTTTTGCCGAATGTTGGGCCCGTTGCACGAGGTTGTAAAGATGTGATTAGCAACCAGACATCGTGTTGCAGTTCAATGGAAAGTTATGTATCTCACTTGCAAAAGCAAAGCTTTTTAACAAATTTGCAAGCTTTGAATTGTGCGGCTTCACTTGGGAAGAAGTTGCAAAAAGAAAATATAACTAATAATGTTTATAATCTTTGTCATATAACCCTCCAAGACTTCTCCCTCCAAGGTCCGTTTTTGTTATATTATATCAACATGATGATTTATTGGGGTTAATAAAAATATATCTGATGGTTTGTGTCATTTCTTTACATGTTTGGAATCGACAATTCAAATGCAGCAAATGGAATGCAAGGTATAATTAACACACTCTCTGTTTATAAGATTGTATTTTCTCTTATGAATAGTGTAAAGATTTCCCTATTATGGACATCTACTACATAAAGTAACAATGTACTCGATTCTAATTATAAGCTTATGTTCAAAAAACAACCCCTTGAAAGACTAAACCAACAGCTTTAAACCTAAGATAGTCACCACATATATTAGGTGTCACATCAATCTCAAACAAGCACTTAGCAATAAGTAATTAGTATGTTTCATGCATGTTACCAACAATGTAATGTAATAATCGTAATATACATGAATAGAATATATAGTACAATGCATTAGTTGAACATAAGCATCCTCACATATTACTTCAGTGTCCTCTATCTGCACTATTGCATTAAGGACGACTATTCTAGCATGCAGAAGGTCGTTAGAAAGGGATTTCACGACTCCCCAGGCCTCCTTCAAATGGTAGGTATATCTATCAGTTATGTTAATTCATTTATCCTTTTTACCATATTGCAACGAATAAATCCAGTTTTCAATACCCAAAAGGGTTTCAAGTTCGTATAATAGTCACGCAACCGTAACAATAACCATTTCTAACACGTGTTGACAGCAGACTTTTCTCTTATTAAGTAACCATTTATTTTGGACTTCAAACATCTATTCAACTCGTACCTCGAGAAGGCACTTAACATTGCCACAATGGATTCATTTATTAACAGTTTACCCTACCAAGAAGGTTGACCGCCCAGCATACACCCATCTTATCCCTTTCTTAATAAGCATGGCCCTCCTAATCTTGCCACAACGAGCTTAGAATTCTTCGAATGCTGAATTGAATAATCTGACTCGGGTATCATTTATCCATTTATAATCTTGGATCGAGATGGAATTTTCAAGAAGTTAAAGCAGCAAAATGGAATTTTTGGTCCAAAACTATAGCTAGTTGAATGATACTGAAGCCAAATTATTCAATATGACATTCAAAGAATTTGAAGACTGTGGTGGCAAGATAAGGAGAGCCGGACTTATTAAAAAAGGGATGAGATGGGTCTATGTTGGGTGGTTAGCTTTCTTGGTAGAGTATATCGTACATAATGAATCCATTGTCACAGTGTTGAGCGCAGTCCTGACGTTCAAATTGAATAAATGTTCGAAGTCCAAAATAGATGATTACTTAAAAAGAGAACTGCTTGTCAACGTGTTAGCGGTTATTGTTATGGTTGAGTGACAATTATACAAACTTGAAACACTTATGGGTATTCAAAACCGGATTTATTCGTTGCAATGTGGTAGGAGGGAGGAATGGATTAACATGACCGTATATATTCACTATTTAAAAGAGTCTTTGGTGGTTTTGAAATCCCATGCCGACGACCTTTACCAGGCTAGAATAGATGTCCTCAGTGCAGAATAGAGCCTTTTGGCTCAAGCAATTGAGGCAATAGTAAGCGTCTGTTTATTGACGACGTGACGGCCGCTTGGAGTCTAAATTGATTTGCAGGCTGACTTTAAAATCTATGAAAATTTGATTCCACCATTTTCATGACGTATCATATTTATTATTTATTTTTATTACTCTTTATTTTTGTTTATCAAATTTGTTTTTTGGCTAGAGGTCCTCACGGAAGCAATCTCTCTAGGGCAGAGTAGAGAGGGGATGACTTTATCTTCCCGTGGGTGGAGAATCCTTTCTCGACTAGTGGTTAGAGAAACGACTTCTCTTATATTTTATGGTAGAGGAAGGATTGTCTACATCTCACCTTCCCAATACCTCGCATGTGCGGAATTGGGTTTTGTTGTTGTTGTTGTTGTTGTTGTTGTTGTTATTTTTCAATTAATGCATTCGACTACATATTTTGTTCATTCATATTACGAAGTATTACATTACATTGTTGGTAACATGCATGAAACATACTAATTACTTATTGTTAAGTGTTAATTTGAGATTGATGTGACACTTAATATAAGTGGTGACTATCTTCGGTTTGCAGCTTTTGGTTTAGTCTTTCAAGGGGGTATTTTTCTGATATATTATAAATAGAATAGAGTATTATCATTTATCATATATACAATTTAAATGCAGCATAATGGAATTTTCCTTTTGCACATTATCATATTTACAAGAAGATAAGTTGATGATATTTATCCAAGTAGAGAAAGTTCTTTTAGATATTTTCCAAATATATAAACAATCTTCTTTACACCCATGTAACATCTGAAGTTAAATAAAAAGACGGATGAAGTAATAATCTTAGTATTTGTATATTATTTACGTTTGTTTGTTGAACATTAAAGTATTGTGATAGCTAATTATGGTAAAAGTATTATAACTGCTAGGTTATATTTTTAACCCTACTCAATAATTACAATAAATACCAATCATGTTATGCTAACATGTTATAAATGTTTTCAACGCGGTAGAGTCTGGATGCCTTCTTCCGAGTTTGCCTTCAGATGCAACGTTTGATACATCTTCAGGGGTGAGCTTCCTTTGTGATCTCAATGATCACATTCCTGCACCTTGGCCGTCCCTTTCACATTTAGCGCCTTCATCGTGCAACAAAAGTACGTACTCGACACTATCGTTATAAACATTGATATCTTGATATCAATTCAATTTCATCAATAAAGTTTGGACCTTTTTTGATCTGCAGGTGTAAGAATTCCTGCACTTCCTGCAGCAGCTTCTGGACAAAGAGGTATATTCAAATTCATCATGTTTTCTTTATGGGTAGCCATATTTACACTAAAACAATACATAGACCTAAAAATGTAGGCCGAAATCTAACTGTTTGTTATGGAGTATGGTTTTTAGTTGCACCTAATGCATTTGAGACTGTGGTAACAGGTCTATACAGCCACCATGATGTTATGTTTCTTCTTGTTTTTGTGATGACAATCGTTCTTGTGACCATTTACTAATTTCCCAAGGGATCAAGCTTAAGCTTTCTTAAGTAAGAAAGGTCGAGTTCTTGAATATTAATTTAACGTATCAAAGGGACATCGGAGAATGTGTAAGCTGTGATGGTTTTTGGCTGGAAAATTGGTTTGAAGCTGATAGTGTTGTAGTAAAGATTGCAAGGAAGTTGAGTTAGTTTCGATAATGCATTTGTTATGGAAAATTGTTTGAGCATAATATTCTTGGTTAGTTTTATGTAATAAGAAATTTGTAAAGAAAGAGGGGTATCATGTAAATATTTGCAAGTCATCTCTACTTATATTTAGTTGCAGTTTTCTTATATTATTAGTTCAATGTTAGGCACTTGATGAAATTATTTGTAACACCTATCTGTTTCACTAACCCAAATGTCTAAATCTTTAGTGAATGCCTCAATTTTGTATAATGTTAGATACCAAACTAAGTATAAATCTCATATAAATGGATTCGTATCGTTTAGTTAATAGCAAACATGTATATGTTTCTGTTAAACCAACCGCATATATTATATAGGTGCATTGGTTTATTATCACTAGGGTTGCAAAAACTGTTGATCGAGTATTAATCAGTTGGGTTCTTGAAGGGATTAATCGGATGTTGACTAAGTTCTATTTTGACTGATTTTGATTGATTAATCCCTACAATGACCAATAAGTCCGTATTAATCTAATTAATCATCATTTTGTGGTGATCGTTTAATCACTATTTTGACAAATTAATCGCTATTTTGACTAATTATTCCTGCTTAATCCTTGTTGACCTAACACTATTGAGGTGACATATGTATAGTGGGAAAAATGTATAAATATTAATAGGGTGTGTAAGTTACTCGTTTTTCAAAAGTGAAGAAATTATTGGATGTATATTTCAATAGGACAGAAGACTCCGTATAAAAATAAATTGTGATGTACATCAGCTATAGAATCTTCAGACTTCAATCTACTTTTTTTTTTTTTTTTTTTTTTTTTTTTGTGGAAATAAAGAAATAATTAGGTTTTTTTTTATTTTTAAATTGATATATTATTGCCACCAGTTTCTAATAATAATTAACTTACAGAAATGTAGATGTAAATTGCTACTGTTATCTAAGGAATATGAGCAATGGTCAGAATAAGAGAAATGCTTTTATTATCACCAGCTGGAAAAATGGGTAGATTTCATTTGCATTCGGGTAATAATCATGTATAAATTTGCATTTTGATCCCACATCGGTTCAGAGATAACAACTAAAGGATGGAAAATGTGTATAAAAGGAAAAAATGAGAAAGGATTACTCACTTACCTGGATGGGGTCAATGGGTGATCAAGAATGCCCATGGCCTAGGTCAGTGACCTCCATTGCACTTGGGAGGGGTGCTGCCCTAAGGTCGGCTCAAGTGGTCGAGCCTACATCATAATTTGTGGCAGTGGAGGCCTGCGTTCGCGCGGCCTCTGCACAATCTATTAGTTCAACTTGTTTGTTTGTTTTGAATAATTTTGTTAACGATGAGGCTTATAATTGGAAAAGAGGCCTTTTGTCAGTTTGTGACCCCCTTTCTTTGGTGCAAACTGGTTGCGGATCAGTTCTTTGTGGCTGCAACTGTACGGTCAAAACCAACAAGAAGAATCCAGGTGGCATTTCGTGGGCCAGAACCCTCTTAACCAAATCCATACTTGGGGTTCATTTGGCTACAACTTGAACCATATTGAATACAGAAGGTTCTAAAATCTTAGGATACATTAAAACACGTCTTTTCGCATTGAATCTAACTTTATACTCATGGCCCTTGTTGATAATGTTAAAACAAGTTGTCCTAATACGCATAGTATAGAATTGCTGGAAGACTGTTATTGATCAACTCTGTTTTGAGCTCAATGCATTACATTAATTAATAGCTACATTATCGTACATACAATCAAGGCTCAGATAAAACACCTGTAGCCCAAACCAAATTCGTTCAATAATATAATTGGTTTGTTATATATATTTTTCTTTAAATATAAAACCACACGGAACAAATGGATCAAGCAACAAGAAACTGACCCAGTTACTAACTCGAATACAATATATAAATTCATAATGGGTTGTGTAAGTTACTCGCTTTTCAAAGGTGAAGAAATTATTTGGATGTAAATTTCAATAGGACAAAGGCTCCGTATAGAAGTAATTGTGATTTACATTAGCTACAGCATCTTCAATCTACTTTTTTTTCAGTGTGTAAATAAAGAAACTAGTTTTTCAGAAAAAAATTGATATATTATTGCCACCAGATTCTGATAATTAACTTACAGCAAACGTTGATGTAAGATGTTAATTTATCTCAGGAAAATGAGCAATGGTCAGTTTAACAGAAATGTTTTTTTTTTTTTTTTTTTTTTACTATGACCCACTGGTAAATAATGGGTAGATTTCATTTGCATGCGGTAGGAATTGGCATTTTGATCCCACATAGGTTCAGAGATAACAATGATAAGATGAAAAATGTGGTACAAAAAGAAAAAAATGAGGAGGGAATACTCACTTACCTGGATGGGGTCAATGGGTGATTAAGAATGCTCATCGCCTAGGTCAGTGACCTCCATTGCACTTTGGAGGGGTGCTACTCTAAGGTCGGCCCAAGTGGTCGAGCCTACATCATAATTTGTGGCAGTGGAGGCCTGCGTTCGCGCGGCCTCTGCATAATCTATTAGTTCAACATGTTTGGCCTTTTTTTTTTTAATTTTTTTTTTTTGGTATCAACATGCTTGTTTGTTATCATATATTTGTTAACTTAATAATGAGAGAATTGTAGGTTCATAAGAAAAGTGGTCTGTTGGACCCCGTTGATAATGTTAAAACTAGTTGTGTTAATACACAGTATAGAATGGCTAAAGTTGCTTAATAATCCAAAAGAAAATTATGTTTTCAACTCGTTTAGTGCAATCACTATTGATCTCTTATGTTGTTACAAAAGTGGTTGTTTGCTAGTTCAAATTGAGCAAGATATATAAAGTCTAAAACCAACTGTCGAAACCAAAAGGCTTCATAACTTACAAAGAACCAAACCCCAAACGTCATAATTTGTAATCATAAGTTATAACATTATCAATCTGATAATATCGAGTTTTCTGAATGTCACGTGATCTTAATAAGATACTAATCCATGAATCATGTCATGTAACATTAATCCATAGAGTCGTCAGGACAAGACTATGACATTAGCAACGGTTCATCTTTCTTGTGTTGCCATTGATTCAATCTATTTTTTGCCTTCTCCACCTGAAAATTTTATAATCAAACTAACTGTAAGTACTTATAAGATTACAACTAGCAGAAAAACCATTTTTTTCTTTCTGAAAATCGATCAATAATCACCTCTTTGTTCCAATCGGTTCGAAATGTAACCCATAGTAATATAAGCGTCTGCATTGTCATACCACCAACTAGGCCAGACCAAATTCCCTGCAATTCAAACATTTCCGAAATAAATAAACATTATAAACATACATTTACTTATCTACTACTCCTATAAGTTTAGAAAAATGTTATTGTAGACATATGTTTATAGGTAGTTCTATAGTACCTTTGCACCAAAGTTAAACTTGAAGGCCAAAACTGACCCAAGTGGTACTCCAACCACATAATAACATCCAACATTGACATACGCAACAAATGATTGCCACCCACATCCGACAGCAACCCCTGAAAAATTAAAATCGGCCATTTTCAGTATTTTTAATTCATTCGACACAAATGACACATATCTATCGAGATTCGATTGACTTTAGAATTGGCTATTGGCTAATGACTTATGATTCGTTTGATAAAACTGAATGATTAAACGCTGAATGGTTCATAATCCGAATGATTCAAAGGTTGAATGACAATAATCTGTTTGATAATCATTTAAAACGAATAATGTGAATGATGTAAAATTATCTTATCAACATTTGAAATGAATAAAAAGTACAGTATAGTTGTTTAATAAGCGTTCTTGATATAATTTAAAGAGAATAAAGTATTTAATGGTTCATCACCATCTGTAACTCGGAGATCGGAAACAAATGCACTGAATGGTGGAGGTAAGCAAACGCTCCCTTAGCTTGATGGTATTCATGGAGTATATTAATGTGTGAAGAAATATATAATATCTACCTGAAAGGACGGGTTGGATGCCGTTGAGGAGGATGGATACTGCAAGGAGGGGAGTAAGTTCTGATACAGCATTAGCGACAGTCTCACCTTCCGTAAAAGCGTAGCTTAGAACGTGTCGCAAAGCTAACAGAATGACAGCACATATCAAAGAGATCACTAATGAGCTCAGAGTCACTATTACAACTGCAAAGGCTGCTGATTTTGGATGTCCTGCTCCTAGCTCATTGCTAACTCTCACACTGCATGCAAAATATATACATTCTTTCGTCACTAAAGCATTAACATATATAGAACCAAGAAACACCTACCTACCTAGCTTCAAAATCTTTTAAGATCAAAGTATTCATACCATAATTTCGTTTCATAAGAATTTCGTATGTACCTTCACGACATATTTTGACAAGTTTTATATAGCAAAGGGTAAACCAAGGTTGCAAAACTCGCTATTCGGAGAGTAATCGGTCGGGACGTTGGAAGGAGTAACCGGCAATTCGGGGATTAAATTTAGAAGAAAATCATAAACATAAACTTTAACATAATTGTCTAAAATCGTTCATTTTGTTCAAAAACTCTAAAATTTTAGTTCAAATTCATGTTAAAATGTTGACCAAATTTGACTTTGACCGTCTTTTATTAGCAAATCCGATTTTGACCCATTAACCGACGTTGCCCGATTAATTAAACAGATTTTGAAAAATTGGAACCGACTGTTCTTAAAAAGGAGTAGCCACAAGTAATCAGGGTTTTTTACAACAGTGGGTAAACTGGTAAATGGATAAGATTTCCCCTCCAGTATTTTTGCTCAGATGTACGCAGTCTACCCCGAAAATAGTTCATTTATCAGTTATCTTGACCAGTTTGAATACTGATATATAGCTCTTAGTGACAAATATTTTGGCATGCAATGAGTCACAAATATCATACTCCTATTTTTGAATACAAACCTAGCTGCAGCATTGAAGCCGATCGAAATCATCAACACCCATCCAAGTATGGTCCCACAAACAGCCAACGAATCCAACGCTATTTCAGGGTTAGGAAGCAAACCCGCAATCAAAATCAATATCTGAAAATACCACGTCTCTAAACACAACATAACAGCCGAAGCAGTCGATAATTTCAAAAAAGGCCAAAGCCCTGAAAACGCCTTCACACTAAACCCGGTCCAAGTCTCCTTAGTCTTATCACTCTTCAAAATATACACAAATTGCGCCACTACAATCGCCCACCACGAAAAACTCAAAACAAGTGACCCGCCCAATAAGCCCCAACCCCACACGTACAATGCGAGCCATGTTAATAAAACATGAACCACAAGCATTACGGCTGCAATGTAGGCACTTGGGTTCACAATGCTTTGAGCTTGAAGGAACTTTTGAATTGGGAAGTTGGCGGCATAAGCGAAAATTTGTGGGATAAGGCCGTAAATGAAGAGGGAAGCGGCGCTAGCGATTTGTGGCGATTGGCCGATTAAAAGCAAAAGTGATTTTGAGAAAATGTAGAGGAACATAAGAGGAATTGCAGTAGCCATTAAAAGAATGGTTGATCTTTGAAGATAAACGCCAAGCATTTCATATTGATGAGCTCCATATGCTTGACCACATAGTGTCTCAACTGCACTTCCCATTCCTAGCTACAATATAATTTAACAATTTGTTTATTAATTTATATGTGTATTTATTTATTTATAAGGATAAGGATGTATATATGTATGTTTAGAATTAATTATCATCTCTGCTACCAGTAAACAAATTTGATTCGGATAACATAAGTGAATCTGAACTGCCTATTATACATTTTTTTTTTTTTTTGTTATACTTATTGTATTATTTTGCTAGTTAAAAAACATTTTGATTTTTTTTTTGGTTGAGAATATTTATGAATTTTTTTCATGATGGGGATTGTCTTAATTTGTTATACTTAGAAAAGAACATAGAATACGAACTGTATTTATTAGACTTGCTTAATTCGTTAAAAACTTTGTGTTAGTCCTTAAAAGAGAGAAACAGAATTGCAAAAAAAAAAATATATAATAAATTTGGACATATTTTATACTATTAAAAACATCCTTCTATTCCATTATTGGCGCAAAAAACTTTAAAAGTGAAATTTCCACGATTATTATTTCGATAAAAAGAACTAATTATAATTAAATGTATAAATTCTAGTTGTGCAAGGATTATATCATATCAATAAGGAAAAAAAAGTAAACTAGCATTATATTATAATTCTACCTAATATAAGTTGTCACGTGTTTGTTACTCAAATCACAATGAAACAAGATTCATATTTCGTCCAAAGTATTACTGTACATTCATGTGATTACTTTATATACTTTAATAAAAAAAAATTCTTTGTTTTATCTGATGAATAAAGTTATTAATAATTAATTTAATTAAAAACAATATACTAAAAGCAATTTTGTAGCGATATGTTTGTTGTTTTGTTACCATTTATAAATATAAAAGCTTTAAAATTATACCCACTCTTTATGTAACAGATAAAAATAAAAATAATAAAAGTACAAAATTACAAAAAACAAATATACGAGGATAACTTTGTTTTTTTTCTTACCATAACACCATAGGCAAAAAGTTGTACACCATTGTTTCCTAATGAAGCCGCCGCGAGCTCAAGGTTACCAAGGTGGCCACAAAAGATTTGTGTCGACATAGAGGTTACGTTGTTTAGCAAATATACGATGATCGCAGGTCCTGCTAATCGAAACAAACTATACAATTCCATAGTCATGGCCTTATGAAGTCGCTTAAAAGATGTTAACCTTGTGTCCGAGAGTATGTCTTCAAGCTCCGAGCCAATTGCATCTCCAGAGACCAAGGGTTGAACCGTCTGCTTTGATAAAATGGGCTCGGTTAGCTCATGGCTATGTTGGATGGAGCTTGAGTCCATTGGTGAGTGGTGACAAGGTGCTAAGTATGTTTTGAGTGTGTCAAATGATTAATGTGAACATTATCGGCATCATTATATAGTATGATTTAGTTTTACATCAGTGGATGAGTATTTTGGTGAAATTGCAAAATGAGTCCTTAAAGTTTATACGGTTTTTGTTTTTTATTGAATATGTTTTATTTAAGTTTTAACCAAACATATATTTTTTACTCTATACACACGGCGGAGCCAGAATTTGATAATAGGGGAGGCTTACTCGATAATTAAAAAAGACAAACCAAATAAAACTAAAGGAGGCCAACTTCCTATGTATAACCTATTTTACTTGTTTAACACATATAGATAACTATTTTACGAAACTTTAGTAATTATATAACAATAAAAAATGCTACTAATTGATAAGTAAATTTGTACGATATGGTTCACCCCTTTACACTTATGTATTGGGTTGAGGGTGAGGAGGTCTCAAGTTTGAGTCTCTCCCCTTAAAAATATCTGTGGGATTTATTTCCTGAAAGCCGAATTGCCCCGGGAGAGGTTTTACCGACCCGTATTCAGGACCCAGTTCCGACCCGCCTGCTCCTCAGGATAGTTTAAGGTTCAGATCTCTGTAATGCGGTTTGGGTTCCGCCCAAAAGTTCATGCGTGCGTGTCAAATGAGAGTATTCGATGACAACAACTTACATTTCAAAAAAATATATATATATATATATTACTGAGTACTTATTTTTGGTAGGTAGGTAACTCAAATAATTAGGTTATGTGAATAATTGAGAGAGACTTAGTTAAAATAATTAAATATGGGCTGTTAATATTTCATTGGAATCAGGTATGTTGGGGGAGGCTGAGCACCCCTCTGTCCCGTCTCTGTCTCCGCTACTGTCTATACAAGTCTGTAACTGATATGTACGATATCAAAATCTTACTAGTAGTTTCACCATGGCGTCTCTTTAATTTAGAGGTTTCTGTTTAACGCATCAAAAATCCTATAAACGCTAAAAAAAATTATATATAGAAAACTAACACTAACTAAGAAGTATTAACTGGAAAGAAAAAAAAATCAACATTACGAGGATGATGCATGTATAAGAATGCAAAAGATTAATCTCGTGCGAAAAAACATTTTAATAAACAAGTTTTCGTGATTACATTTATGAAAAAATATATAAATGAATGCGTTATATTATTGTACGGTCCTTCCAACTTTTGAGCTCTGATTAATTGCAGACTTTGTATCGGCTAGTTTCACATTGTAATAATACAAAGGAAAACGAATACATCAGTAGTTTTCTTGTCTTAGGAAACTTCCAAAAAAAATATGTTGAGTAGTGAAGAGTTTGCTCAAAGTCTTCAAGTGGGAAATTGTTGAAGGAGTGAAGAATTTGATTAAAGGAACAAGTCGAAGAGAGCTGGACTTGGTGATCAAGTCGTAGGGAGCTTGACTTGGTGAACAAGTTGTAGGAAGCTTGACTTGGTAAACAAGTCGTAGAAATTCTGTTGCCTTAATTAAATCTTCTAGTAAGAATTGAGTATAGAGTAAGTAATAGATATTTATGGAATATCTTTTGCTTGAAGGACAAGTTTAACTTAAAGGGAGTGATTCGTACACACTTATTTTTAGCCGTACACCACCAAATGTGCTTTACATGATTGTACAGTACAACACTATAAAGCATGTTTGGTGGTGTATGGCTAAAAATAGGTGGTGTACGAATCATCACCCTTAACTTAATGGACAAATTTAACTCTTCCTATAAATTGTAACTCCTAGCCTCATTGTAATGTGTGCACAATAATATAAGAAAATTTATGGTTTGCGCCCGTGGAGTAAACCCTTTTTCGCGTTTTGGATTTAGGATATAACCACGTCAAATACTCGTGTCGTTTGCACTTTAATTATCGTTTTAATTCGTTTGTCGTTCGTAGGTTAGTGATTGAGATCAATCTCTTGTCTTGGTTGGGTCCCTAATTCCTAACAAGTAGTATCAGAGCTCAAGGTTCGAAGAACGGGCGCGATGAAGAATTGAAAGCATGGTGAACAAGCGACGGGTCTAGAGATTTTTTTCTAAATTCGGATGTTCAGAAACTGTTGCAAAAGAAAATTCGTAGTGGTTTCGTTAACCGTTGGATAGGTTTGGAATTTTTATCGAAGGTGCTAGATACATAGTTCTAATAACCTTAAAAATTTGAGGATGATCGGACCGTTAGATTTCAGGATATGATTTTTCGAATGCTTCTGTTCAAAGTTTAATTACGGAGCTTTGAGGGAAGAAAAATCACTACGGGTTCGTTAACCGTTGGATCGCTTTGATATGTTAACTGTAGACTCTAGACTCAAGATCTAGTCCTGGTCAAAATTTGGTGGCGATCGGACCGTTCAATCTGGAGGTATGTGTTTTCGAAATTTCAGTCGTTCGGGTTTAGAGCAAATGTGAGAGAAAATTCATAGAGGGTTCGTCTACCTTTGGATCGACTTGATATTTGAACTGTAGGTTCGAAGTGGCGTCAGTTTTATAGGAGAGTTTTCGGGTTTGATGTAGCGAGTGGCGAGACAGTTTTCATTTTGCTAAACTTCGGGCGATAATGGCTGGATTTTCAGAGATGTAGATTTGTTACGGGAGCTAAACTATATGCTGGATGTGATGGACGGCGCTGCCGGCACACCTCTCAACGCGTGTGCGTTCCCTTGTTAACGTTGAGTTGATCCTGAAGCCTTGTATCGAAATCTCACTGGTATGCACACAGACAGCTTGAGGGTTCCGTTTGGTGGAGGTAAAGGTTGGTCCGAACCCATATGGACTTGGGTTTGAGGGGAGGTTTGTTATGGTGCAAACCAAAGTCATACATCAGATAAGGGGAATGAAACAACCTAACCCGTAACCAACACGACAATTTTTTTTTTTTTTAATATTAATGCACTATTAGCGCCCAATTAAACGGTTACATAATCCATTTGTAACACCCTAGGCAAATCCCACATCGCTCATGGACATGAGTATCATGGGATTATAAGGTAATACTCACGCTTAAATGACACAACGCGTTTTGGGACTACATGCAGAGCGGGTGTGCAAGTACATTGTCGTTAAGCGTGCTCGAACGAGAGCACTACTAGGATAGGTGACCTCCTGGGAAAGTGCTTCTCGTGTGTGGTCGCCAAGAAAAAGCCGTGCGCCTGCAAAGCCGACAATACTGTGGTCATGTTAACCTGGGGTGTTACAGAATGGTATCAGAGCCACTCATGTGTCGTTGGGGGTGGTGGGGCAAACCTCATCGAGGATGATGAGTCCCTAAGGGGGTGAATGTAACACCCTAGGCAAATCTCACATCGCCCATGGACATGAGTGATCATGGGATTATAAGGTAATACTCACGCTTAAATGACACAACGCGTTTTGGGACTACAGGCAGAGCGGGTGTGCGAGTACATTGTGGTTAAGCGTGCTCGGGCGAGAGCACTACTAGGATGGGTGACCTCCTGGAAAAGTGCTTCTCGTGTGTGGTCGCCAAGAAAAAGCCGTGCGCCTGCGGGCAAAGCGGACAATATTGTGGTCATGTTAAGCTGAGGTGTTATACCATTTAAACAATATCACAAGTTAAATGTTTACAAACGGCACAAGGCCCTTAACAAATGTAATACAAGTTCGACCCATTCAAAATGATAGTTTTAATCCAAACGACACTTGAGCATGGTTTGAGGCTAAACTACCCAAAACGCTAGGTCGACTTCAAAACCTTCAACAAGAATCCAACATGGGGGAAACTAGTATCCAACAACCCCCTTCCCTTTGTCCGCATCTGTATCTAAAAAGATAAACAACGAGAGGGGTAAAGCTAATGCTTAGTGAATGCAATAATTATACACATACATATATAATCTACTTACTTGCATTCACTTACAACAATTACCGCATACACGCTAGCAATATAAATAGCATACCATCGCAAAGTATAAGCTAAAACCCCAATACGCAAGCTAGCACAACAAAAGCATATAATTCGGACAATGTAATATGCTACGCTACAACACATAACCATGGTTAACCAATTGTACAAAAAGGGAACGGTCCTCGCGAATGAACCGCTAGCCACGCAGACGCCACTAGTATGCATCACTAGTCCCTTGGGTGGTATCGCATACCCGAACTTAAAACCCACCCGCCACGTGAAATGTGGTATCGCATACCCGAACTTAAAACCCACACTTCACGCCCGCACACACATATGATGATGAGGTATCACGTACCCGAACTTTAAACCCTCATCCCACGCCAACACGATGTGGTATCGCATACCCGAACTTAAAACCCACATCGCATTTCGCACAAGTAAATACATTACATATGCACATGTATAATTATTCCACTCACCTTATCGCCTTTGGTGAACTAGGAATCAAGCTCGCAACCTTCAATGTAATGCACCTATCACATTATGCATTTAATTAACATACAAACTAGTGGAATTAACAACCAACACTTAACTCTTGAGCATTAAATGACCCAAACGCATTAAATGACTCACCTACACCAAAACCGCCCATTTATGGTCATGACTCATCATAAATCACTAAGAGTTAGTGATTTGAGTCTACTAACGCCAACTAACACAACTTATAGGCATTTCATACCCACCTCACCCAACTAGGTCAAAAATCACCCATGTAACCCATTTTAAATACTTATACATACAACTTTGGTCAAACTTAACCCATTAACAATCTTCCATCATTTTATAAGTGTTTTAGTGACTAACAACTCAATTAACACTTACAAATATCACTTTACATGACCAAACCCTAGATCAACACCATTTGGGTTTCCTTGCTTCAAATTAACCCAATTTCACCCATTAAACCCCCAAATGGGTCTTACAAGTTTCAAATGACCAAACCCTAGCCATAAATTAACTAAAACTCAAAACACGGAGTTAAGACTTACCAATACTATCCACTTTTAGCTAAGAACGAGGGTAACAATATTACTTCTTGCTCCAAAGATCAAATCTCAAATCTTCACTCTCAAATCTCACTTTGAAATCAAATGAATTTTATTGTTTTGAGAGGAAATAGAGAAAGAAAATGGAAAAGAAATGAATAATGATGGATAAGTGGTTGAGATTTAATGTCCCAATCAGATTCCTACGCAAAAATACGAATTTACCCTTGAACCACACTTTTTAAAAGCTGAAAAATGGATCAGAACGCCAGTAAGGCCGCGGCGCGACCCACATTGTCGCGGCGCGACACTTAACATGAATTTCAGGCTGTCTTAATTCACTCTTGATCCTGGTTTGCGTTCATTGTCGCGGCGCGACCTACCCCTCCGCGGCGCGACATTAGGCTTCACCTGAACATTATTTTGACAACTTAACTAATCATAGTTTATACTCCTCGTACACTCCATTCTCGCTTCATATATTCGACTAGACTTCACCACATAGTCTCACATGACTTACTACACTCTTAAACCGTGTGTATACTCATATACATATACATTCTCATGCGTTATATATATATATATATATATATATATATATATATATATATATATATATATATATATATATATATATATATATATATATATATATATATATATATATATATATATATATATATATATATATATCGTATACAACAAATTAACACTTTAATTCATTTAATCACATAAACAAACGAAATATAATGTACTAATGATTAAAAATGTACCTTAATTCACGTACGGGAAAAGCGGGATGTTACAACTCTCCCCCACTTGAATCGGAGCGCGTCCTCGCGATCCAAGCCGCATGACAAGCCGGAAGGTATACCAAAGCAAACTCTTCGGACTCCTACTGATGTTAAAGCTAAGGTATACGAAATAGTTTATATTTTACTAGGAAAAACTATTAAATACGATACAATTTTACACAAGATATTTATTTATTTATAGAATGGATATACTTAAACCTTGCTACAACACTTATAGGCAGTGTACCTAATCGTACAGTAGTGTAGTTTTTAGTAAGTCCGGTTCGTTCCACAGGGAAATCTTTAAACAAAGCGTAACGCTATATTAGTTTACTTTTATAAAAATACAAACATATATATAAGTAATATTATTATTATAAAGGGGGGTTTTTACCGTTTAATGACCGGTTTGTCGATTTTAAAACTTTAGTCGCAGTTAAAACCTAATGTAAAATATTAAATAAATAAAAGACTTAATTTAAAGCGTAAAGTAAATAACGATAATGAAATTGCGAATAATAAAAGTGCGATAAAATAAACTTGCGATAATTAAAAAGTACGATAATTAAAAATGCAATTAAATATAATAACAATAAAAAATGCGATAATTAGAAGTGCAATTAAATATAAAATAAAGGAAATTAAATATGAAATAAAAGAATTATGCTTATTTAAACTTCCGTAATCATGATGTTTGACGTGTTGATTTTAGTTTTATGCCCATGGGTTAATTGTCCTTTATCCTGGATTATTTAATATGTCCGTCTGGTTTTTGTCCATAACAGTCCATCAGTCATAAATATAAAGTGCGAGTGTCCTCATCAAATTATTCTTATACCCGAAGTTAAATATTCCAACTAATTGGGGATTCGAATTGTAACAAGGTTTTAATACTTTGTTTAATGAATACACCAGGTTATCGACTGCGTGTAAACCAAGGTTTTACTACTTTGTTAACAATTACACCAATTACCCTTGAATGTAATTTCACCCCTGTTTTAATTATTCTAGTGGCTATTAATCCATTCTCGTGTTCGGTTAAATGAACGATTATTCGTACATATAAATACCCCGCCCATCGTGTCCGATTGAGTGTATATGGTAATTTATAGGGACGCCCAATTGTAAATCTTTATATTAACATTAACAAACTATCATTTAGTTAAACAAATATAAAGCCCATTAATAGCCCATAGTCTAATTTCCACAAGTGTCGTTCTTTTGTCCAAACCCCAATTATGGTACAAAGCCCAATTACCCAATTTTAGTAATTAGCCCAACATCATGATTACTTCGTTTTAAATAAGTATAATAATAACTTAGCTACGAGACATTAATATAAAAAGGTTGAGCATAACTTACAATGATTTAAAAATAGCGTAGCGTTACACGGACAGAATTTCGACTTACACCCTTACAATATTCGCTAACATACCCTTATTATTAGAATTAAAATTAAAATATAAATTATATATATATATATATCGTTTACGTATGATAAGAGAAGAAAAAGATTATATTTTGAGATCAGAATTCGGTTGGCTTTATAGGGATTTTTGAAATTTGGGGCTCCGCGACTCGCGGCATATTTTGCCTTCAAACTCCGCGAGTCGCGGAGTTTGAGATTCCAGCTCACACTTTGGAGTCTTTCTCTGCCGACGGTTTATTTATAAATATAATATATATATAATTAATATAATTAATTATATATTATATTATATTTATATACATAGTTAACTTGTAATTTTTAGTCCGTTGCGTCGAGCGTTGAGAGTTGACTCTGGTCCCGGTTCCGGATTTTCGAACGTCCTTGCGTACAATTTTATATTTTGTACTTTGCGTTTTGAATCTTGTACTCTTGTAATTTCGAGACGTTTCTTATCAATAATTGGAACCTCTTTGATTGTCTTTTGTTCTTTTGAGCTTTTTGGTCGTTTGCGTCTTCAATTCGTCGAATCTGTCTTTTGTCTTCACCTTTTATTATTTAAACGAATATCACTTGTAAATAGAACAATTGCAACTAAAAGCTTGTCTTTCTTGAGGAATAATGCTATGAAATATATGTTCGTTTTTAGCATTATCAAATATTCCCACACTTGAGCGTTGCTTGTCCTCAAGCAATATTGTCTTGAAATACTAGAATCACTTCTTTATTCTTCACACTTTGTACATCAGTGATTTCTATACGGCGGTATAAACAATGGTAGTAACGATATGGTTTACAGTCCCACATGACTATAAAAATTTAGATCCATTAAGGAAATTGGATCTTTATGAAAACATTTGATCTTTTGAAAATTAAATCTAGTTTTTACCCTAGATAAGTTTTCCGGGATAACCCTTTACCGGTGTTTGCAAAATATTTTTGTGGGTTTGGTGGGGTTCAGAATTGAAAATTTTAGCTCAAAACTTGCTGTTTTGTGTCACCCACTTGCTAACCTTGTATTAGGAAAACAACACGTCCAGTTTACTTGTTCCGTATATTACCTTTCGGCAAACTACCGTCCGGTTGTAAAGGAAAGCGTTGAACAAGCAACTGTTAAGGCAATGTCCCGTGACATGCTTTTGATTATGGTCTATAACGTGTCGGACGCAATTACTATCCTTGGTAGGAGCAATAGTAAAGCTCACCCTTATAATTTTTCGGTCTGGCACAAGGTCCTGACTTTGACCATGCTATGCAACCACCGTTCTTACGGTTGACACCCGATTTAGTTCAGGTGACCTAATGAATTCCAGGTGAATTCCTAGGATTTTACGTTCAATGGTAATGAACGCATTGAAAATAGGGTTTTCAGAAAACAAATCGGTTTGTAATTTTGATCAAAATATTTTCTCGTTTAAGCTCGAGTTTAGATATCATCGAATTCCATGAGTTTGTAATTCTCAATCTTTAAGGTCAATCTCTAGGATTGAGTAATATCAGTCTTAAAAGCTGATTTTTAATCTTTAAGGAGATTATCCTTTCTGGGGATCTGATTCATTAGTCTTATCCAGCTAATTTGTATGGTGCCCCCCATTGTACGAGATAAATCCTTCTCATGGTTAGGATAAATCTGACCACTTGGCGACCCTGTTTAATGCTGAGGTCTGTGGATTTCCTGCTGATTTTAGTGATGACTTTTCTAGATTTTTCGTCAACCTACAGCTGGTCTGGACGACAACTTCATGACCTAAATCAAGAAGCGCGTGTCTTTTTCGGAAGACTTTACTTCCTTTTAATGATGGAATTGATTCATCGTGTAGATCCATCTCTTCTTTTCTTTTATCGGGTAAAACAGTTTAGTTTAGTCCAAAGCAAGAGTATTTTCAGTTATTTGTTACAGATATATGTGACATATGTTTAAGATAACTTGGTAAATTTTCCCACACTTGGCTTTTATTTTCCTTTTTATCGTCCTCTATTCCATTTTAAATGAATTTTAACATTTTAGTTTGTTTCTCAATTTATGTCCTTTCCGAGGTAACAATAATTTCGGTGTTAAAACCTAGTTTTATCGTTCATAAATATGTATAAACATGATTTTGAATTCATTTAATTGAAAATTTTTAAAAATTTTACTAGAATTGGGTAGTTAGTATATAAGACTAGGGCTGTTCTTTTTTTTTCAGAGAGCACTAGATTCTAATACAACTACTGCTTTACTAGTATTTTTAATGGTAACCAAGTGTATAAAGTAAAAATTTTTAAAATCCGAAAGAATTTAACTTTAAAATCCGAAAGAATTTAACCCCTTCCCACACTTAAGATCGTGCAATGCCCTCATTTGCAAGAAATCAGTAACAATTTAAATTATTGAGGGTGATTTGTGTGAAAATGATTAAATTTTTACCAAAGTTTCTAAATATATTGGCGTTTGTTTACTGAATGATAAATGGTGCACATCATTTGTTCATTCCGTCTTGTTGTTATTTCACATATATTTTGCATCTTGTCATCAAAATTAGTTGCTTTTGCTGAACTTAATGCCAGTCTTTGAAAATGCGTTGTTTTACCCTGTTGTGTACATAAGATAAACTGCAAACATATATACATATTTTTGAAGTTTGGTATATTACCCCACATTCAAAAATTATTAAAATCTAAGGATAAAAGTTAGATAATTATAAAAATGATTACAATATTAACAAAAGTATTAAACATATCAATAATTACAAATTACAAAATAAAAAAATAATAATAAGTAAACTAAGGATGATATTGGTACCAATAGGGGTTCCAGGCATAACCATAGGTGCTATAGAATGCTTCGGCAGGGTCATACGTAGGATATGGTGGCTGCATCTCTATAGACCAAGGAGGGAAGATGGGTTTCGGTGTAGGAATATAGTTTCTACCTATATGTTGGCAATGAGCTATGATTTAGTTCTGATGAACTTGCCAATCTTCAAATGCTCTCTGTCTAGCATTTTCGTATTCCTGAGAAGCTATAAACCTATGCATTTCTTGCATCTCATTCCCCCCTCCTACATTACCTTGTTGTTGGTTTCTCTCCACCTGTGGATGTCTACCATGGTATCGTACTGCGGCGTTATTTCGCCTCTTCAAAACTTTCGCACCATGGTATACATTTAAACCTATAGTATCGCGGGGTTCTGGTTCTTCTACTAATAATCCCCCCCGACTTATATCCACACCGAGATATTCACCAATCAAAGTAATAAAAATTCCACCTCCTATTATGCTATGTGGTCGCATCCCCCGAACCATAGCTGATAAATAATAACCCACACAATATGGTATACTTACAGCGCTTTGTGGGTCTCGAATACACATATGGTAAAACAAATCCTGTTCATTTACTTTTTCCTTGTTTTTACCCCTTTGTGTAATCGAATTAGCTAAAAACCTATGTATCACTCTTAATTCGGCTCTATCTATATCCAAATAAGAGTAATTTCCCCCTTTGAAACGGTGATGGCTTGTCATTTGACTCCACACACCGTGTGTATCAAAATTTTCATCTATCTTTCTACCGTTTAGTATCAATCCTCTACAATCGGCAGACGCTAACTCCTCAGGCGTATATATACGTAAAGCCTGAGCCATGTCCAGTAAAGACATGTGGCGCATCGAACCGCCTAACAAAAATCTAATAAAAGAACGATCGGTTAAACTAGCTACCCGATCATTCAACTCTATACTACATAACAATTCTTCACACCATACTTTATATACAGGTCTACGTATGGTGAATAAATGTACCCAGTCATTAAAAGAAGAATTACCATACCTCTGTACAAGTAATTCCCTAATTGGCCCGGCCAATTCTACAGCTTCTAAGGGTCCCCATTCTATGACCCTCGGTACCTCAACAACCTTGGAATGAAGAGTATGCAAACCCCGTTGATATTTTGGATAATCTATCCAAAGTCTGTCAAATCTCAGGTTCGGGTGCAACTCTTCCAAGTGCATATCGGAAAAGGTCATGACTGGATGAGGTATATCCTGCTTGTAGTAGTTATCCACCTCCTGTTGTTCCAAATTCTCAGCAGAAGCATTGCGAGCTTGGGATGAAGATTCACCCCTTTCATTCTGCAAAACACATCAAACACAATTTTTGTGCATCCAAATATGCATTAGTGTCAGCAAAATCATCAATCAAAATAATTACAATGACATTATCAATTTATATCAAACTTAAGCTTATTTTCACATTTTTATCAAATCTACACTTTTTCAAATAAGCATATACGAAAATTTTCGCCAAGTTCATAAGCATTCAACTCAAATAACATGTCAAAATAATCATTACTAGCAATCAAACAAGTCTCAAATGGCATTATCTTTCAAAAATCAAGTTCATGAATTTTAGACTTGAAAAAGTCCACTTTAATTCTCAAAATCATGTTTAGGCTCAAAGTTTGGATCATTTAACTACCTAGACATGTTACACTACTTATTTTAGCAACAATTCATGACAAAAATCGGCCATAACCTGTTTATATCAAAAAGCCCCAAATTTGCTCAAGAACACAAACCCTAGATTATTCAAAATTTGAAGTTTAAGGCTTCTAATCATGTTAAACAGCATCAATCTAGGTTATACAAGCATAATACATAAACAATTTAAGTCTAATTACACTAAAAAGTATCAAAATCAATTTGGGGAAAAAATAGCTCAAGAACACCAAATTTCGGATTAAATGGTGTTTAGGTGTAGAAATTTACCGTTTTTCTTGAGTAATTCTTAGATAGCATCCTTCTCAACATGATTTTAGCAAAAAATTTGGTGATTAACGGTTAAAAATTGTGATTTTGGGGGTGTTTTTGGGTGGTTTTTCGGAGTCTTTTTTCGCTGTGTTTTTCATTTTTTGAGGTTGTGGACTGATCAGTTTGGGTGTTTATTTTTTTTTCTGGGTTTTGGTCCCTCCGCGAGTCGCGGAGATTTAAGCTCCAAACTCCGCGAGTCGCGGAGTTTGGTATAATTTTTTTTTTTTTTTTTTTTTTTTTTTTTATAATCATTAACTTTTGAAAACAATTAAGAAATTAATTTTAAAATTTTGTTTCCCTTATTATTTAGGACGAGGTCGTTTCGGATCGATGTCCTAGTCCGTCTCTCGACAAAATTTTAAAATTTGTCTTTTTGTAGCGATTGTTTTAAAAGCTAAGATTTTTGGGTTTTTTAATGTTTTTGACATACTTTAAATCAATAAGATTAAAAATAATGATAATAAAAGTTCTCGTCCCTCCCTTGGGTAAAGCAATTTCGGTTCAAAGACCTAGTCTTCAACTTACGACGAATTTTAAAAATCATATTCTTAACTTAATGAGATAAAGTAAATTTTTGTTTTTAAATTCACACAACTTAAATATGAAATTCAAAATTAATATTAAAAATTCACACCAAACTTAAAATTTGAAATGCATAAAATTAAAAATTTATATTTTAAAAATTAAAAATTCACACCAAACTTAATTTAAAAATTTATAAATTCATACCAAACTTATATTAATTTTTCAAATATTTTCAATTTTAAATATATTGTTTTTACAAAGTTTACAATATTAATTTAAGATTTAAATATTAATTTTAAAAATATGGTAAAAATAAAATTAAAAATCTTTTTGTCTTTTTATCCTACTTTAATCAATCAAATATTATCAAAAATATGCGCCCCTCTTTTCGGTAAAGTAATTTCGGTTCCAAGACCTAATTTAACTCATGACGAATTTTTGAAATATTTTGGGTTGATTGATTAAAGATATTTATACCTTAAGAATAAACGTTAAATTTCGCAGTGATGTAATAAATTTTTGAATGATATCAATAATTTCGGTCGCCAAACCTAATTTTATTTAATACCAATTTAATACTTTTTAGCGAACAAATTAGCGTTTATTATCAAAAGGTTAAAAATAAAAATAAAAATAAAAACTGTACAGACATACCTGTGAAATAGATTTCTTAGTTATATGATCTATCCCATTCATAAGATAGTCGGTTTAATTGGTTTTCCATGGCTACATAGGCGTAACCTCGAGCATTCAGTGTCTTTTCTTCTAAACATATGAACGGTCCGTCTCTGCATAAAGTAACAAATTCGGTATTTGAATAGGTTTGATTATTTGAACATTTACCTCCATGTGACCATTTTCCGCATTTGTGACATCTTTCTAGGTGTCGTGCTCTTCTTTTCGCTGCGGATTTTGATTTTCCTTTACCAAATTGTAACTTATTATCTTCGCATCTGGATTCTTTTCTAACTTCGTCCATTCTTTCTCTGATTACTGATACTATTTCACTCGGTAGTATGTCATTATTACGTTTAGTGATCAAAGCGTGTAGCATTAGACCATGGTTTAGCTCACAGGCAGTCTTCATTTTGTAAAAACCTAAAAAAAATAAAAATTCAGAATGGGGGGAGAAGACTAGTTCTTTAGGGTCTGCTAGGGAAAGACCATTCGGGTTCCATTTTCGAGATTTACACGAAAACAGACAATCTAACTCTAACAGAAATACATATTTTCCTTTAAAGACTTGATTCTCCCCACACTTAGTTAGCTGTGGTGTCGAAATTGTGATTAACTTCGTTGTCGACTTCCATCGGACCATGTATGTAATGTTTAACTCTGTGACCATTAACTTTAAATTCAATCCCATTTGAATTTATTAATTCTATCGTTCCGTATGGGAAAACTCTTTTGACTATGAATGGTCCAGACCATCTTGATTTAAATTTTCCAGGAAATAGCTTGAATCGTGAATTGAAAAGAAGAACTCTGTCTCCTTCTTTAAATTCTTTTGAACTTCTGATTCTTTTATCATGCCATTTCTTCGTTCTTTCTTTATAGATTAACGAATTTTCGTATGCTTCATGTCTTAATTCTTCTAATTCGTTTAGTTGACTTAATCGTAGACGTCCGGCTTCATGTAAATCAAGATTACATGTCTTCAAAGCCCAAAATGCTTTGTGTTCAATTTCTACTGGAAGATGACATGCTTTTCCATAAACAAGTCTAAAAGGTGTGGTTCCAATTGGAGTTTTGTAGGCTGTTCTAAAAGTCCAGAGTGCATCCTCCAATTTAATGGACTATTCCTTCAGATTTGATCCTACGGTTTTCTCTAGAATACGTTTTAAAGCTCGGTTGGTATTTTCAACTTGTCCACTTGTTTGTGGATGATATGCGGTGGAGATTTTATGAGTTACTCCATATCTTTTAAGAACTTTCTCAAGTTGATTATTACAGAAATGAGTACCCCGATCACTTATTAAAGCTTTCGGTGTTCCAAACCTTGCAAAAAGACGTTTTAAAAAGTTGACTACAACTCGTGCATCGTTAGTTGGGAGAGCTTGTGCTTCCGCCCATTTAGATACATAATCAATGGCTACGAGTATATATAGATTATTATGAGATTTTGGAAATGGACCCATAAAGTCAATACCCCAAATGTCAAATACTTCACATACTTGGATGACATTTTGTGGCATTTCATCACGTTGACTTATTTTTCCGGCCCTTTGACATGCATAACAGGATTTGCAAAGAAGGTGTGCGTCTTTGTAAATTGTAGGCCAATAGAATCCAACTTCATAAACTTTTCTTGTTGTTAGTTGAGGCCCATAATGCCCTCCTGTTGATCCTGTGTGACAATGGTTTAAAATTTTACTAGCTTCATCTCCAAATACACATCGGCATATTATTCCATCGGGACAACTTTTAAACAGATGTGGATCTTCCCAGAAATAGTGTTTTATATCACTGAAGAATTTCTTTCGTCTTTGGTACGATAATCCTTTTTCAAGGAATCCACAAACTAAGTAGTTTGCATAGTCTGCAAACCATGGGATTTCATTATAATCTATCTTCAATAGATATTCATCAGGAAAGTTATCTTGTATGGCTGATTCATTTAGAACTTCTAATTCGGGATTTTCAAGACGAGAAAGATGATCAGCGGCGAGATTTTCTGCTCCTCTTTTATCTCGGATTTCAATATCAAACTCTTGTAAGAGTAAGATCCAACGGATTAATCTTGGTTTAGCATCTTGTTTTGAAAATAGGTATCTAAGAGCAGAATGGTCGGTATAGACCACCGTTTTTGCTAGAACGAGATATGATCGAAATTTGTCAAAAGCAAAGACAATAGCAAGGAGTTCTTTTTCAGTAGTTGTATAGTTTGTTTGTGCTCCTTGTAATGTCTTACTAGCATAATATATAGGTTGAAATCGTTTTTCAATCCTTTGTCCTAAAACGGCTCCCATTGCAAAATCACTTGCATCGCACATTAGTTCAAATGGTAGATTCCAATTTGGTGTTATCATGATCGGCGCATTAGTGAGTTTTTCTTTAAGAATATTAAAAGATTTGATACACTCATCTGAAAAGATGAATGGAGCATCCTTTTCTAGGAGTTTATTCATAGGAGTGGCAATTTTAGAAAAATCTTTTATAAAACGTCGGTAAAAACCGGCATGCCCTAGAAAACTCCTAACTCCTCTAACATTGGTGGGATGTGGAAGTTTAGCAATTACATCTACTTTAGCTCTATCCACTTCAATTCCTTCTTTTGAAATTTTATGTCCAAGAACGATGCCTTCTTTAACCATGAAATGGCATTTCTCCCAATTAAGTACTAGATTTGATTGTTCGCATCTAATTAGCATTCGTTCCAGATTAACTAGACATGATTTAAATGTATCACCGAAGACTGAAAAGTCATCCATGAATACTTCCATGCATTCTTCTATCATGTCGTGAAAAATCGCCATCATACACCTTTGAAAGGTTGCAGGGGCGTTACAAAGTCCAAATGGCATGCGTTTGTAAGCAAAAGTACCATAAGGGCACGTGAATGTGGTTTTCTCTTGATCTTCGGGTGCTATTGGAATTTGAAAATATCCGGAAAATCCATCTAGAAAACAATAGTAACTATTTCCGGCTAATCTTTCCAACATTTGATCTATGAAAGGTAAGGGAAAGTGATCTTTTCTGGTGGCGTCATTTAATTTTCTATAATCAATACATACACGCCATCCTGTTACAGTCCTAGTAGGAATAAGCTCATTTTTCTCATTTGTAATGACAGTCATGCCACCCTTCTTAGGTACGCATTGAACTGGGCTTACCCATGGACTATCAGAGATTGGATAAATCAAACCTGCATCTAGCAGTTTAATAATCTCTTTCTTAACTACATCTTGCATATTAGGATTTAGTCTTCGTTGGCATTGCACATACGTTTTATGACCTTCTTCCATAAGGATTTTATGTGTGCAATACGAAGGACTTATTCCTTTAATATCATGAATCTTCCATGCAATGGCTGGTTTATGAGCTTTCAACACAGAAATGAGTTGTGATTTCTCATTTTCAGTAAGAGATGACGATATTATTACAGGTAATTCAGATTCACCATGTAAATAAGCGTATTCCAAATGGTTTGGAAGTGGCTTTAACTCTAATTTCGGAGGTTCTTCTATCGATGATTTATATCGATATCTGTCTTCTTCTTTTAGCATTTGAATTTCTTCTGTTGTTGGTTCATATCCATTAGCTATAAGTGTAGCTAACATTTCAGCTTCATCAATTGGTTCATTACCTTCTCCTAAAGAACATTCTCCTGTTCCTTGTAATTCTGGAAATTCTTCTAATAATTCTGCATGTGCATCTATAGTTTGAATATAATAACATGTATCATCTGCAGATTGTGGTTGTTGCATTGCTCTATCAACTGAAAAGGTAACACTCTCATCCTCTATACTTAGGGTCAGTTTCTTACCGAACACGTCTATCATTGCTTTAGCCGTGTTTAAGAATGGTCTTCCTAATATGAGAGGAACTTGAGAATCTTCTTCCATGTCCAAAACAACAAAATCTACTGGAAATACTAAAGTACCAACTTTAACTAGCATGTTCTCCATTATCCCTCTAGGATATTTTATTGATCTATCGGCTAGTTGTATGCTTATTCTTGTTGGTTTCAATTCTCCAAGGTCTAGTTTAGCGTATAGTGAATACGGCATTAGATTTATACTAGCACCTAAGTCTGCCAATGCTTCTATTGAACTAAGACTACCCAGAAAACATGGAATTGTGAAACTTCCTGGATCAGATAATTTTTCTGGTATCTTATTCAACAGCACTGCTGAACAATTAGCATTCATAGTAACAGCCGAGAGTTCTTCCATTTTCTTTCTATTTGAGATTAGATCTTTCAAGAATTTAGCATATCTTGGCATTCCTGAAATCACATCAATGAAAGGAAGATTTACATTTATCTGTTTAAACATATCCAAGAATTTGGATTGCTCGGCTTCAAGTTTTTCTTTCTTCAATTTACTCGGGTAAGGAAGTGGTGGTTGGTATGGTTTAACATAAGGTTTATCCTTAACTGTGTTATCTTCATTAACCTTTTCAACTACCGGTTCTTTTTCCTTATCTTGATCAGGTTGTGGTTCTTGTGGAGTAGGAATGGTTTCATCAGAAGTTACAGGTATTTCAGGTGGTTTAAGTGTTGTACCACTTCTTGTGGTAATGGCTTTAGCTGTTTCATTCCGGGGGTTAGCATTTGTATCGCTCGGTAAACTTCCCGGTTTTCTTTCACCTATTAACCTTGCTAGGTTACTTACTTCTTGTTCTAGATTTTGAATAGAAGCTTGTTGATTTCTAAATGCTTGAGCATTTTGTTCATTAGTTTGTTTCTGAGATGTGAAAAACTGCGTTTGAGTTTCAACTAGCTTCGTCATCATATCTTCTAAATTCGGCTTTTTATCATCGGTTTGTTGTGGTGGTTTGTTTTGAAAATTAGGTCTTTGCTGATTGTAAGTATTATTGGATACTTGTTGATTGCTAGGACCTTGTTGGTTGTTGTATGGAATATTTCGGTTATAATTCTGGTTTTGATTGTAAATCGGTCTTGGCGGTTGATAATTATTCTGATAATTATTTCCAAGCCTTTGGTTTATGTATGAAATATTCTCTCTTTGTTCCATTGTTAATTCAATACTGAGACAATCTTTTGTCAAATGTGGTCCTCCACACTGCTCACAACTAATTCGTATTGAGTGAATATCTTTAGTCATCTTTTCCATTCGTCTCTCCACAGCATCTATCTTTGCGGAAATGGAATCTAAGTCATGGCTAGAATCGGCTCTAGCTGCTTTAGATGATCTAACGATATCTTTTTCTTGGTGCCACTCATGTGAGTGGGAAGCAGTGTTATCAATAATTTTGTAAGCATCAGTTTCGGTTTTCTTCATAATAGAACCACCAGCTGCTATATCTATGTCTTTCCTTGTAGTGATGTCGCATCCTTGGTAGAATATTTGTACTATTTGACAGGTGTCTAAACCATGTTGCGGACATCCTCTTAACAACTTTCCATATCTTGTCCACGCCTCATATAGAGTTTCATTTGGCTTCTGTGTGAACGTAACAATTTCTGCTTGAAGTCTTACGGCTTTAGATGCAGGAAAGAATTGTTTAAGAAATTTGTCAACTAAAATGTCCCATGTATCAATCGCCCCTTCAGGTAACGATTCTAACCAATCTTTGGCTTCTCCCTTTAAAGTCCAGGGAAATAACATGAGATATATCTGTTCATCCTCCACTTCTCGGATTTTAAATAGTGTGCAGATCCTATTAAAGGTACGTAGATGTTCATTTGGATCTTCCTTCGGCGCACCACTAAATTGGCATTGATTAGTCACCATGTGTAGAATTTGTCCTTTGATTTCATAATCTGGCGCATTAATGTCAGGATGAGTAATTGCGTGACCTTGGCCAGTGCGTTTAGCTCTCATTCGGTCTTCCATACTTAAAGGTTCCAGATTCTCCATAATTGAATTTGTTGAATCGGTATCACTAGATGATTCTGATTTAATGGTTCGTTCCTCAACAATCTCTGTTTGAATGATTGGTGGCTCCGGAGGAAAGTTTAATGGTTCAGGATCTATGAACCGTTCCTGAATATTTTCCGGATTCTCAATTGTGAGGTCGGGTTCAAAAAATGGATTATCGGAAATTTGAACTGAAGTTCTTGGTCTACTGGATGACGATTCTAAAGAAAAATCAACGGCGGTTATATTTGCTAAATGTCTTGATCTAGTTACAGGTGGTGAACGTACAAAAGGTGATGAACGTCTTGCTCGGTGCATTCACTGAATATCTTATTAGTTTTAAAAAGGAAAGAAAAATTATAATAAGTTATCCAATCAATAGACTTTTCTGATTTTGCCCACGTTTCGAATAGCCAAAAGATGCAGCAGAGGGGCAGGATTCGTTTGGTCTCAATATAATTGAGGACTGTTTGGCTCCAATAACCCGGTCCACGTATAAATCCAACTATTACTACGAACCAGAAAATTTTGATGTCTATCAATTTAACCACTCAAAATAAATTTTCGTAATTTTAAGAAATTTAGATAAGAAGTAGAAAAAATTCTAAGTCCTAAAAACTAGAATGGCGAGAAATAAGAGAGAAAAAGAGTTCGTCGCAAAAGGTAGAAAAAGAAAAATGGTTGAAAAATAAAAGGTGACGGAAAAATAAAAGAAACTTATCAAAACTTAAAAATACTTGACTAACCTAACCTTATTACTACAACTAACTTAAAATTATAATCGCAAATTGATATTACTAATTGGAATAATAATTGATACATAGTAAAAGTCGTCTAAAAATATTAAAGCTTACAGGAAAAACTAAATCCCAAATGGAAATAACTTAAAAAGAAACTAAAACTTAAAAAGGCGTCGCAAAATTCTAAAGTACCTAAATCTTAGTCTAAAGAAAAAGCACTTAAGGAATTCTGCGGCAAAAACTAAAAATCTAGGAGTAAAAATGACTATGGCAAAAACTAAGTTTAAAATTAAATATGAGCGAAAAAATACAAATATTACGCTACAACGATTAAAAAGGGACAAAATATAAAAATATACAAAAAGTTGTAAAAAGTACAATTTTTATAAAAATATTATTTTTATATTTTTTATTTAATAAAACTACTAATTTTACAATTTAATTAAACTTATTTAAACTAAAAATACAAATTAATTAAAAAGAAATTTTAAAATAAAACTTAATTATAATAATAATACATAATTAGGGTTTATATTAATAATAATTAATAATAATCCGTAATAAATGCTGAATTAGGGCTTCTGTCGGCGTGTCAGAAAGTCTCCGCGAGTCGCGGTAATTAATGAAGAAAACCCCGCGAGTCGCGGGGTTCAGAAATTCAATTCTGGCACAGTTTGAATCGACGCGTTTTTTCTTTATTTATTTTTTTTTTATTTTCTGTTTTCTGTTTTTTCTATATATAAAAGATATTTAATAAAACTTATATTTTTATAAATTAAAATAAGAATAAAGAAACTTATAAAACTTAAATATTTAAAAAAAATACTTATATTTTTGTTTTTCTTTTTATATTTTTGAATAATTAACACGTATTTTTACAAAAATGAATTTTTAATAGAAGTAAGCTAAATTTTTTTTTTATTATTATTAGCGTTGCGCTTCCTGCGTTTAGAAATCTCCCCGGCAGCGTCGCCAAAAATACTTGATGTTAAAGCTAAGGTATACGAAATAGTTTATATTTTACTAGGAAAAACTATTAAATACGATACAATTTTACACAAGATATTTATTTATTTATAGAATGGATATACTTAAACCTTGCTACAACACTTATAGGCAGTGTACCTAATCGTACAGTAGTGTAGTTTTTAGTAAGTCCGGTTCGTTCCACAGGGAAATCTTTAAACAAAGCGTAACGCTATATTAGTTTACTTTTATAAAAATACAAACATATATATAAGTAATATTATTATTATAAAGGGGGGTTTTTACCGTTTAATGACCGGTTTGTCGATTTTAAAACTTTAGTCGCAGTTAAAACCTAATGTAAAATATTAAATAAATAAAAGACTTAATTTAAAGCGTAAAGTAAATAACGATAATGAAATTGCAAATAATAAAAGTGCGATAAAATAAACTTGCGATAATTAAAAAGTACGATAATTAAAAATGCAATTAAATATAATAACAATAAAAAATGCGATAATTAGAAGTGCAATTAAATATAAAATAAAGGAAATTAAATATGAAATAAAAGAATTATGCTTATTTAAACTTCCGTAATCATGATGTTTGACGTGTTGATTTTAGTTTTATGCCCATGGGTTAATTGTCCTTTGTCCTGGATTATTTAATATGTTCGTCTGGTTTTTGTCCATAACAGTCCATCAGTCATAAATATAAAGTGCGAGTGTCCTCATCAAATTATTCTTATACCCGAAGTTAAATATTCCAACTAATTGGGGATTCGAATTGTAACAAGGTTTTAATACTTTATTTAATGAATACACCAGGTTATCGACTGCGTGTAAACCAAGGTTTTACTACTTTGTTAACAATTACACCAATTACCCTTGAATGTAATTTCACCCCTGTTTTAATTATTCTAGTGGCTATTAATCCATTCCCGTGTCCGGTTAAATGAACGATTATTCGTACATATAAATACCCCGCCCATCGTGTCCGATTGAGTGTATATGGTAATTTATAGGGACGCCCAATTATAAATCTTTATATTAACATTAACAAACTATCATTTAGTTAAACAAATATAAAGCCCATTAATAGCCCATAGTCTAATTTCCACAAGTGTCGTTCTTTTGTCCAAACCCCAATTATGGTACAAAGCCCAATTACCCAATTTTAGTAATTAGCCCAACATCATGATTA
The DNA here is from genome assembly GCF_046630445.1 of Rutidosis leptorrhynchoides. Classification (NCBI taxonomy): domain Eukaryota; kingdom Viridiplantae; phylum Streptophyta; class Magnoliopsida; order Asterales; family Asteraceae; genus Rutidosis; species Rutidosis leptorrhynchoides. The sequence continues at coordinate 331,031,464 of NC_092340.1, read as the reverse complement.
CTTCGTTTTAAATAAGCATAATAATAACTTAGCTACGAGACATTAATATAAAAAGGTTGAGCATAACTTACAATGATTTAAAAATAGCGTAGCGTTACACGGACAGAATTTCGACTTACACCCTTACAATATTCGCTAACATACCCTTATTATTAGAATTAAAACTAAAATATAAATTATATATACATATATATATATATATATATATATATATATATATATATATATATATATATATATATATATATCGTTTACGTATGATAAGAGAAGAAAAAGATTATATTTTGCGATCAGAATTCGGTTGGCTTTATAGGGATTTTCGAAATTTGGGGCTCCGCGACTCGCGGCATATTTTGCCTTCAAACTCCGCGAGTCGCGGAGTTTGAGATTCCAGCCCACACTTTGGAGTCTTTCTCTGCCGACGGTTTATTTATAAATATAATATATATATAATTAATATAATTAATTATATATTATATTATATTTATATACATAGTTAACTTGTAATTTTTAGTCCGTTGCGTCGAGCGTTGAGAGTTGACTCTGGTCCCGGTTCCGGATTTTCGAACGTCCTTGCGTACAATTTTATATTTTGTACTTTGCGTTTTGAATCTTGTACTCTTGTAATTTCGAGACGTTTCTTATCAATAATTGGAACCTCTTTGATTGTCTTTTGTTCTTTTGAGCTTTTTGGTCGTTTGCGTCTTCAATTCGTCGAATCTGTCTTTTGTCTTCACCTTTTATTATTTAAACGAATATCACTTGTAAATAGAACAATTGCAACTAAAAGCTTGTCTTTCTTGAGGAATAATGCTATGAAATATATGTTCGTTTTTAGCATTATCACCTACGTAAACTCGGAACCCTTTCGATGACGCCATTGCACCTTGTAAGTTCTAACTTCTTTGTTACGCAACAATTTAACCTTTTCATCAAGTATGGCTATCGGTTCTTCAACGTACTCTAGCTTGTTGTTCAAGGTAATCTCATCTAATGGCACCCAAGTCGAGTCATCCACAAGACACTTACGGAGATGGGAAACATGGAATGTATTATGGATTCCCTCAAGCCCTTCGGGTAACTCTAGTCTATAAGCAACCTCGCCAACACGTGCCAAAACCTTGAAAGGACCAATAAATCGAGGAGCTAACTTTCCTCGCTTTCGAAACCGGATAACACCTTTCCATGGCGAAACCTTAAGTATCACCATGTCACCTTCTTGAAACTCGATCGGTCGCCTTCCTTTATCGGCATAAGATTTTTGTCTATCTTGCGCCGCCTTAAGTCGAGCCCGAATCATCTCAATCTTACTATTCATCTCTAAAACCAAATCGGTACTCCCGATTTCTCGTTGACCCACTTCACCCCAACAAATAGGAGTTCGACACCTACGCCCATAAAGCATCTCATAAGGTGGCATCCCAAAACTAGTGTGGTAACTATTATTGTACGAGAATTCCACCAATGGTAAGTGCTCATCCCAACTACCACCGAAATCAATTACACACGCCCTCAACATATCCTCCAACATTTGATTCGTACGTTCGGTTTGACCGTCCGTTTGAGGATGATACGCCGTGCTCATTTTCAATTGAGTACCCATATCTTCATGAAACTTATTCCAAAACCGAGACGTGAAATGAGTATCTCGATCCGAAATAATAGATATAGGAACCCCATGCCTTGATATCACCTCCTTGATAAATAACTTGGACAAAGCCTTCGACGATATCGTTTCCCGAATGGGAAGAAACAAGGCACTCTTCTTCAATCGATCAACTATCACCCAAATCGTATCAAATTGGGTTCTCGTCATCTTTGGTAACTTGGTAATGAAGTCCATGGTAATGTGTTCCTATTTCCATTTTGGAACTTCCAACGGTTGTAACTTACCATACGGCTTTTGGTGCTCGGACTTAACTTGCAAACACGTGACACATTTTTCAACATACTTTACAACATCACGTTTCATGCCGGGCCACCAATACTCTTTCTTCAAGTCAAGATACATTTTCGTCGCGCCCGGATGAATGGAATACTTTGACTTATGTGCTTCGTCAAGTAGCACTTGTCGGTAACCACCCATTTTAGGCACCCACACTCTTCCTTGAAAAGACAACAAACTATGCGGGCCTAAAGTAATAAACTCCGTTTGCCCCACGATTCGCTCTTCATGTTTGTTGTGAACAAAAGCTTCAATTTGAACCTCACCAAGCTTTATAAGAAAATCGTTAGTAATAATCATGCGTAACGACCCTACTCGTATTTCCGGATGTTGACTCTTTCGACTTAACGCATCCGCAACCACATTCGCCTTACCCGGATGATAAAGTATCTCACAATCATAATCCTTTACCACATCCATCCACCTACGTTGACGATAGTTCAAATCTCGTTGATTAAAGAGATGTTTCAAACTCTTATGATCCGAATAAATCATACACTTAACACCATACAAGTAGTGGCACCAAATTTTCAACGCATGTACCACCGCCGCCAATTCAAGATCATGAGTCGGGTATTTCTTTTCGTGTTCCTATAATTGTCGAGAGGCGTAAGCGATGACTTTACCTCTTTGCATTAGAACACACCCGATTCCATTTAACGAGGCATCACAATAAACTGTCATGTCTTCAATTCCCTCCGGCAATACCAACACCGGAGCTTGACACAATTTCTCTTTTAACAATTGGAAAGCAATTTCTTGCTCGTTTTCCCAATTGAACCTCACGTTCTTCCTTATCAACTTCGTCAAAGGAGAAGAAATCTTAGAAAAGTCTTGGATAAACCGACGATAATAACCGGCCAATCCGAGAAAGCTCCGAATTTCCGTAGGCGTAGTCGGGTTTCCCCAATTCTTCACCGTCTCAATCTTCCCCGGATCTACTTGAATACCTTCTTTATTCACAATATGGCCAAGGAATTGAACCTCCCTTAGCCAAAATTCACATTTGGAGAATTTTGCATACAACTTCTCCTTCTGCAACGTCTTCAACACTTCACGCAAATGGTGTTCATGTTCCTTCATACTCTTAGAATAAACAAGTATGTCATCAATGAACACAATTACCGACTTGTCCAACATAGGTTGGCACACTCGGTTCATAAGATTCATGAATGCCGCCAGTGCATTCGTAAGACCAAAGGGCATGACTACAAATTCAAAATGCCCGTAACGCGTTCGAAAAGCCGTTTTCTCTATGTCTTCCTCACAGACCCGCACTTGATGATAGTCGGACCGTAAGTCAATCTTAGAAAAATACGTTGCACCTTGGAGTTGGTCAAACAAATCGTCAATCCGAGGCAATGGATAACGATTCTTGATCGTCACTTTGTTCAACTCTCAATAATCGATGCACATCCGCATACTACCATCCTTCTTTTTCACAAATAAAACTGGAGCACCCCATGGCGAGGAACTCGGTCGAATAAAACCCTTTTCAAGAAACTCTTGGGTTTGATTTAATAACTCTTGCATTTTCGTCAGCGCTAAACGATAAGGAGTTTTAGCAATGGGAGTAGCTCCCGGAACCAACTCAATGCGAAATTTAACTTGTCTTTCCACCGAAACACCCGGTAATTCATCCGGAAAAATGTCTTCGAATTCACTAACCACCGGAATTTCACGAATGGATAGTGGCTCTTCACGAGTATCAACTACATGAGCAAGAAAAGTCATTCCACCACTAACAAGAAAACGCCATGCCCGTGCATAAGTGCATAATGGCACAAATCTTCTCCGTCTCTCGCCATGAATAATTAGCTCTCCCCCACTTGGGGTCTTTACACGAATAGACTTTTCACGGCATGAAATGTTGGCTCTATAACGATCGAGCCAATCCATGCCCACAACAATATCAAATTCACCCAAGGTCATCGGGATAAGATCGACTTTAAACGTTTCGGAACCAAACACAATATCACAATCATTACACACATCAACCCCTAGCACCGTCTTACCATCCGCTATTTCAACTTCTACCGGATGACTTAACTTAGCTAGTGGTTTATCAAGTTTAGGCACAAATCTCGGAGACACAAACGACAAATTAGCACCACTATCAAAAAGTATTCTTGCCGAATTAGAGTTAACCATGAAAGTACCTGAGACAACTTCGTTGGATTGTTTGGCCTCATCATTGGTCATCAAGTAGTTGCGACCCCTAGCCGTACCCGCCACTTTTTCTAACTTTTTCACTTGATCACCATACAAATCGGGACACTCCGACTTTCGGTGTCCTTGCTTTTAGCAATTAAAACATGTGAGCGTGTTCGTAACCGGCTTTGGGCATTCACGCGAGATGTGACCCTTTTGCCCACAATTATAGCAATTAGGGAGAAAACTTTCGGAACCACTCTTCTTAACGCCGTTAACACTTTCGGGGCCCCTCTTGCTCTTCTTGCTAGAAAAGTTTGATTGGCTCGAACCTTCGAATTTTCTCTTAGAAAAAGAGAAATCACTCCTTTTTGGAACCTCCGGCTCAAAACCCCGGGCTAACTCGAACAATTCATCAAAAGACTTAGCCATTCCCCGACTAATCTTACGCTTTAACTCATCGCTTAGTGTACGATAAAAATCTAGCATCAATTTGTGGTCGTCACCAACATACTCCGGACAAAAACGAGTCTTTGCCAAGAAGGTAGACTTGAGAGTAACCAAGTCCATTGAACCTTGTCGCAAATTGTGCAACTCGTCACGGATTTTATCAAGGTTGGAAGGAGTTCAGTATTCTTTGAAAAATTCCTTTTTGAACTCTTCCAACATCAAGCTCATGCATTGCTCTTCACCATAAAACTTAATTTTATCGTCCCACCACAACTTAGCCTCTTCAAGCAACATACTAGAACCGTATCTCGTCTTCTTCCTGGGAGGACATTCGGCAGTACGGAAAGCCCCCTCGATGTTGGAGATCCAACATGTTCTTTTCAATGGATCTCTCACTCCATTAAACATAGGAGGTTGAGCATCCTTGAAATTTTTGTAATGGAAGTCTCGCCTCCCATATCCACCATTACCATCACCCCCTTCGCCCCGAGGATGAATATTTCTAGCTTCTAATGCCTCTTCGATCGCGGCATTCTTCGCTCGTTTATTAACTCGGTTACTTGCCCATCAACCGATTCTTGGAAAACCTTTCGAACATCGTCAAGAAATTCCGCTCTTTGTTTTTTGATGATGGCCTCGACTTTAGTCGTGAATTCGGAGTCCTCGCTAGTACCTCCACCATCGGTATCATGTCCGTTTCTCATCTTCATTCTATAAAACGGAAGAGGTTAAACAACGAAACAGAAAGTCATGACACACACACACACACACACACACACACACACATATATATATATATACACACACACACACACATATACACCTCAACACCTCATCTTGCTCAACAATCATCGTACATCGCTTGTTTGACAAGATTTGCACCCGTAACAATGGTAGCTAGTCATTATTACGCGAGCACCTCACATTAACTTACTAGTACAACGTCTATCTCGCTTGATGAATTTCGAAACACAACACAAAACAATTAGTACAAGGTTATATCAAATAACCTAGGCACTAACCACACCAGGTCTGACCCGTCTCCTACAAGTCCGGCATGAACGCACACTCGATAAAGTCTAAGTCTAGGCACCTATCTCAAGTCGCCTAAATCCCATAGACCATGCTCTGATACCACTTGAAACAACCCAACCCGTAACCAACACGACAATTTTTTTTTAAATATTAATGCACCATTAGCGCCCAATTAAACAGTTACATAATCCATTTAAAGAATATCACAAGTTAAACGTTTACAAACGGCACAAGGCCCTTAACAAATGTAATACAAGTTCGTCCCTGATAATGCTAAAAACGAACATATATTTCATAGCATTATTCCTCAAGAAAGACAAGCTTGTAGTTGCAACTGTTCTATTTACAAGTGATATTCGTTTAAATAATAAAAGGTGAAGACAAAAGACAGATTCGACGAATTGAAGACGCAAACGACCAAAAAGCTCAAAAGTACAAAATACAATCAAAGAGGTTCCAATTATTGATAAGAAACGTCTCGAAATTACAAGAGTACAAGATTCGAAACGCAAAATACAAGATATTAATTTGTACGCAAGGACGTTCGAAAATCCGGAACCGGGACCAGAGTCAACTCTCAACGCTCGACGCAACGGACTAAAAATTACAAGTCAACTATGCACATGATTATAATATAATATATAATTAATTCTTAAAATTTTTATATATATATTATAATATATTTAAAAATCGTCGGCATGAAAGGTTCCAAATTAGTGTGAGCTGGAAAAACGAACTCCGCGAGTTGCGGAGTTTGCAGTTCAAAAATTACGCGAGTCGCGGAGCTTCCCTGGACTCAAATCCCTATAAAAGGTAACGCACTTTGATCGTTTTTAATATCATATAATCTATCTCTCTCTCAATATATACGTAATTATATATATATAATTTATATTTTAATTTTAATTTTAATTTTAAATCCTAATAATAAGGGTATGTTAGCGAATGTTGTAAGGGTGTAAGTCAAAATTCTGTCCGTGTAACGCTACGCTATTTTTAATCATTGTAAGTTATGTTTATATTATTTTCATTAATGTCTCGTAGCTAAGTTATTATTATGCTTATTTAAATCGAAGTAATCATGATGTTGGGCTAATTACTAAAATTGGGTAATTGGGCTTTGTAACATAATTGGGGTTTGGATAAAAGAACGACACTTGTGGAAATTAGACTATGAGCTATTAATGGGTTTTATATTAACTAAACAATACATTGTTAATTTAATATACAAACTTATAATTTGACGTATTTATATATAACCACATACGCTTGACTGGGTACGGTGGGCGGGATATCTATAAATACCAATAATTATTCATTTTATCGGACACGGAACTGGATTAATAGTTAATAGACTTGTTGAAATAGGGGTGAATTACATTTAAGGGTAATTGGTGTAATTGTTAACAAAGTAGTAAAACCTTGGTTTACACGCAGTCGATAACCTGGTGTATTCATTAAACAAAGTATTAAAACCTTGTTACAATTCGAATCCTCAATTAGTTGGAATATTTGACTTCGGGAATAAGAATAATTTGACGAAGGCTTTCGCTCTTTATATTTATGACTGATGGACTATTATGGACAAATCCGTATGGACATATTAAATAATCCAGGACAAAGAACAATTAACCCATGGGCATAAAAATAAAATCAACATGTCAAACATCATAATTACGGAAGTTTAAATAAGCATAATTCTTTTATTTCATAATTAATTTCCTTTATTTTCTATTTAATTGCACTTCTAATTATATCACTTTTATTTATTGTTATTATATTTAATTGCACTTTTAATTATCGTACTTTTTAATTATCGCAATTTTATTTTATCGCACTTTTATTTATCGCAATTTCTTTATCGTTATTTACTTTACGCTTTAAATTAAGTCTTGTATTTATTTTTAATATTTTACATTAGGTTTTAACTGCGACTAAAGTTTTAAAATCGACAAACCGGTCATTAAACGGTAAAACCCCCTTTTATAATAATAATATTACTTATTTATATATTTGTATTTTTATAATTTAAAACTAATATAGCGTTAAGCTTTGATTAAAAGATTCCCTGTGGAACGAACCGAACTTACTAAAAACTACACTACTGTACGATTAGGTACACTGCCTATAAGTGTTGTAGCAAGGTTTAAGTATATCCATTCTATAAATAAATAAATATCTTGTGTAAAAATTGTATCATATTTAATAGTATTTCGTTGTAAAAATAAAGCTATTTTATATACACCTCGCAGAACAGCAAGTATTTTTGGCGCCGCTGCCGGGGATCTTAAAATCTAGCTTAAAGCCGAAAGCGCAACGCTAATATAAAAAAAAAGATTTTTATTTTTAGTTTACTTTTATAAAAATACGTTTTTATAAAAATACGTTTTAAATATTCGAAAACATAAAAAGAAAAAAAAATATAAAAATATTTTTAAGAGTTTGTTAAATATTTAAGTTTTATAAAGTTTCTTTATTTTTATTTTATAAAAATATAATTTTTATTTAAATATTTTGTTTTTATTTAAAACAATAAAAAAAACCGAAAAAAATAAATATATATAAATCTATTTTTTTAGATTGTTATTTAGAAAATTATAAAGTATTCTATTTTTATTTTAGTTTTTAAATATAAGTTTTTATTTAAATTATATAAATATTTTATATAAATTTTAAAACAGAAAAATAAAAAATAAATATATATAAAAAATAAAACCGAAACCTGTCAAACGAACCCACCAAAACTGAAATTCTAAACCCCGCGACTTGCGGCGTTTGTAGCCACGAGGCACCGCGACTCGCGGAGCCGTCTGACACGGGTGACCAGAAACCCTAAAAAGCATTTATTACGGAGTAATTATTATTTATTTATTATTTTTAACCCTAATTACTTAATTATTATTATAATTAGTTTTAAATTTTTAAAATAAATTGTATTTTAAATTTTAATTAGTTTAATTAGTTTATAAAATTAATAGTTTTATAAAATAAATAATATAAAAATAATATTTTTATAAAAATTGTAATTTTTGCAACTTTTAGTATATTTTTATAATTTGTTCCTTTTTATTCATTTTAGCGTAACTTTTGTTCTTTTCGCTCGTATTTAGTTTTAAGCTTAGTTTTTGCCATATTTATTTTTACTTCTAGATTTTTAGGCTTTGCCGTAAAATCTCTTAAGTGCTTTTTCTTTAGACTAAGATTAAAGTGCTTTAGAATTTTGCGACGCCTTTTTAAGTTTTAGTTCCTTTTTAAGATATTGCCATTTGGAATATAGTTTTACTTGTAAGCTTTAATATTTTTAGAAGCAACTTTTAATTTTTAGTTTTTAGTGCCTTTTTAAGTTTCAACACGCTACTTTCTTATTTTTATTTTTCGACGCCTTTTACCTATGTATCAATTATCACTCCAATTAGTAATCTCAATTTGCGATTATAATTTTAAGTTAATGATAGTAATAAGGTTGGGTTAGTCGAGTGTTTTTAAGTTCTATAAGTCATTTTTTTTTATTTCTTATTTTTCGACGCCTTTTATTTTTCGATCTTTTCTTTTTCGACCTTTTTCGACGCGCTCTTTTTTCTTTCTTATTTCTCGCTATTCTAGTTTTAGGACATAGATTTTTATTCTACTTCTTATCTAAATTTCTTAAAATTACGAAAATTTATTTTAAGTGGTTAAATGGATAGACATCAAAATTTTCTGGTTCGTAGTAATAGTTGGATTTGTACGTGGACCGGGTTATTGGAGCCAAACAGTCCTCAATTATATTGAGACCAAACGAATCCTGCCCCTCTGCTGCATCTTTTGGCTATTCGAAACGTGGGCAAAATCAGAAAAGTCTATTAATTGGATAACTTATATAATTTTTCTTTCCTTTTAAAAAACTAATAGGATATTCAGTGAATGCACCGAGCAAGACGTTCACCACCTTTTGTTCGTTCACCACCTGTAACTCGATCAAGACATCTAGCTAATATTGTCGCCGTTGATTTTTCTTTAGAATCGTCATCCAGTCGACCAAGTACTCCAGTTCAAATTTCCGATAATCCATTTTTTGAACCCGACCTCACAATTGAGAATCCGGAGAATATTCAGGGACGATTCATAGATCCTGAACCATTAATTTTTCCTCCGGAACCACCAATCATTCAAACAGAGATTGTTGAGGAACGGACCATTAAATCAGAATCCTCTAGTGATTCCGATTCAACAAATTCAATTATGGAGAATCTGAAACCTTTAAGTATGGAAGACCGAATGAGAGCTAAACGCACTGGCCAAGGTCACGCAATTACTCATCCTGACATTAATGCGCCAGATTATGAAATCAAAGGACAAATTCTACACATGGTGACTAATCAATGCCAATTTAGTGGTGCGCCGAAGGAAGATCCAAACGAATATCTTCGTACCTTTAATAGGATCTGCACACTATTTAAAATCCGAGAAGTGGAGGATGAACAGATATATCTCATATTATTTCCCTGGACTTTAAAGGGGGAAGCCAAAGATTGGTTGGAATCGTTACCTGAAGGGGCGATTGATACATGGGATGTTTTAGTTGAAAAATTTCTTAAACAATTCTTTCCGGCATCTAAAGCCGTAAGACTTCAAGGAGAAATTGTTACGTTCACACAAAAACCAAATGAAACTCTATATGAGGCATGGACAAGATTTGGAAAGTTATTAAGAGGATGTCCGAAACATGGTTTAGACACTTGTCAAATAGTACAAATATTCTACCAAGGATGCGACATCACTACAAGGAAAGACATAGATATTGCAGCTGGTGGTTCTATTATGAAGAAAACCGAAACTGATGCTTACAAAATTATTGATAACACTGCTTCCCACTCACATGAGTGGCACCAAGAAAAAGATATCGTTAGATCATCTAAAGCCGATTCTAGCCATGTGATGACCCGGAAAATTTGGACTAATTTAAACCAATTCTCTATATGATTTAATATTATGTAAATATACATATATATATATATATATATATATATATATATATATATATATATATATATATATATATATATATATATATATATATATATATATATATATATATATATATACAAGTAAAACACTAATTGCTACTGTAAAAACGACTTTGCTACAGTAAAATACTATTTGCTACAGTAAAATACTATTTGCTACAGTAAATCACTATTTGCTACAGTGAAACCGTATTTTGCTACAGTGCTACATTGAAACTCTATTTGCTACAGTAAACACTATTTGCTACAGTAAACACTATTGCTACAGTACACTATTTGCTACAGTGCACTATTTGCTACAGTAACACTATTTGATGTCGACGAACTAGCAAACAAAAACGGAAAAGGCGGCCATGCGATCGCATGGCAAAAACACTGAAAACTCATGCGATCGCATGAGCTACAGTAAATCGAAAAGTAATATAAATACGCCAGTTTTCTACACGACTCAGCACACATTCACTTCTTTTATTCTTCTGTAAGAGTAAATGATAATTATAATTTATAATTTATAATTTATAATTTAAATAATAATAATAAGGTATATACGAGGGTATTTTTAATTCGGGTTTTCAAATCGCTTTAAGCTAAGGAAATATTGGGTATTGTTCGGGGTATTGTTCTTGAATCCAAGTCCAACCATACAGTCATCTACCATCATTACGTCTACGCAATTTGCCTACAATATTGAGTCTCAATATTGAACAGTGAGTTTATAGTCTCCCTTTTTAAATACTTTAAATATTTTTGGGCTGAGAATACATGCAATTTATTTAAACGCAATAAGACACAAGTACATACTAAATTATACACTGAGTTAAATTGAAAATCCCTTAGCTTTAGTAACTAGTAGCTACCAATACATAGGATATGAACTGGTGGGCGCGAATAATTATATATGGATCCATAGGGCTTGACATCCCCGTCCGAGCTAGAGCGCTAGCCTTTTAACGGACGTATGTTATTTGAGTTTAAGACACGTTGGTTTGCGTGTATTAAAACGAATGGGGTAATTATCACTATAGTGTTAAGTTTAGTTACCAGGGTGCTCTGTTACGTAGAATCTATTGATAAACTTTTGATGAAATCTTGTGGTCTATCTTTATATATGTTTATGACTCGAGCAATTAAACCTATAACTCACCAACATTCGTGTTGACTTTTTAGCATGTTTTATTCTCAGGTCCTTAGAATGTTTCCGCTGTGATGTGCTTGTTGCCTGCATGGAGTCTCTCATGCTTTGTACAAAGTTTATTGCATTCAAAATAAAACTGCGTTGTGTAATAAATAATTGGACTGTGATGTCAACCTGTAAATTAAAGACTTATGTATTTCGGGGTTTTGCTTATACCTAAGCACTCGCCCACATGTTTATAACTTTCTATGTTTAGAAAGTTACTTATTTTAATGAATGCAATATTTTATCAAAACGTATCATATAGAGGTCAAAACCTCACTGTGGAATCAATGATTAACGTGCCGCGTCAATAGCGATTTTGACGGGTCGTTACAAGCCATGACTTAGATTCCATTTCAGCAAAGATAGATGCTGTCGAGAGACGAATGGAAAAGATGACTAAAGATATTCACTAAATACGAATTAGTTGTGAGCAATGTGGAGGACCACATTTGACAAAAGATTGTCTCAGTATTGAACTAACAATGGAACAAAGAGAGAATATTTCATACATAAACCAAAGGCCTGGAAATAATTATCAGAATAATTATCAACCGCCAAGACCGATTTATAATCAAAATCAGAATTATAACCGAAATATTCCATACAACAACCAACAAGGTCCTAGCAATCAACAAGTATCCAATAATACTTACAATCAGCAAAGACCTAATTTTCAAAACAAACCACCACAACCCGATGATAAAAAGCCAAATTTAGAAGATATGATAACAAAGCTAGTTGAAACTCAAACGCAGTTTTTCACATCCCAGAAACAAACTAATGAACAAAATGCTCAAGCATTTAGAAATCAACAAGCTTCTATTCAAAACTTGGAACAAGAAGTAAGTAACCTAGCAAGGTTAATAGGTGAAAGAAAACCGGGAAGTTTACCTAGTGATACAAATGCTAACCTCCGAAATGAAACAACTAAAGCTATTACCACAAGAAGTGGTACAACACTTAAACCACCTGAAATACCTATAACTTCTGATGAAGCTATTCCTACTCCACAAGAACCACAACCTGAGCAAGATAAGGAAAAAGAACCGGTAGTTGAAAAGGTTATTGAAGATAACACAGTTAAGGCTAAACCTTATGTTAAACCATACCAACCACCACTTCCTTACCCGAGTAAAATGAAAAAAGAGAAACTTGAAGCTGAACAATCCAAATTCTTGGATATGTTTAAACAGATAAATGTAAATCTTCCTTTCATTGATGTGATTTCAGGAATGCCTAGATATGCTAAATTAATGAAAGATCTAATCTCAAATAGAAAGAAAATGGAAGAACTCTCGGCTGTTACTATGAATGCTAATTGTTCAGCAGTGCTGTTGAATAAGATACCAGAAAAATTATCTGATCCAGGAAGTTTCACAATTCCATGTTTTCTGGGTAGTCTTAGTTCAATAGAAGCATTGGCAGACTTAGGTGCTAGTATAAATTTAATGCCGTATTCACTATACGCTAAACTAGACATTGGAGAATTGAAACCAACAATAATAAGCATACAACTAGCCGATCGATCAATAAAATATCCTAGAGGGATAATGGAGAACATGCTAGTTAAAGTTGGTACGTTAGTATTTCCAGTAGATTTTGTTGTTCTGGACATGGAAGAAGATTCTCAAGTTCCTCTCATATTAGGAAGACCATTCTTAAACACGGCTAAAGCAATGATAGACGTGTTTGGTAAGAAACTGACCCTAAGTATAGAGGACGAGAGTGTTACCTTTTCAGTTGATAGAGCAATGCAACAACCGCAATCTGCAGATGATACATGTTATTATATTCAAACTATAGATTCACATGCAGAATTATTAGAAGAATTTCCAGAATTACAAGGAACGGGAGAATGTTCTTTAGGAGAAGGAACTGAACCAATTGATGAAGCTGAAATGTTAGCTACACTAATAGCTAATGGATATGAACCAACAACAGAAGAAATTCAAATGCTAAAAGAAGAAGACAGATATCGATATAAATCATCGATAGAAGAACCTCCGACATTAGAGTTAAAGCCACTTCCAAACCATTTGGAATACGCTTATTTACATGGTGAATCTGAATTACCTGTAATAATATCGTCTTCTCTTACTGAAAATGAGAAATCACAACTCATTTCTGTGTTGAAAGCTCATAAACTAGCCATTGCATGGAAGATTCATGATATTAAAGGAATAAGTCCTTCGTATTGCACACATAAAATCCTTATGGAAGAAGGTCATAAAACGTAGGTGCAACGCCAACGAAGACTAAATCCTAATATGCAAGATGTAGTTAAAAAAGAAATTATTAAACTGCTTGGTGCAGGTTTAATTTATCCAATCTCTGATAGTCCATGGGTAAGCCCAGTTCAATGCGTGCCTAAGAAGGGTGGCATGACTGTCATCACAAATGAGAAAAATGAGCTTATTCCTACTAGGACTATAACAGGATGGCGTGTGTGTATTGATTATAGAAAATTAAATGACGCCACCAGAAAAGATCACTTTCCCTTACCTTTCATTGATCAAATGTTGGAAAGATTAGCCGGAAACAGTTACTATTGTTTTCTTGATGGTTTTTCCGGATACTTTCAAATTCCAATAGCACCCGAAGACCAAGAGAAAACCACATTCACGTGCCCTTATTGTACTTTTTCTTACAAAAGCATGCCATTTGGACTTTGCAACGTCCCTGAAACCTTTCAAAGGTGCATGATGGCGATTTTTCACCACATGATAGAAGAATGCATGGAAGTTTTCATGGATGACTTTTCAGTCTTCGGTGATACATTTGAATCATGTTTAGTTAATCTTGAACGAATGCTTATTAGATGCGAACAATCAAATCTAGTACTTAATTGGGAGAAGTGCCATTTCATGGTTAAAGAAGGCATCGTTCTTGGACATAAAATTTCAAAAGAACGAATTGAAGTGGATAGAGCTAAAGTAGATGTAATTGCTAAACTTCCACATCCCACCAATGTTAGAGGAGTTAGGAGTTTTCTAGGGCATGCCGGTTTTTACCGACGTTTCATAAAAATTTTTCTAAAATTGCCACTCCTATGAATAAACTCCTAGAAAAGGATGATCCATTCATCTTTTCAGATGAATGTATCAAATCTTTTAATATTCTTAAAGAGAAACTCACTAATGCGCCGATCATGATAACACCAAATTGGAATCTACCATTTGAACTAATGTGCGATGCAAGTGATTTTGCAATGGGAGCCGTTTTAGGACAAAGGATTGAAAAATGATTTCAACCTATATATTATGCTAGTAAGACGTTACAAGGAGCACAAACAAATTACACAACTACTGAAAAAGAACTTCCTGCTATTGTCTTTGCTTTTGACAAATTTCGTTCATATCTCGTTCTAGCAAAAACGGTGGTCTATACCGACCATTCTGCTCTTAGATACCTATTTTCGAAACAAGATGCTAAACCAAGATTAATCCGTTGGATCTTACTCTTACAAGAGTTCGATATTGAAATCTGAGATAAAAGAGGAGCAGAAAATCTCGCCGCCGATCATCTTTCTCGTCTTGAAAATCCCGAATTAGAAGTTCTAAATGAATCGGCCATACAAGACAACTTTCCTGATGAATATCTATTGAAGATAGATTATAATGAAATTTCATGTTTTGTAGACTATGCAAACTACTTAGTATGTGGATTCCTTGAAAAAGGATTGTCGTACCAAAAACGAAAGAAATTCTTTAGTGATATAAAACACTATTTCTGGGAAGATCCACATTTGTTTAAAAGTTGTCCAGATGAAATAATACGCCGATGTGTATTCGGAGATGAAGCCAATCAAATCTTAAACCATTGTCACACAGGACCAACAGGAGGGCATTATGGACCTCAACTAACATCAAGAAAAGTTTATGATGCAGGATTCTATTGGCCTACAATTTACAAAGACGCACACCTTCTTTGCAAATCCTGTGAGGCTTGTCAAAGGGCCAGAAAAATAAGTCAACGTGATGAAATGCCACAAAATGTCATTCAAGTATGTGAAGTATTTGACATTTGGGGTATTGACTTTATGGGTCCATTTCCAAAATCTCATAATAATCTCTACATTCTCGTAGCCATTGATTATGTATCTAAATGGGCGGAAGCACAAGCTCTCCCAACTAACGATGCACGAGTTGTAGTCAACTTTTTAAAACGTCTTTTTGCAAGTTTTGGAACACCGAAAGCTTTAATAAGTGATCGGGGAACTCATTTCTGTAATAATCAACTTGAGAAAGTTCTTAAAAGATATGGAGTAACTCATAAAATCTCCACCGCATATCATCCACAAACAAGTGGACAAGTTGAAAATACCAACCGAGCTTTAAAACGTAGGATCAAATCTGAAGGAATGGTCCATTAAATTGGAGGATGCACTCTGGGCTTTTAGAACAGCCTACAAAACTCCAATTGGAACCACACCTTTTAAACTCATTTATGGAAAAGCATGTCATCTTCTAGTAGAAATTGAACACAAAGCATTTTGGGCTTTGAAGACATGTAATCTTGATTTACATGAAGCTGGAAGTCTACGGTTAAGTCAACTAAACGAATTAGAAGAATTAAGACATGAAGCATACGAAAATTCGTTAATCTATAAGGAAAGAACGAAGAAATGGCATGATAAAAGAATCAGAAGTTCAAAAGAATTTAAAGAAGGAGACAGAGTTCTTCTTTTCAATTCACGATTCAAGCTATTTCCGGGAAAATTGAAATCAAGATGGTCTGGACCATTCATAGTCACAGAGTTAAACATTACATACATACATGGTCCGATGGAATTTAAAGTTAATGGTCACAGAGTTAAACATTACATACATGGTCCGATGGAAGTTGATAATGAAGTTAATCATAATTTCACCACCCAAGAAAACCTTCAAAATGAAAACATAAATATGTTATCAACAACATATGAAAAATCAAAATTAGAATATATGGAGGATTCAAATTTGAGTGATGAAGAAGAATTCTTATACAAACCTCCCATTCCAAGAAACGAAGAAAAATGTGAACAAGAAATTCAAATAGAAGTGAAAGAACCAAGAAAAGAACACCCGAAAAAGGTTTACAAACCAACTCGACTTACTAAAGCAGGAGACCCGGGTGAATTTATCATTTCTTGCTTGCTTAATGATGGTGCTGTATATAATGGACTCGCAGATTTAGGAGCAAGTGCAAATATTATGCCTCTTTCCTTATACAAAAGATTAGGCATGGGTAAATTAAAACCAACCAAAATAGGTGTTCAATCATTTGACCAAACCATTAAACACCCGGTTGGAATAGCAAATAATTTACTTGTTAACGTGGGAAGTTTGACCTTTGTTGCAAACTTCATAGTGATTAATATGGAGGAAAACCTTGATATTCCTCTAATTCTAGGTCGCCCATTTTTAGCAACCACTGAGGCATTCATTGATGTAACAGAAGGTAGAATGACACTTAGGGATGGTGATACATCGATCACCTTTGTGAACCGAAAATTTAGATCTCCACCAACCAAAGCTGTTAGACCAATAAAAACGCATAAGTGTGGGGAAGATGAAGAAACACTTAATGATGATCCAATACAAAGAATGCCATTGATGATACGAAATTAGATGAACCCATTTTTAACAGTTCAACGAAGAAACTTTATAAACGGATTCACGATGCTAAGATTAATGGAAACTTTAAGTTATGTAACCGATTAGTATCCAATTTATCGCCAAAAGAAAAGGCGATGTTAGTTGAATTTGTAAAAGTTACGGAGGAAATCAACAAATGGATTGAAGTAAAAGTCAAAGATATACAAGTTGTTGATGATTCAATTTAAAATAATGTTAATCACAATTTCAACTAACTGTAGGGAGGTTTATGTATTTCTGTTAGAGTTAGATTTTCTGTTTTCGTGTAGTTCTCGAAATTGGAACCCGAATGGTCTTTCCCTAGCAGACCCTGAAGAACTAGTCTTCTCCCCCCATTCTGAATTTTTATTTTTTTTAGGTTTTTACGAAATGAAGACTTCCTGTGAATTAAACCATGGTCTAATGCTACACGCTTTGATCACTAAACGTAATAATGACACACCTCCAAGTGAAATAGTATCATTAATCAGAGGTAAATTGGACGGAGTAAGAAAAGAATCCAGATGCGAAGATAATAAATTACAATGTGGTAAAGGAAAATCAAAATCCGCAGCGAAAAGAAGAGCACGACACCTTGAAAAATGTCACAAATGCGGAAAATGGTCACACGAAGGTAAATGTTCAAATAATCAAACCTATTCAAACACCGAATTTGTTACTTTATGCAGAGATGGACCGTTCATATGTTTAGAAGAAAAAACATTAAATGCTCGAGGTTACGCCTATGTTGCCATGGAAAATCAATTAGTCCGACTATCTTATGAGTGGGTTAGAGCATATCACTAAGAATACTATCTCACAGGTAAGTCTGTACAGTTTTTATTTTTTATTTTCATTTTTAACCTTTTGATAATAAACGCTAATTTGTTCGCTATAAAGTATTAAATTGGTATTCGATGAAATTAGGTTTGGCGAACGAAATTATTGATATCATTCAAAAATTTATTACATCACCGCGAAATTTAACGTTTATTCTTAAGGTATAAATATCTTTAATCAATCAACACAAAATATTTCAAAAATTCGTCATGAGTTAAATTAGGTCATGGAACCGAAATTACTTTACCGAAAAGAGGGGCGTATATTTTTGATAATATTTGATTGATTAAAGTGGGATAAAAGCCAAAAAGATTTTTAATTTTATTTTTACCATGTTTTTAAAATTAATATATAAATATTAATTTAATATTGTAAACTTATTTAAAATTGTAAATATTTGAATATTTAATATAGGTTTGTATGTATAAAAACAAAAATATAAATTAAGTTTGGTGTGAATTTTTAATTTTATGGATTTTAAATTTAAGTTTGGTGTGAATTTAAAAACAAAAATTTACTTTATTTTGCTAAGTTAAAAATATGATTTTTAAAATTCGTCGTGAGTTGAAGACTAGGTCGTTGAACCGAAATTGCTTTACCCGAGGAAGGGACGAGAACTTTTATTATCATTATTTTTAATCTTATTGAATTAAAGTATGCTAAAAAAAATCTAAGCTTTTAAAACAATCGCTACAAAAAGACAAATTTTAAAATTTTGTCGAGGGACGGACTAGGACATTGTTCCGAAACGACCTCGTCCTAAATAACAAGGGAAACAAAATTTTAAAATTAATTACTTAATTGTTTTATAAGTTAAAGATTGTAAAAAAAAAAAAAATCAAACACCGCGACTAACGGAGTTTGTAAGGGTCAAACACCGCGACTCGCGGAGGACCAAAAATACAGAAAAAAATATAAGCTGCCCGAACAGATCAGTCAACACCCACACCCACAAAAATACTGCGAAAAACCCAAAAAAACACTCTAAAATCCGAAATTTTTCACCAAAAATCATTACATTTTTTACTAAAATCATGTTGAGAAGGATGCTATCAAGGAATTACTCAAGGAAAACGGTAAATTTCTACACCTAAACACCATTTAATCCGAAAATTAGTGTTCTTGAGCAATTTTATACCCAATTCGATTTTGATGCTTTTTAATGTAATTATGCTTAAATTGCTTATGTATTATGCTTGTATAACCTAGATTGATGCTATTTAACATGATTAGAAGCCATAAACTTCAAATTTTGAGTAATCTAGGGTTTGTGTTCTTGAGCAATTTGGGGCTTTTTGATATAAACAGGTTATGGCCGATTTTTGTCATGAATTATTGCTAAATTAAGTAGTGTAACATGTTTAGGTAGTTAAATGATCCAAACTTTGAACCTAAACATGATTTTTGAGAATTAAAGTGGACTTTTTCAAGTCTAAAATTCATGAACTTGATTTTTGAGAGATAATGCCATTTGAAACTTGTTTAATTGCTAGTAATGATTATTTTGACATGTTATTTGAGTTGAATGCTTATGGACTTGGCAAACATTTTCGTATATGATTATTTTAAAAAGTGTAGATTTGATAAAAATATGAAAATGAGCATAAGTTTGATATAAATTGAACATGTCATTGTAATTATTTTGATTGATGATTTTGCTGACACTAATGCATATTTGGATGCACAAAAATTGTGTTTGATGTGTTTTGCAGACTGAAAGGGGTGAATCTTCATCCCAAGCTCGCAATGCTCCTCCTGAGAATGCGGAACAACAGGATGTTGATAGCTATTACAAACAAGATATACCTCATCCAGTTATGACATTTTCTGATATGCACGTGGAGAATTAGCACCCGAACTTGAGATTTGACAGACGTTGGATAGATTATTCAAAATGCCAAAGGGGCTTGCACACTCTTCATTCTAAAGCTGTTGAAGTACTGATGTTTTAGCAGAGTAGTATATAAAATAGCTTATTTTTACAGAAAATACTATTAAATACGATACAATTTTACACAAGATATTTATTTATTTATAGAATGGATATACTTAAACCTTGCTACAACACTTATAGGCAGTGTACCTAATCGTACAGTAGTGTAGTTTTTAGTAAGTCCGGTTCGTTCCACGGGGAATCTTTTTAAACAAAGCTTAACGCTATATTAGTTTACTTTTATAAAAATACAAATATATATATATAAGTAATATTATTATTATAAAGGGGGGTTTTTACCGTTTAATGACCGGTTTGTCGATTTTAAAACTTTAGTCGTAGTTAAAATCAAATGTAAAATATTAAAAATAAATACAAGACTTAAATTAAACGTAAAGTAAATAATGATAATGAAATTGCGAATAATAAAAGTGCGATAAAATAAACTTGCGATAATTAAAAAGTACGATAATTAAAAGTACAATTAAATAATAACAATAAATAAAAATGCGATAATTAGAAGTGCAATTAAATATAAAATAAAGGAAATTAAATATGAAATAAAAGAATTATGCTTATTTAAACTTCCGTAATCATGATGTTTGACGTGTTGATTTTAGTTTTATGCCCATGGGTTAATTGTCCTTTGTCCTGGATTATTTAATATGTCCGTCTGGTTTTTGTCCATAACAGTCCATCAGTCATAAATATAAAGTGCGAGTATCCTCGTCAAATTATCCTTATACCCGAAGTTAAATATTCTAACTAATTGGGGACTTAAACTGTAACAAGATTTTAATACTTTGTTTAACAATTACACCAGGATGTTGACTAAGTGTAATCCAAGGTTTTAATATTTTGTTATCAATTATACCAAGTGTCCTTGTACATAATTTCACCCCTATTTTAATTATTCTAGTGGCTATTAATCCATTCCCGTGTCCGGTTAAATGAACGATTATTCGTACATATAAATACCCTGCCCATCGTGTCCGATCGAGTGTATATGGTAATTTATAGGGACGCCCAATTGTAAATCTTTATATTAACATTAACAAACTATCATTTAGTTAGACAAATATAAAGCCCATTAATAGCCCATAGTCTAATTTCCACAAGTGTCGTTCTTTTGTCCAAACCCCAATTATGGTACAAAGCCCAATTACCCAATTTTAATAATTAGCCCAACATCATGATTACTTCGTTTTAAATAAGCATAATAATAACTTAGCTACGAGACATTAATGTAAAAAGGTTGAACATAACTTACAATGATTAAAAATAGCGTAGCGTTACACGGACAGAATTTCGACTTACACCCTTACAACATTCGCTAACATACCCTTATTATTAGAATTATAATTAAAATTAAAATATAAATTATAAATATATATATATATATTACGTATGAATGAGGAGAATAAAAAGATGATTTTTTACGATCAGAATGCGCGAGCTTTATAGGGAGTTTCTGAAATTGGGGTTCCGCGACTCGCGGCCATTTTGGCCTTCAAACTCCGCGAGTCGCGGAGTTTACTTTTACAGCTCACACAAGCTTGGCTCTTTGTTTACCGACGGTTTTAAATATAAATATAATATATTAAATAATTATAAGAATTATTTAAATATTATATTATATTTATGTGCATAGTTGACTTGTAATTTTTAGTCCGTTGCGTCGAGCGTTGAGAGTTGACTCTGGTCCCGGTTCCGAATTTTCGAACGTCCTTGCGTACAATTTAATATCTTGTACTTTGCGTTTTGAATCTTGTACTCTTGTAATTTCGAGACGTTTCTTGTCAATAATTGGAACCTTTTTTTATTGTCTTTTGTACTTTTGAGCTTTTTGGTCGTTTGCGTCTTCAATTCGTCGAATCTGTCTTTTGTCTTCACCTTTTATTATTTAAACGAATCTCACTTGTAAATAGAACAATTGCAACTAAAAGTTTGTCTTTCTTGAGGAATAATGCTATGAAATATATGTTCGTTTTTAGCATTATCAAGTACCTAGGGTAATAGAATGGGAACCGTTAAAAGCCGTAGAATTGGCCGAGCCAATTAGGGAATTACTTACGCAGAGGTATGGTAATTCTACTTTTAACGATTGGGTACGTTTATTCAACATGCGTAGACCTGTATGTAAAGTATGGTGTGAGGAATTATTGTGTAGTATAGAAATAAATGATCGGGTAGTTAGTTTAACCGATCGATCTTTTATTAGATTTTTGTTAGGAGGTTCGATGCGCCACATGTCTCTACTAGACATGGCTCAGGCCTTACGTATATATATGCCTGAGGAGCTAGCATCTGCCGATTGTCGAGGGTTGATATTGAACGGTAGAAAGATTGATGAAAATTTTGATACACATGGTGTATGGAGTCAAATGACTAGCCATCACCGATTTAAAGGGGGAAATTACTCTTATTTGGATATAGATAGAGCTGAGTTAAGAGTAATTCATAGGTTTTTAGCCAATTCGATTACACAACGAGGTAAGAATAAGGAAAAGGTAAATGAACAGGATTTGTTTTACCACATGTGTATTCGAGACCCACAAAGCGCTGTAAGTATACCTTATTGTGTGGGTTATTATTTATCAGCTATGGTTAGAGGGATGAGACCGCACAGTATAATAGGAGGTGGTATATTTATTACTTTGATTGCTGAATATCTCAATGTTGATATAAGTCGGGGGGGATTATTAATCGAAGAACCAGAACCGCACGATACAATTGGTTTAAATGTATATCATGGTGCAAAGGTTTTGAAAAGGCGAAATAACGCCGCAGTAAGATATAATGGAAGACATCCACAGGTTGAGAGAAATCAACAGCCAGGTAATGTGGGAGGGGGAAATGAAATGACATAAATGCAAAGGTTTATAGCTTCACAAGAGTATGAAAATGCTAGACATCGAGCATTTGAAGATTGGCAAGTTCATCAAAACCAAATCATAGCTCATTGCCAACATGTAGGTAGAAACTATATTCCTACTCCATCGCCCATATTTCCTCCCTGGTCTATAGAGATGCAACCATCGTATCCTACTTATAACCCAGCTGAAGCATTTTATAACACATACGGTTATGCATGGAACCCCTACTGGTATCAGTAACAACCCTAGCCTACTTAGTTTTATTTATTTTATTATTTGTAATGTTGATACATTTAATACTTATGTTAATATTGTAATAGTTTTTATAATTTTCTAACTTTTATTATTAGATTTTAATAATTTTTGAATGTGGGGTAATATACCAAACTTCAAAAATATGTATATATGTTTGCAGTTTATCTTATGTACACAACATGGTAAAACAACGCATTTTCAAAGACTGGCATTAAGTTCAGCAAAAGCAACTAATTTTGACGACAAGATGAAAAATAAATGTGATGTAACAACAAGACGGAATGAACAAATGATATGCACCATTTATCATTCAGCAAACAAACGCCAATATGTTTGGAAACTTTGGTAAAATTTAATCATTTTTCTACGCTAATCACCCTCAATAATTTAAATTGTTACTGATTTCTTGCAAATGAGGGCATTGCAAGATCTTAAGTGTGGGAAGAGGTTAAATTCTTTCAGAATTTTAAAATTTTTTACTTTATACACTTGGTTACCATTAGAAATACTAGTAAAGCAGTAGTTGTATTAGAATCTAGTGCTCTCTGATAATAAAGAACAGCCCTAGTCTTATATACTGACTACCCAATTCTAGTATAATTTTTCAAAATTTTCAATTAAATGAACTCAAAATCATGTTTATACATATTTATGAACGATAAAACTAGGTGTTAACACCGAAATTATTGTTACCTCGGAAAGGACATAAATTGAGAAACAAACCAAAATGTTAGAATTCATTTAAGAATGGAATAGAGGAAAATAAAAAGGCAAAGAAAAGAAAATAAAGGCCAAGTGTGGGAAATTTTTACCAAGTTATTCAAAATATATATCACATATTTCTGTAACAAATAATTGAAAATACTTTTGTTTTGAACGATAATTAACTATTTTACCCGATTTACTGTAAGAAAGATGGATCTACACGATGAATCAATTACATCATTAAAAGGAAGTAAAGTCTTCCGAAAAAGAAACGCGCTTCTTGATTTAGGTCATGAACTTGTCGTCCAGACCAGCTGTAGGTTGACGAAAAACCTAGAAAAGTCATCACTAAAATCAGCAGGAAATCCACGGACCTCAGCATCAAACAGGGTCGCCAAGTGGTCAGACTTATCCTAACCATGAGAGGATCTGTCTTGTAAAATGGGGAGGACACCGTGCAAATTAGCTGGATAAGACTAATGAATCAGATCCCCAGAAAGGATAATCTCCTTAAAGATTAAAAATCAGCTTTTAAGACTGATATTACTCAATCCTTGATATTGACCTTAAAGATTGAGAATTCAAACTCATGGAATTCAATGATATCTAAACTCGAGCTTGAACGAGAAAATATTTTGATCAAAAATTACAAACCGATTTGTTTTCTGAAAACCTACTTTCAATGCGTTCATTACCATTGAACGTAAAATCCTAGGAATTCACCTGGAATTCATTAGGTCACCTGAACCAAATCGGGTATCAACCGTAAGAACGGTGGTTGCATAGCATGGTCAAAGACAGGACCTTGTGCCAGACCGACAAATTATAAGGGTGAGCTTTACTATTGCTCCTACAAAGGATAGTAATTGCGTCCGACACGTTATAGACCATAATCAAACGCATGTCAGGGGACATTGCCTTAACAGTTGCTTGTTCAACACTTTCCTTTACAACCGGACGGTAGTTTACCGAAAGGTAATATACGGAGCAAGTATACTGGACGTGTTGCTTTCCTAATACAAGGTTAGCAAGTGGGTGACACAAAACCATAAGTTTTGAGCCAAAATTTTCAAATCTAAAACCCACTAAACCCACAAAAAGAATTTGCAAACACCGGTGAAGGGTTATTTCGAAAAACTTATCTAGGGTAAAAGCTAGATTTAATTTTCAAAAGATCAAATGTTTTCATAAAGATCCAATTTCTTAATGGATCTAAATTTTTATAGTCATGTGAGACTGTAAACCACATCGTTACTACCATTGTTTATACCGCCGTAAAGAAATCACTGATGTACAAAGTGTGAAAAATAAAGAAGTGATTCTAGTATTTCAAGACTATATTGCTTGAGGACAAGCAACGCTCAAGTGTGAAAATATTTGATAATGCTAAAAACGAACATATATTTCATAGCATTATTCCTCAAGAAAGACAAGCTTGTAGTTGCAATTGTTCTATTTACAAGTGATATTCGTTTAAATAATAAAAGGTGAAGACAAAAGACAAATTCGACGAATTGAAGACGTAAACGACCAAAAAGCTCAAAAGTACAAAATACAATCAAAGATGTTCCAATTATTGATAAGAAACGTCTCGAAATTACAAGAGTACAAGATTCGAAATGCAAAATACAAGATATTAATTTGTACGCAAGGACGTTCGAAAATCCGGAACCGGGACCAGAGTCAACTCTCAACGCTCGACGCAACGGACTAAAAATTACAAGTCAACTATGCACATGATTATAATATAATATATAATTAATTCTTAAAAATTTTATATATATATTATAATATATTTAAAAATCGTCGGCATGAAAGGTTCCAAATTAGTGTGAGCTGGAAAAACAAACTCCGCGAGTTGCGGAGTTTGCAGTGCAAAAATTACGCGAGTCGCGGAGCTTCCCTGGACTCAAATCCCTATAAAAGGCAACGCAGTTTGATCGTTTTTAATATCATATAATCTATCTCTCTCTCAATATATACGTAATTATATATATATAATTTATATTTTAATTTTAATTTTAATTTTAAATCCTAATAATAAGGGTATGTTAGCGAATGTTGTAAGGGTGTAAGTCAAAATTCTGTCCGTGTAACGCTACGCTATTTTTAATCATTGTAAGTTATGTTTATATTATTTTCATTAATGTCTCGTAGCTAAGTTATTATTATGCTTATTTAAATCGAAGTAATCATGATGTTGGGCTAATTACTAAAATTGGGTAATTGGGCTTTGTACCATAATTGGGGTTTGGATAAAAGAACGACACTTGTGGAAATTAGACTATAGGCTATTAATGGGTTTTATATTAACTAAACAATACATTGTTAATTTAATATACAAACTTATAATTTGATGTATTTATATATAACCACATAAGCTTGACTGGGTACGGTGGGCGGGATATCTATAAATACCAATAATTATTCATTTTATCGGACACGGAACTGGATTAATAGTTAATAGACTTGTTGAAATAGGGGTGAATTACATTTAAGGGTAATTGGTGTAATTGTTAACAAAGTAGTAAAACCTTGGTTTACACGCAGTCGATAACCTGGTGTATTCATTAAACAAAGTATTAAAACCTTGTTACAATTCGAAACCTCAATTAGTTGGAATATTTGACTTCGGGAATAAGAATAATTTGACGAAGGCTTTCGCTCTTTATATTTATGACTGATCGACTATTATGGACAAATCCGTATGGACATATTAAATAATCCAGGACAAAGAACAATTAACCCATGGGCATAAAAATAAAATCAACACGTCAAACATCATGATTACGGAAGTTTAAATAAGCATAATTCTTTTATTTCATATTTAATTTTCTTTATTTTATATTTAATTGCACTTCTAATTATCGCACTTTTATTTATTGTTATTGTATTTAATTGCACTTTTAATTATCGTACTTTTTAATTATCGCAATTTTATTTTATCGCACTTTTATTTATCACAATTTCTTTATCGTTATTTACTTTACGCTTTAAATTAAGTCTTGTATTTATTTTTAATATTTTACATTAGGTTTTAACTGCGACTAAAGTTTTAAAATCGACAAACCGGTCATTAAACGGTAAAAACCCCCTTTTATAATAATAATATTACTTATTTATATATTTGTATTTTTATAATTTAAAACTAATATAGCGTTAAGCTTTGATTAAAAGATTCCCTGTGGAACGAACTGGACTTACTAAAAACTACACTACTGTACGATTAGGTACACTGCCTATAAGTGTTGTAGCAAGGTTTAAGTATATCCATTCTATAAATAAATAAATATCTTGTGTAAAAATTGTATCATATTTAATAGTATTTCGTTGTAAAAATAAAGCTATTTTATATACGCCTCGCAGAACATCAGTCCCATTCAAAATGATAGTTTTAATCCAAACGACACTTGAGCATGTTTTGAGGCTAAACTACCCAAAACGCAAGGTCGACATCAAACGCTTCAACAAGAATCCAACATGGGGTAAACTAGTATGCAACAACCCCCTTCCCTTTGTCCGCACCTGCATCTAAAAAGATAAACAACGAGAGGGGTAAGCTAATGCTTAGTGAATGCAATAATTATACACATACATATATAATCTACTTACTTGTATTCACTTACAACAATTACCACATACACGCTAGCAATATAAATAGCATACCATCACAAAGTATAAGCTAAAACCCCAATACGCAAGCTAGCACAACAAAAGCATATAATTCGGACAATGTAATATGCTACGCTACAACACATAACCTTGGTTAACCAATCGTACAAAAAGGGAATGGTCCTCGTGAATGAACCGCTAGCCACGCAGACGCCACTAGTATGCATCACTAGTCCTTCGGGTGGTATCGCATACCCGAACTTAAAACCCACCCGCCACGTGAAATGTGGTATCGTATACCCGAACTTAAAACCCACACTACACGCCCGCACACACATATGATGATGAGGTATCGTGTACCCGAACTTTAAACCCTCATCCCACGCCAACAAGATGTGGTATCGCATACCCGAACTTAAAATCCACATCGCATTTCGCACAAGTAAATACATTACATATGCACATGTATAATTATTCCACTCACCTTATCGCCTTTGGTGAACTAGGAATCAAGCTCGCAACCTTCAATGTAATGCACCTATCACATTATGTATTTAATTAACATACAAACTAGTGGAATTAACCACCAACACTTAACTCTTGAGCATTAAATGACCCAAACGCATTAAATGACTCACCTACACCAAAACCGCCCATTTATGACCATGACTCATCATAAATCACTAAGAGTTAGTGATTTGAGTCTACTAATGCCAACTAACACAACTTATAGGCATTTCATACCCACCTCACCTAACTAGGTCAACAATCACCCATGTAACCCATTTTAAATACTTATACATACAACTTTGGTCAAACTTAACCCATTAACAATCTTCCATCATTTTATAAGTGTTTTAGTGACTAACAACTCAATTAACACTTACAAATCTCACTTTACATGACCAAACCCTAGATCAACACCATTTGGGTTTCCTTGCTTCAAATTAACCCAATTTCACCCATTAAACCCCCAAATGGGTCTTACAAGTTTCAAATGACCAAACCCTAGCCATAAATTAACTAAAACTCAAAACACGGAGTTAAGACTTACCAATACTATCCACTTGTAGCTAAGAACGAGGGTAACAATATTACTTCTTGCTCCAAAGATCAAATCTCAAATCTTCACTCTCAAATTTTCACTCTCAAATCTCACTTTGAAATCAAATGAATTTTATTGTTTTGAGAGGAAATAGAGAAAGAAAATGGAAAAGAAATGAATAATGATGGATAAATGGTTGAGATTTAATGTCCCAATCAGATCCATACGCAAAAAGATGAATTTACCCTTGAACCACACTTTTTAAAAGCTGAAAAACGGATCAGCACGCCAGAAAGGTCGCGGCGTGACCCACATGGCCGCTGCGTGGCACTTAACATGAATTTCAGGTTGTCTTAATCCACTCCTGATCCTGGTTTGCGTTCATTGTCACGACGCGACCTACCCCTCCGCGGCGTGACATTAGGCTTCACCTGAACATTATTTTGACAACTTAACTAATCATAGTTTATACGCCTCGTACACTCCATTCCCGCTTCATATATTCGACTAGACTTCACCACATAGTCTCATATGACTCACTACACTCCTAAACCGTGTGTATACTCATACACATATACATTCTCATGCGTTATATATATATATATATATATATATATATATATATATATATATATATATATATATATATATATATATATATATATATATATATATATAACAAATTAACACTTTAATTCATTTAATCACATAAACAAACGAAATATAACGTACTAACGATTAAACATGTACCCTAATTCACGTACGGGGAAAGCGGGATGTTACAGGGAAGAAACATATGTATGCTTAAGAGGTGGTTTCTCTCAGATTTGGGCGGTAATGTAGCAAACAGTAGGGACATTCTTTTGGAAATCGACAGTGGGAGTTATCGTGGAAGTTTTGGATACTTGCGGGTTATAGTCTGGATGTGTGGATAGCGCAACGTGACATTTGTAGCATGTGGACGGTTGGTGCACCCCGTACGTGGCGCACGTGGTTGCGCGCCCTCAGTGGATGAGTCGATCTTGGATCTTTGTACCGTAAGTCGACTTGATGTGGTCCCAGTCAGGTTGTGTTCCGAGGTTGCGACATGTACTAAATTAGGTTAGATCAGGACTATCATTGGAGGGAAGGCCTAGTTGAACTTAGGTTTGTGGGGAGGTTTGTTTGGTTTGCAAACCAAAGTCCAACATCATATTATTGAACGGGTTGAAAAATGTATTTAGTCGAATATTCTAGAGTATATGGAATATGTGGGCAGGATTAGAGCTTCTCTCACCGAAGAATTGGTTTAAAGTTGTCGAATATGAAGCGTTCGACTGACACTTTGGGTTTGGTTGACACTGGTACGACAAAGCAAGCAGGTTTTCTCCGGGTTGACCAATTATGAATCGTTAGGTGATGGTAGATGTAACATCCCGCCTTTTTTGTTTACTTTTCGTTATATTATTTTAAAGTCTGTTATATAATTATAACATCTTCCGTTAATACGCGTTTTAAAATATATCGTTTAGGTAATTCACGCACCCGATTCAAACTTGAGGGACTAAACTTGAGAGATTAAACTTGCCAAGGAGCCAAACTAGTTGACCAGGTCAACTAGTCAAGATCCCTTCTCCATTCATTCTTTCACCCACTTAATACTTCCACCTCCTTTTTGCTCTCAAACATTCAAACAAAGATTCATCATCTACTCAAGATCTGGCAAGCATCAATTTAAACAAATTACATATTCGGAATCCTCGCATCTTCCTCTTCAAATCCATACCAACTTTATTGCATTTGGGTAACTTTCTAAAAACAGTAGATTTTGTGTTCTTGATAATTTTGACTTATAAAAGTGTTAATTAGTGTCTATGGCTCAAGTCTAACCTGAATAGGTGATTTATATGCTCGATCTTGTTGTTTTGAGTAACTAGCGTGAACTTGATAAATGGGTGTGTTTAATCTTAAGTTTTGGTTGCTTAAATGTTGTTAAATGTTAAAAGTGCATGTATTAAATGTGTTACTAGCATCACTAGCTTCAATTTGATGTGTAGGTTGACTTAGAAAGACTCCATAAACATAATTGCTAAATTTATGATTTTGAGTTAGGGTTTGATAGAAGTAAAATGGATTTTTGATGTATTGAATGCTTTGCAATGTGGTTTGTAAGTGTTTAGTTGTATTGTATGCATAATTACCTACGAAACGGCGTATCATATGTGTGCATTTAATTCCCTGATCATAAATGTGCATTTATGAATTTGAAGCATTAATGATTGGCATTAATTGATCATTCAATTTGGAAATTCGATTATGGCAAATGATAATTTTGATTGATAAAATGTGTTTAGTTGTATTCCTCGTCAAATTACTTTTCCAACGATATAAGATACGTGTCTTGAATGTTTACGATTCGTTAAATGTGTTTGAATGAAATTTGGTTTGGGACTTAGACTTTTGAAACGAGCCAGGCACCAGCTCCAGTTGATTGCTGCGGCGCGGCCATCCCATGTCGCGGCGCGACATAAGCCGTGTTCAGGGACTGATCAACCTTGTCATTTTACGAAAAATGTTTGCTATGCTACGCACCTCCGATTCACATGTAACTTGTTCTAACATGCTTATATATAATTAAAAACCTCAGAAAAATAGTTCGAGACCCGACCCGAACGTGTTGACTTTTTTGTTGACTTTGACTTGACCAAAATTGACTTTTATTCAAACGTAACCGAATACTTATGCAATCGTTCTAACATGCTTTAATACTTGTACCTTGCATGAAACTTGAAAATGTGACTCACATGCTATAGTAATCGAGTCGTAGCGGGCCATAGGACTAATTGAACAACTTTGATCAATCGTGTTTACCGTTATTGATACGACCTACTTGTTTAGGTCAAGACTAGCATTCGTTCTTACACACGTTTACTTGTGAAGTACTTTTATACGCTTGCACTCAAGGTGAGATCATAGTCCCACTTTTACTCTTTATACTTATACGTGGGATGAGAAAACATAAACGATTTATACTTTTATACTTTGAACACAAATACGAAAGCAAAGATACGTATGAGTTAGAACAAAAATCCTCAAGTCCAATTATCATCAGTTACACTTGTAGGGTGTAAGCGTGAACTTATGTTGTGTGGCCATACGGGTTTAACGAACCCTCGTTCGGACGGTTCGCTACCGTTAGCGAATGAAATATAATTTTATCGGAATAGTGTAGGTTCTAACACTATATGCATAGGTAAGATTCAGTTAAGCTTTGATAATTGGATGCTCATGATACAAGCACATCTTTTGAGATGTATACGCTTGATAATCGGTTTATATTAAATCTTGTGGTTCAAAACATACTTTATACATACACCTATGATGTCACCAACGTTTTCGTTGACAGATTTTCTATGTATTTCTCAGGTCCTTGAATACTAGGTGATACATGCTTCCGCACTATACTTTTTGATACTTGCTTGGATGTCGAGTATACATGCATACGTGGAGCGTCTTTTGACTTGTTCTTAAATTGTGTCGCATATGTTTCAATTGTACTCTAAAAGTTGTAATGTAACTAATTGTCGAACTACTTTGTAAACCTTGAAACATCCTTACTTTTGAAATGAATGCGACATATTTTGGTCAAACGTTGTTTTAAAAGACTTATGACCACGTAACGGGACCTAAGTAGACGGCGCCGTCAATGACAATTTTGTCGGGTCGCTACAGATGGTATCAGATCCAGGTTGTAGGGATTTAGAGTTAATTGGTGTCAACCACGAGTCGTATGGTACATTAGTGAGTCTATACTACAACCGGCATATAGACTTGAAGTAGGAATTTCTTGACTACTTGTGCATTTATAATCAAACTCTTCTATTCATATCTAACTTTTATCCCATCTTAATCTCACGTTGTTTAATTTGATTGACACGTCACCTAGACTTAGTGAAATAATTTCAAATGCACATATGAATTAGGGTAATATATTTTCCTGGATTATATTACGGTGACTCATATGAACGTTCCGACATTATGACATGAAGAATTTAAGGCGAGTCAAGAAAAATTTTCTCCTTATCCTCATTCCATATCACGGTTAGTATTATTGAGAATACTAATCAATGATATTCTTGTGTTTTGAAGGAACAATGCCTCCTCACCTTGTACCACGCCATGAAACACCCGAACAAGCTCTACAACGAATGATAGCCACCGCCGTGGATGCAGCCATGGTCGGTCACTCTTCCAACAACAACAACAACAATAACAACAACCACAACAACAAAAACAATGGAGCCGGTAACTTAAACGAGGGATGCTCCTACAAAGCTTTCATGGGGTGCAAACCTCATACTTTCGATGGGACTGGAGGGCCGGTTGCTCTTACTCGATGGTTTGAGCAAACGGAAGCTGTTTTTAGCATAAGCGGTTGCCGGGACCAAGACAAGGTCAAATATTCCACCCACACTTACGCCGGTATCGCTCTCACGTGGTGGAACACGTATGTACAATCGGTGGGCACCGATGAAGCCCACGCTCTCTCTTGGCCCGATTTGAAAGAAAATATGATCATCGAATACTTCCCGCGTGAAGAGACTCGCAAGCTCGAACAAGAGCTAAGAACTTTAAAAGCGGTCGGGAACGACCTCAAGGCCTATAATCAACAATTCATCGAGCTATCCTTGATGTGTCCAAACCTCGTGAACCCCGAGTCGCTAAGGGTTGACCTTTACATGGATGGTCTTCCAAAGAGCATCAAACACGGAGTAATGTCATCCAAACCCACTAATCATCAGGAAGCTTTGAATATGGCCCGTAAATTGATAGAAACGGTGGACGAAATCGTAGTACCGGCACCTAAAGCCGAGGATAAGTCGGGTGGCAACAAAAGAAAATGGGAAGCCACTCCATCAAGCAACTACAACAACAACTTCACCAAAAAGCCTTTCACCTCTGACGGCAAGAAGAGTTATGCCGGAAACTTGCATTATTGTAACAAGTGCTACAAACATCATCTTGGTGATTGTGGCAAACCATTTTGTGTCAAGTGTCAAAGGAGTGGCCACGTGGCCCACGATTGTAGGAATACCGCCCCCGTTGCTCAAAAGGGGCCCAATGCACCAAGACCGGGTGTTTGTTATGAATGTGGCCAACCGGGTCATTATAGGAATGCATGTCCAAAGAAGAAAGCTAACCCCAATATACGCGGCCGAGCTTTCAACATTAACACCGAGGAAGCCCGAGATGACAATGAACTAGTCACGGGTACGTTTCTTCTCAACAATTCTTATGTCTCTTGCTTATTCGATTCGGGTGCCGATAAGAGTTTTGTATCCAAGACTTTGACTCATTCTTTTTGCACTCCACCACTTCCACTAGATACTACTTACACCATTGAAGTGGCCAATGGGAAACTATTGAGTGCCGACAAATTTTATCGGGGGTGTACGTTAAACTTAACGGGTAAAGAGTTTGAAATTGACTTGATACCTATAGAACTAGGGAGCTTCGATGTAATAATTGGTATGGATTGGTTAGCCAAAACAAAATCCCACATCCTTTGTGATCTTAAGGGAATTCAAATTCCTATCGAGAATGGTGAACCCTTGATTGTCTATGGCGATAAGAGTTGCACCGGACTCAACCTCGTCTCGTGCCTTAAGGTTGAAAAATACCTTCGTAAAGGTTGTTTCACGATTCTAGCCCATGTTAAGAAAGTCGAGATTGATGAGAAGCATATCAATGATGTGCTAATTGTTAGTGACTTTTTCATTGTATTTCCCGACGAATTGCCGGGTCTTCCACCTCATCGACCGGTAGAATTCCAAATCGATATTATTCCGGGAGCCGCACCCGTAGCACGTGCACCGTATAGACTTGCTCCATCCGAAATGCAAGAATTGCAAAGTCAAATCCAAGAACTACTTGACCGTGGTTTTATCCAACCTAGCCATTCACCATGGGGCACTCCGATTTTATTCGTTAAGAAGAAAGATGGATCCCTACGAATGTATATCGACTATCGTGAACTAAACAAATTGACGGTTAAGAACCGATATCCTCTTCCACGCATCGATGACCTCTTTGATCAACTACAAGGATCTCGTGTATATTCGAAAATCGATCTCCGCTCGGGTTATCATCAACTAAGGGTTAAGGGAGAAGATGTCTCCAAAACCGCTTTCTGAACTCGTTATGGTAGTTATGAATTTATTGTAATGCTATTTGGTCTCACTAACGCACCGTCGGTGTTCATGGATCTTATGAACCGCGTGTGCAAACCATACCTCGACAAATTTGTTATCGTGTTCATCGATGATATTTTGGTCTATTCTAAAAGCGAAGAAGAGCACGAACAACACCTCCAACTTGTGCTTGAACTCTTGAGACAAGAACGACTCTATGCCAAATTCTCCAAGTGTGAATTTTGGTTGAAGGAAGTTCAATTTCTTGGTCATGTTGTAAGTGATCAAGGTATTAAAGTAGTTCCCGCAAAAATCGAAGCCATTAGCAAATGGGAGACCCCTACTACTCCTACCCACATTCGTCAATTCTTGGGTCTCGCCGGGTACTATCGTAGATTCATCGAAAACTTCTCTCTGGTTGCACATCCTTTAACCGCGTTAACTCACAAGGGAAAGAAATTCATTTGGGCGACCGAGCAAGAATCCGCGTTTCAAATCTTGAAGACAAAGCTAACCACCGCTCCTATCTTATCACTTCCCGAAGGCAATGATGATTTTGTTGTATATTGCGATGCCTCAAAACATGGTTTTGGGTGTGTATTGATGCAACGAAAGAAAGTCATTGCTTATGCCTCTCGACAACTAAAAATTCATGAACGGAACTACACGACACATGATCTCGAACTCGGAGCCGTTATCTTTGCACTCAAAATGTGAAGACACTATCTTTATGGGACCAAAAGTACCATCTTCACCGATCACAAAAGCCTTCAACACATCTTCGATAAAAATCAACTAAACATGAGACAACGACGGTGGATCGAAACTTTAAACGATTACGATTGTGAGCTCCGTTACCACCCCGGGAAGGCAAACGTGGTAGCCGATGCCTTAAGTCGAAAGGAAAGAGCGGTGCCTCTTCGTGTCCGAGCCTTAAACATCACCATCCACACCAACCTTAATAATCAAATTCGTGTAGCCCAAGATGAGGCTCTCAAGGACGAAAACATTTCTCTCGAACGCTTAAACGTCCTCACCTCACGATTCGAAGTTAAAGAGACCGGACTTCGATATTTTGCCGGAAGAATTTGGGTACCTAGTTATGGGGACTTACGAAGCCTTATTTTAGACGAAGCCCATAAGTCAAGATATTCGATTCACCCCGGTGCCAACAAGATGTACCACGACCTCAAAGAATAATATTGGTGGCCGAACATTAAAAGGGACGTTGCTACTTATGTTGGAAAGTGCCTAACTTGCTCCAAAGTCAAAGCCGAACATCAAAGGCCATCCGGGTTACTTCAACAACCCGAAATTCCGCAATGGAAGTGGGAAAGAATAACGATGGACTTTATCACCAAACTACCCAAGACGATAGGCGGTTATGATACCATTTGGGTTATTGTTGACCGTCTCACCAAATCCGCCCACTTCCTAGCCATGAAGGAAACTGACAAAATGGAAAAACTTGCACAACTTTACATTAAGGAAATTGTAGCCCGTCACGGTGTACCGTTATCGATTATTTCCGATCGAGACGGTCGTTTTGTTTCTAGATTTTGGTGTACCTTGCAAGAAGCGTTGGGAACACGTTTAGACATGAGCACCGCATACCATCCGCAAACCGATGGACAAAGCGAACGCACAATTCAAACCTTGGAAGATACGAGCTTGCGTTGTCGATTTTGAAAAAGCTTGGGATAAGCACTTGCCTCTCGCCGAATTCTCATACAACAATAGTTATCACGCGAGTATCAACGCTGCACCTTTCGAAGCGTTATATGGTCGCAAATGCCGTTCACCTCTTTGTTGGACCGAAGTAGGCGACACACAAATCACCGGACCCGAACTCCTTCATGAAACAACCGAGAATATCGTTCAAATCCGAGATAGGCTTAGGACGGCCCGTAGTCGTCAAAAGAGCTATACCGACATTAGACACAACGACCTCGAATTCCAAGTCGGTGACCGCGTAATGTTAAAAGTCGCACCTTGGAAAGGTGTAATCCGTTTCAGGAAACGCAGGAAGCTAAATCCGCGGTATATTGGTCCTTTCGAAATCTTGGAGCGTGTTGGAACCGTTGCTTATCGTTTAGATCTTCCGCCTCAACTGAGCTCCATTCATCCTACGTTCCATGTATCAAACTTGAAGAAGTGTTTAGCCAAACCCAAACTCGTCATTCCTCTCGAAGAGCTTACTATTGATGGCAAACTTCATTTTGTGGAGGAACCGGTTGAAATTGTTGACACCTCCGTCAAGATGCTAAAACAAAGTAGAATCTCGATCGTTAAGGTCCGTTGGAATGCCAAAAGGGGACCCGAGTTTACTTGGAAAAGGCAAGATCAAATGCAAAAGAAATACCCTCATTTATTCGTGGATTCGGAAACGCAAGGTCCCGAGGTAGATGTAACATCCCGCCTTTTTCTGTTTACTTTCCGTTATATTATTTTAAAGTCCGTTATATAATTATAACATATTCCGTTAATACGCGTTTTAAAATATATCATTTAGGTAATTCACGCACCCGATTCAAACTTGAGGGACTAAACTTGCCAAGGAGCCAAACTAGTTGACTAGGTCAACTAGTCAAGCTCCCTTCTCCATTCATTCTTTCACCCACTTAACACTTCCACCTCCTTTTTGCTCTCAAACATTCAAACAAAGATTCACCATCTACTCAAGATCTAGCAAGCATCAATTTAAACAAATTACATATTCGGAATCCTCGCATCTTCCTCTTCAAATCCATACCAACTTTATTGCATTTGGGTAACTTTCTAAAAACAGTAGATTTTGTGTTCTTGATAATTTTGACTTATAAAAGTGTTAATTAGTGTCTATGGCTCAAGTCTAACCTGAATAGGTGATTTATATGCTCGATCTTGTTGTTTTGAGTAACTAGCGTGAACTTGATAAATGGGTGTGTTTAATCTTAAGTTTTGGTTGCTTAAATGTTGTTAAATGTTAAAAGTGCATGTATTAAATGTGTTACTAGCATCACTAGCTTCAATTTGATGTGTAGGTTGACTTAGAAAGACTCCATAAACATAATTGCTAAATTTATGATTTTGAGTTAGGGTTTGATAGAAGTAAAATGGATTTTTGATGCATTGAATGCTTTGCAATGTGGTTTGTAAGTGTTTAGTTGTATTGTATGCATAATTACCTACGAAACGGCGTATCATATGTGTGCATTTAATTCCCGGATCATAAATGTGCATTTATGAATTTGAAGCATTAATGATTGGCATTAATTGATCATTCAATTTGGAAATTTGATTATTGCAAATGATAATTTTGATTGATAAAATGTGTTTAGTTGTATTCCTCGTCAAATTACTTTTCCAACGATATAAGATACGTGTCTTGAATGTTTACGGTTCGTTAAATGTGTTTGAATGAAATTTGGTTTGGGACTTAGACTTTTGAAACGAGCCAGGCACTAGCTCCAGTTGATTGCCGCGGCGCGGCCATCCCATGTCGCGGCGCGACATAAGCCGTGTTCAGGGACTGATCAACCTTGTCATTTTACGAAAAATGTTTGCTATGCTACGCACCTCCGATTCACATGTAACTTGTTCTAACATGCTTATATATGATTAAAAACCTCAGAAAAATAGTTCGAGACCCGACCCGAACGTGTTGACTTTTTCGTTGACTTTGACTTGACCAAAGTTGACTTTTATTTAAACGTAACCGAATACTTATGCAATCGTTCTAACATGCTTTAATACTTGTACCTTGCATGAAACTTGACAATGTGACTCACATGCTATAGTAATCGAGTAGTAACGAGCCATAGGACTAATTGAACAACTTTGACCAATCGTGTTTACCGTTATTGATACGACCTACTTGTTTAGGTCAAGACTAGCATTCGTTCTTGCACATGTTTACTTGTGAAGTACTTTTATACGCTTGCACTCAAGGTGAGATCATAGTCCCACTTTTACTCTTTTATACTTATACGTGGAATGAGAAAACATAAACGATTTATACTTTTATACTTTGAACACAAATACGAAAGCAAAGATACGTATGAGTTAGAACAAAAATCCTCAAGTCCAATTATCATCAGTTACACTTGTAGGGTGTAAGCATGAACTTATGTTGTGTGGCCATACGGGTTTAACGAACCCTCGTTCGGACGGTTCGCTACCGTTAGCGAATGAAATATAATTTTATCGGAATAGTGTAGGTTCTAACACTATATGCAGAGGTAAGATTCAGTTAAGCTTTGATAATTGGATGCTCGTGATATAAACACATCTTTTGAGATGTATACGCTTGATAATCGGTTTATATTAAATCTTGTGGTTCAAAACATAGTTTATACATACACCTATGATGTCACCAACGTTTTCGTTGACAGATTTTCTATGTTTTTCTCAGGTCCTTGAATACTAGGTGATACATGCTTCCGCACTATACTTTTTGATACTTTCTTGAATGTCGAGTATACATGCATACGTGGAGCGTCTTTTGACTTGTTCTTAAATTGTGTCGCATATGTTTCAATTGTACTCTAAAAGTTGTAATGTAACTAATTATCGAACTACTTTGTAAACCTTGAAACATCCTTACTTTTGAAATGAATGCGACATATTTTGGTCAAACGTTGTTTTAAAAGACTTATGACCACGTAACGGGACCTAAGTAGACGGCGCCGTCATTGACGATTTTGCCGGGTCGCTACAGTAGAAGTCGATAATCTTGTAAGTCCTGGAACTTGAACTTTCTAGAGGGTGTCGGGAACTCGATAGGAGTTTGGTAACTGACGAAAGTACCGAGCTAGTGGGAGTTTGACGACTAATGGGAGTTATGGAGACGATTATGCAACGCGGGTCTTTGGTATTCACATGATTAGTGCGTATAACACTAGGGTACTTGGATGCTGCAAACATACCCTCGATTGGCAAAGAGATTTGCAGCTGACCGGTGGAACGAACCAGATTCTTCTCGAATAGCCGTGGTTTTATTTTTTACTAGTACAGTGGGAACGTGCTTGGGATGAGAAGATGGGTTTTGTGAAATTTATAGCTATGAGGAGGTCAGTGTACCAGCGAGAAAGCGAAAAGTTGAAAAGGTGGTAGATTTCGAGGTTGTTCTCACTAGAGCCTTGATGAAGAGTCTATAAAGACGTCTGTTGAATTTTCTGATTGCTGGTAAAAGAAAATCATTGATAGACAAGAAATTCTTTACGGAGGTGATCATTGACATGTGGGTTCGGGATTGGACATGTCTAGAGTGATCGGTGAGGCGGTGTAGTCTCATGAAGAATCCTATAATTGAAGAGTCGCATACTTCAATTGATCTTCTTTGGGTAAGAAGATGGTGGTGCAAGAAACCGAGATCGCCCAAGTTAGTAACTAGAGATCGGGAGTTGCTATGGGTGTTTGAACAACATTGACAGTTGAGGCGGTTATTGATTTCTAGTTCCGACAAGTAGTGTTGAAGACCTTTTATCGAAAGTCTACTCATTCGACGTATGTGATGAGTGTGCGTGTCCCAAATGGAGTTTAGCAGTATAATGGTAGTTTGAATTTCTTGGATGGAATGGAGATTGATGTTCGGGTTTGTTCAAAATCTTCAAGTGGGAGATTGTTGAGTAGTGAAGAGTTTGCTCAAAGTCTTCAAGTGAGAGATCGTTGAAGGAGTGAAGAATTTGATCAAATGAACAAGTCGAATAGAGCTTGACTTAGTGATCAAGTCGTAGGGAGCTTGACTTAGTGAACAAGTTGTAGGGAGCTTGACTTGGTGAAAGTCGTAGAGATTCTGTTGCCTTAATTAAATCTTCTAGTAGGAATGGAGTATGGAGCAGGTAATAGATATTTATGGAATGTTTTTTGCTTGAAAGACAAGTTTAACTTGGTGGACAAGTTTAACTCTTCCTATAAATTGTAACCCCTAGCCTCATTGTAATGTGTGCACAATAATATAAGAAAATCTATGGTTTGCGCCCGTGGAGTAAACTCTTCTCCGCGTTTTGGAGTTGAGATATAACCACGTTAAATACTCGTGTCGTTTGTACTTTATTTATCGTTTTAATTCGTTTGTCGTTCGTGGATTATTGATTGAGATCAATCGCTTGTTTTGGTTGGGTCCCTAATTCCTAACAAA
Organism: Rutidosis leptorrhynchoides; assembly: GCF_046630445.1. Taxonomy (NCBI): domain Eukaryota; kingdom Viridiplantae; phylum Streptophyta; class Magnoliopsida; order Asterales; family Asteraceae; genus Rutidosis; species Rutidosis leptorrhynchoides. Next base: position 330,990,525 of record NC_092340.1, on the reverse strand, counting down.
ATATACACATAACACGTATATGAATTCTATAGTTACATGAATGTATATGAATTTTATAGTTAGATGAATATAAGTCTTACAGAAACAGATCCTTAAATTAAATATTATAGAGTTTGGTTACATTTTTTGAATGGCATTTTGTTTAAAACGTACTCCGTAGTATATAGGAGTTTACTTGCATCATAAGTTAGCATAAGTTTGTGACGTTTGTCGTGCTCTATATCATACGCGGTTATTTATTAATTAATAATAAATAACATATTATCGAGCGAAAAAGATTGAGGTGTGTAACGTCAGTGTTTGATAAATTAAACCTGGTTGATTCTTGTATTATATTATATATATACTTGTTTTATGAGCTCGTGCGTTGCACGGACGTTGTATAATTTAGTATTCGATAACCCTTATATTTATGATGCTCTTATTCATATTATGAGCTTGTGTATTGCACAACAGTTTTATAAATTAGTTTTCGATAACGTCAACGTTGATACTGATTAGGTGTACAATACAGTTACAATGAAAAAATCTTTCAATTATTTTTCAATTAAAATGATCTCTAGTGTATGAGCCCGCCGTTACACAATGAAGTTGCTCTTAATATTAAATATGAGATGAGTAATTCTGATGTATGAAACCTTATATGTGTTATCTTTCACTATAAAATTAAATTAAATCATTAAAATATAAGGGAGATGATCATCACACACCACTTTTTAATCCACGTATACCTAATTATCTCTTTACCCTTAATTTTACTTTTAATAATAATAATATAAGTTTAACTTTCTAGGGGCATAACTATGATTTTATGAGATAAAAGTGTACATAGATCAAAAAGTAGTGTGTGAAAATCACCTCACATAAACTACTAAAAAAATCCATACGACTTAATAAAAAATGTGTTTATGAAACGAAGATTACATATATCAATATCAATTGTGATCATCAGTAGAATGTTTCTATATATATTGGCTTCCGTAATTAAATATATTAAAAAATATATATTTTATTATTATCTTAAACTAATTAAAATTTAAAATTACTTACCTTTTAATGATTATTTAATTCATTTTAATTGAGAAAATGACACGTATTCAAATTTAATTCAGTTTAATTGAGGAATTGACACGTGTGCAAATTTAAATCAAATTAATTGAGAAATTGACACGTAGGATTATTGGCATGTGTTTTATATAATGTATAGATAGATAGATAGATAGATAGATAGATAGATAGATAGATAGATATTAATTTGAAGATTTAAATGAAACTTATAATTTTTATCATAAGTTTTTAACATATTGAGATAAAGATAAGAACTGAAATAAAACAAAGATAACAAGTGAAATGATGTCTATATTTAAGCTCAACTTTTATTATAGATTATATAGTAACTTCCTCTTACACCTCATACTCCACATCGAGTGAAATTGCTTATTGTTATTGTTATTGTAGTTTTAACTTAATAAACTTCACTATATGTATTATTTGTCTCACACAACTCTTTCTAGCTAGTGTCATCACGATTAGCTTAAAGGGTGGCTAATAATCCTTAATATGTAACCTCTCAACGTCGTTATATCCCACAACATCAATTTATAGAACGAATTTAAAAGATTCCAAGTATGTGGGTCCACGAAACATTGATTCGTGATAGCTGTCAACTTTAGAAGATTCCAAGTATGTGGGTCCCCACAACAGTGATCGGTAATAACTTCCATTTGGTAAATTCCAACAATTTGAGCCCCCAATTCAACATGTAATATAAGATAATTTATATTTATTGTATGTATCTGGTTGTTCTCATCTTCAGGGGTGGTCCGGGTGGATCAAGGTCCCTCAACATCAAGTGTCCCCTACGACTCAAATTCTCCTGATATATTTATATGTTGGGTTTAGTGCAATTTCTTAGTTCAAAAAATAAGAACTGATAGACCCCACGACGTTGATCAAGCAAAAGAATTAAACATTATTTTAGTGCAGAAGAACAAAATAAGTTTCTCAAAGTTTAACATTTTATTGAATAAATGAAGAACATAAAAAATGAAAAACAAGAGATAGACGATCTCAAAGTTATGAGATCGGTTCTTGCTGCAGGCAAAGACATCTAACCTCACACCAAGGCCATGTTTGTTTTTGACTTAATTGACTTAATGGTATGAAACTTAATTTAAAAAGTTATGGAGGGGTGTTTGTTTTTAATTTATCAAATAAGACACAACTTAATAAGAAAACTGAATTAAGTGTGAATATTCATTTAAGTTCTTACTTTTTAATAACTGCTCTTATAACTGCTCACATATAGGGTTAAGTTAATAATTTTAATTATTCAGACAACTTTTCAGAACATAAAATAAACACTAATTATTTGTTCATCACTTATTCATCACATACATCATATATCCGTTCAGATTCAGAACTTAATAAGAAAAAAATCAAACGGGCCACAAGACCTCTTTATTTATAGAGTCTTGGGGATAAGAATTAGGAAACTAAACCCCCTAGATTAATGCAAACCCCACTAATTAAGTGATATACTAACTACGATTTTATCTAATCAATTCTAATATATGAGAAATCTTTTCCAAACAATAGGAAAGCTTTTCCTAACAATCTCCCCCTAATTGATTAGGATAAAACAATCAGTTTCAAGATATAAATATAGACTAAAAATAAATCTAATCTTCGTCGTTAAAGCTTCAATTGTATGATCTTCAGAACTCTTGATAATTTAATCTTTCTTTAAGCTTGATACTCCCCCTCTTTATTATAATTGTAAAACACTTAGTTTAACACATTACCAGCACTTATGTGCAACCAAGACAAATCATCAAAACTAATTTGAACATAATCATGACTAACCTGCATTTGAAAATGTGCATGAAATGTAACGACCCTGGATTCTCCAACATTTATTTATTAATAATTATTATTATTAATACGTGTGATTAAACGAATGTATGTTATTACATTTACATGTTGTCATGACTGCCCGTACTTGATTCTTTAATGCCCGAAACGTCCTTGTGACACGCGTACATTACACGAATAATATTTTTAGAATATTATTTACATTCATGATTAGTTTTATTAATCATTTTGATTAACTATGGTTATTAGTTAACTACTTGGGCTTTAGTTGGAATAATTTGTGAATTACTTGACCTTGGGCTTGCTAAAAGTTGTGGACTCATGGTTATGGACTTATAAGCCCACCCTACACCTGAATGGACTTAATTAGCCCAACACCCATGTATGTACTACCTTAGGATTTAACTAGATGAAAAACTTAGTAAAAATCTATTTACCATTTACTTGCACCTCATCTCCATACAAACACCCTTAATTACCATCCTTTTAGTCAATAAGCATGCAAGTAGTAGTGGGCATCTCCCACCCTCATTGGTGGTGGAAAATCACGGCCACAAGGCATGGGGAGGGAGGTTTTTGGTTTCCAAGTTTGACTAAATAAACTCTTGTTCCACTTCACCCTTTCACACTTCAACCTTGCATCTATTTTCTCTCTTTTTCTCTCTAGTTCTTGTAAGTATTATGAGCAATTCTCTCTTCTTTTTCCTTGCTAAAACCGAACCACAACACCCCTTTAATCATCATCATTTACTTGTTGTTACTTGTTCTTGTTATTGTTACTTACTTGTAGTTGTTTTGATTACTAGTTCCTTATTGTTACGTACAAATTACTAAGAAGCAAACTTTCTAGTTTGATTCTTCATTTATCTTGTGTTAACAAGAACATGCAAGAACAAAACTCCCAAGTTTATGTTCTACCTCTATTGTTTTAAAAGATTGTAAGTTCATGGTTGTAAAAATCATACTTGAAGCTCATGTTGTAAACTTTAAAGTTTACTTCCTTAAAGATCGAGACTTAGGTTTGAATCTTTAAAAGTATGAAACCCATGAACTTACTACTTGTGTAATTAGTTATTTCTCCATTTGTTCATGTATTAAAATCGTGATTTTGGTTGTAGACGGTCAAATGTTACAAGTTAACTTTGATCTCATTTTTCTTGAACTAAAGATAAACTTTAAAAGGTTCAAGAACATAAAAATTTACTTAATAACTTTTGGGTCTTGGATCTTCAAGATCAAACTAACCACTTAAGATCTTGATTAGTTAGTTTATTTTCAAGTTTGTAGTACAATATTACTTTTCTAATTCATGCATGTGTTGAATCTATGATCTTGATGCAACTTTGGTTCATCAAACTTCATACAACTCTTATGTGAGTTGTGCTTCATATCATAGACATACACTAGTGTTATGATGGTTAAATCTTGTTTAAGATGATGCAAACACATCAATGAGTTGTACACTTGAAGCTATATGCATCAAGGATGAGAACCATGATGAACATCAAGCACCAAGACCACCGGAACTCACTTTTAATTTCCTGTTTTCTGTTTACAGCCCTCTGTCCTACTGTTTCTGTAACAGACCAGTAGACCTGGGCTACTGAGACCTTTATTTTCAAATAGATCTTTTCGAGTAGATAACTTTTCATATAAGACTCGTCTTAATCCGAGTTACGGTTTAGAATCTATGGCCCTCCTAGCGTCACTATGTCCATTTATTTTTCTGTTTTCTGTTTATAGTTTCTGTTTTTCTGGTTTCTGTAACAGACCAGTACACCTGGGTTACTGTAACCTTGATTTTAAGATAGTTCAGTTCATGTAGATAACTTTTCATATAGGACTCGTCTTAATCCGAGTTACGGTTTAGGATTTATGGCCCTCCGATCGTCAATATGTCCTTTTAACGTTGTGCAGAAATTTCTGACCTACTCGCACTTAGACCGTCGCCACGGTCAAGCGAAGACGAGTTTGCTTCTGTAAATTTTACCACACTTAAAGGACTCGTATACGGAGCCATGGCCACTGGTCTCACCTTATTTCAGTAGGTGTAGAGGCCGTGGTGACTGACCGAACTCAGCCCTTGTTTTAAACTACTTTCATGAACGAAACTTACTTTACGCCTTTTGTTTGATGATGAATGATGATGACCCTTAAGACCTTATTTACATGCTTTTAAACCTTTTGGGACGATTTACTGACTTAGTACTATTTAACTTAGGTTGAGGACCTTCAGACCGATTACTTGCACACCTTTTCCGAACCGACTTTACGACTACATTATCATTGTGAGTTATAGCATCCCTTTTTACTTTAACTATTTGGGACTGAGAATACATGCACGTTTTATGTTTTACATACTAGGCACGAGTACTTAAAAACTTATTTATGTGTGGGTTATACAACGGCACAAACATTCCCTTTAGCTCGGTAACGTTTAATCATTGGTTTTTGAACCGTGAACGCGAATCTTAGATATGGATCCATAGGGTTTGACATCCCCACTCGGGCTAGTCGCGCTAGCATTTAACGAGTGATTAATACTTCGTAATCATACGCACTTGCCAAGTGTACTTTCAGGGGGTATAAACGTTAAGTTAGTTACCAAGTGCCCACGGTTAAGCATATACTTTATCATATCGTTTTGAAACGCTCTTTGTAGCACTGAAATCTCGTGGCCTACCTTACATACTGTTATACTTAAACTATAGCTTACCAACCTTTGTGTTGACGTTTTAAGCATGTTTTTCTCAGGTGCTTGAGGTTAGCTTCCGCTGTGTACTAGTCGTGCTGTAGACACCCGCTGCTTAGAGTTGTCATCGCATGAACTACTTTACCTTGCATTCAAACTTTAGTACTTTTGAATTATGACTTGTAACGACCATTGTGGTCACATACACTTATTATTTGCTTCCACTTAGTGAAGCATGCTTTTGGATTGTAAAACATTTGATGTCGGTTATGACATCACCTTTTTATTGTGAATGCAACTTATTTTATTACAGCATATAGTACTTAACCTTGTAATGATCCTGTTATTGATGATTCGTACACGATGGTTTTGTACGGGGCATCACATGAAAAACCGTGTAACCACCTGCGTATAAATGTTGAACATATTAGTTGACACTTCATCTTCATAAATGTTGATTATGTTGAGCTAACATCTGGTCTTTTTGTTTGGGAATGACCATTTCTAGATCTGAGTGAACCCAGATGGGTCTGACCTAATTTGAGTCTGGAGTCCAAAATTGTGAAGTCTTTTTAGTCAGATCTCGTGTAAGTCTGGCTTCTACCGAGTATAAATTCATACGAAACTTAAGTCTGAATCTGATCTTTAAAGTTTATGCTTGAGTCTGATCTTGAGTCTGCGTTTAAGTCAAACTATGAAGTCTGAAATTCAGATTCATATCTCAATCAGAGTCTTCTCAGAATTATTGCAGAACAAGAAAATACATATCTCTTTGAATAATCATCAGATCAAGCTAAATATTTTACACAAAATAGATCCATATGTCGTTAACCTCATATCCAAAAATCATGACAATCCAATGGTTAACAAATGCAAAACAATTGTATTACACAGACTCTGCAGATTGAAACACAAGCAAACTATTGTGATTTCAAAAATTCATATCTTTTCGTAGACACATCCAATCAAGATGAAATCTTTACACAACGACCATCTATATGTTGTCAATAACGTATCCAAAAATTATAAATATATAGATGATATGTAGTGACCCAAACTTTTCCATGTTTATATATATTAATTGAGATTGATATTTACATGAATAAATGTTTCCAACGTGTTAAGCAATCAAACTTGTTAAGACTTGATTAAATGAAATAAGTTTCATATAGACAATTGATCACCCAAGTTGACCGGCGATTCACGAACGTTACAAATTTGTAAAAACTACATGTTGTGGTATATATAGACATATATATATGGTTGACATGAGATTATGATGAGCAAGTATCTCACTAAGTATATTAACAATGTGTGATATACATAAGAAATGAGATTACTAAGTTAAGAAACTCGAAATGATATATATAACGATTATCGTTATGATAACGTCTACTAAATACATATGTATCATATTAAGATATTGATACACTATATTTAACATGATAAAATGATATTTAAATATATCATTAGGTGTGGTAACAATGAACTACATATGTAAAAACAAGACTACTAACTCAAGAATTATGAAACGAGACTTATATGTAACGATTATCGTTGTAACGATATTTTAATGTATATATCATATTAAGAGATATTCATACATCATAATATCATGATAACATAATAATTTAACATCTCATTTGATATAATAAACATTGGTTTAACAACATTAATTGAGATCGTTAACTTAAAGGTTTCAAAACAACACTTACATGTAACGACTAACGAAGACTTAACGACTCCATTAGAATGTATATACATGTTGTGTTTTGATATGTATTCTTAAACTTTTGAAAGACTTCAAGATACATATCAAAGTACTTCTACTTAACAAAAATGCTTACAATTACATCCTCGTTCAGTTTCATCAACAATTTTACTCGTATTCACCCGTATTCGTACTCGTACAATACACAGCTTTTAGATGTATGTACTATTGGTATATACACTCCAATGATAAGCTCTTAGCAGCCCATGTGAGTTACCTAACACATGTGGGAACCATCATTTGGCAACTAGCATGAAATATCTCATAAAATTACAAAAATATTAGTAATCATTCATGACTTATTTACATGAAAACAAAATTACATATCCTTTATATCTAATCCATATACCAACGACCAAAAACACCTACAAACACTTTCATTCTTCAATTTTATTCATCTAATTGATCTCTCTCAAGTTCCATCTTCAAGTTCTAAGTGTTCTTCATAAATTCCATAAGTATAGTTTCATAAAAATCAAGAATACTTCCAAGCTTTCTAATCCATTCCAAGTAATCATCTAAGATCAAGGAACCTTTGTTATTTACAGTAGGTTATCTTTCTAATTCAAGGTAATATTCATATTCAAACTTTGATTCAATTTCTACAACTATAACAATCTTATTTCGAGTGAAAATCTTACTTGAACTGTTTTCGTGTCATGATTCTGCTTCAAGAACTTTCAAGCCATCTAAGGATCCTTTGAAGATAGATCCATTTTTCTCATTTTCGGTAGTTTTATCCAGAAAACTTGAGGTAGTAATGATGTTCATAACATCATTCGATTCATACATATAAAGCTATCTTATTCGAAGGTTTAAACTTGTAATCACTAGAACATAGTTTAGTTAATTCTAAAGTTGTTCGCAAACAAAAGTTAATCCTTCTAACTTGACTTTTAAAATCAACTAAACACATGTTCTATATCTATATGATATGCTAACTTAATGATTTAAAACCTAGAAACACGATGAACACCATAAAATCGGATATACGCCGTCGTAGTGAAACCGGGGGCTGTTTTGGTTTGGATAACTAAAAACTATGATAAACTTTGATTTAAAAGTTGTTCTTCTGAGAAAATGATTTTTCATATGAACATGAAACTATATCCAAAAATCTTGGTTAAACTCAAAGTGAAAGTATGTTTTTCAAAATGGTCATCAAGATGTCGTTCTTTCGACAGAAATGACTACCTCTTTAGTAATTGACATGTAACTTAAATTTCCGACTATAAACCTATACTTTTTCTGTTTGGATTCTTAAATTAGAGTTCAATATGAAACCATAGCAATTTTATTCACTCAAAACGGATTTAAAATGAAGAAGTTATGGGTAAAACAAGATTGGATATTTTTGATCTTTTTAGCTACGGGAAATGTTTAACAAATCTATACAAATCATATCCTAGCTAACTTATATTGTATTATACATGTATTCTAATAAATTATGTAATCTTGGGATACCATAGACACGTATGCAAATGTTTTGACATATTATATCGACCCATGTATATATATTATTTGGAACAACCATAGACACTCTATATGCAGTAATGTTGGAGTTAGCTATACAGGGTTGAGGTTGATTCCAAAAATATATATACTTTGAGTTGTGATCTAGCCTGAGACGTGTATACACTGGATCGTGGATTGATTCAAGATAATATATATCGATTTATTTATGTACATCTAACTGTGGACAACTAGTTGTAGGTTATTAACGAGGACAGCTGACTTAATACACTCAAATCTTTAAAACGTAATAAAAATGGTTGTAATTATATTTTGATCATACTTTGATATATATGTACATATTTGTATAGGTTCGTGAATCGATCCGTGGCCAAGTCTTATTTCCGAGGAAGGAAATATCTGTGAAAGTGAGTTATAGTCCCACTTTTAAAATCTAATATTTTTGGGATGAGAATACATGCAGGTTTTATAAATGATTTACAAAATAGACACAAGTACGTGAAACTACATTCTATGGTTGAATTATCGAAATCGAATATGCCCCTTTTTATTAAGTCTGGTAATCTAAGAATTAGGGAACAGACACCATAATTGACGCGAATCCTAAAGATAGATCTATTGGGCCTAACAAACCCCATCCAAAGTACCGGATGCTTTAGTACTTCGAAATTTATATCATATCCGAAGGGTGTCCCGGAATGATGGGGATATTCTTATATATGCATCTTGTTAATGTTGGTTACCAGGTGTTCACCATATGAATGATTTTTATCTCTATGTATGGGATGTGTATTGAAATATGAAATCTTGTGGTCTATTGTTACGATTTGATATATATAGATTAAACCTATAACTCACCAACATTTTTGTTGACGTTTAAAGCATGTTTATTCTCAGGTGAATACTAAGAGCTTCCGCTGTTGCATACTAAAATAAGGACAAGATTTGGAGTCCATGTTTGTATGATATTGTGTAAAAACTGCATTCAAGAAACATATGTCGATGTAATATATTTCTATTGTAAACCATTATGTAATGGTCATGTGTAAACAGTATATTTTAGATTATCATTATTTGATAATCTATGTAATGCTTTTAAAACCTTTATTGATAAAATAAAGGTTATGGTTGTTTTAAAAATGAATGCAGTCTTTGAAAAACGTCTCATATAGAGGTCAAAACCTCGCAACGAAATCAATTAATATGGAACGTTTATGATCAATATGAATGGGACATTTCATGATACCAAAGCAGATTTCGACCACAAAATTCGGCAGCAGATTTCGACCATTAATATCTCTGAATTCAAAGCTCCGATCGAAATTTCCTTCGGTAGAAATTTATTTCCTTGTGTTGTGAACCAACAGTTAAAATCACAGCGATTCAACGGCTAACGAATGACATCTGATCATTTATATATCGCTGCACATAGCATGACGAATCAGAAAACGATTTTCCTTTTGTTTCTTCAATAAGACATCTTTTGCTTGAACACGACTAGATCATCAACAAGATATGTTGAACATGCTCTGATACCAAATGATAGACCCGATGACGTCGATCAAACAAAAGAATTAAACATTATCTTAGTGCTGAGACGAAGAACAAAAGAAGTTTCTTAAAGTAACATTTTATTGAATAAATGAAGAACATAAACAATGAAAAACGGTGGATAGACGATCTCAAAATTATGAGATCGGTTCTTGCTGCAGGCAAAGACATCTAACCACACCCTAAGACCTCTTTATTTATAGAATTTTGGGGATAAGAATTAGATAACTAAATCCTCTAGATAAATGTAAATCCCACTAATTAAGGGATTTATACTAACTACCCATTTTATCCAATCAATTCTAATATATGGGAAATATTTTCCTAACAATAGGAAATCTTTTCCTAACAAGAACCAAAACCTAAATGTTTTGATTCACATAATTAAAAAAGATGAAAAATTTAAATACTTTGTGACATAACATTAAGAAGTTTAGTCTTGCAGTCACAATAGGTGTAGTGTTTAGTCTAATAAATGAGTGGTAAAGTACAAATGCTTTAAAAATATGTAAAAATTTACTTTCTTTTTTCTAATTTGTAGTAATGATATACATAATATATGTGTGTACCACCCCTAAACCTAAACCATTATTATTTTTCTTTCTTGCAAAAGACATATATGTCACCTTTTACATCATGTGATATTCTTACATAAAAATGTTAGGCTCAAGCAAAATACATTAAAGGTGTTAATATAGTATACTCCGTAACTTGTTAATACGGAGTAATTAATAAAATATGTTAAAAATAAGAAGTGTTTAGTCCTTCCAAAAAATTGTTTGGTATGTGTGATTGTTATTTGTCTTTCTTTGTCTGTTTGATTTGATGTACTCAGACTGAACAAAATTATTAGTGGTCTTGTGATAGCAATTTGCAACCTCAAGCGTCGCTATCTCAACACATAACTGGACCCGCAGTATTCTTGTCTTAAAGCTGAAGACCAAATATATTTAATTGATTATTGAATACAGAAATCAAATTGAATTGCAACTCAACCAAAGTCTCAAACCTGAAGACCAATTTAATTGATTATTAGATACAGAAATCAAATTTAATTGCAATTCAACCGAAAGAGAATATGTTCAGTACATGAGCAGTAAGAGTATAGGTGGTATACTTTGTTACTGATACTTTTAAATTAATCCCAATAGATTAATTAAAATTGTTGGGATATTAAGTAGACATCTTATCAGTTCACATTTTTTTATCCCATTTGACATGTCCTCATGTTATATATATATATATATATATATATATATATATATATATATATATATATATATAACATGATTTAATCACAACCAATAAATTGATGATCTTCTCATATATTGGGCCGTCTTCATCATCATTTTTTTTTAACATTTCGGGATCACCCCAGGGGAATTAAACTACTCACGCGTTCATCTCCCGCAGTTGCATAACCCGCCAACAACTGCTGCACAGGAAAAAACCCGGCCCAATCCGAGAGCATGGGCGGTAAAACCCTGCTCCCCCACTGCCTCCGCAACGCGATGTGTGGAAGACACCCTTGGGTGGAATTATACCTATATCTAATTGAGATAGTCCAAATGAATAGTACTATTTGGACTATCTCAATCTCACACTAAAGCTCTCAAACTTTATTCAAAGTACGAACCGGCCCCTCCTCAATTTTCCTAAAAAAACTCCACACCCTCGAGAAAATACTAAACACCCCCAACCCTACCACTTACCCCGACCCGAACCGACCCGGCTCGCCTCCCCGTTATTATAACTATAATAATATTATATAATATATTTCGTCCTTTCACCTTTTTTTTATTTTTTTATTTTTTTTATTTTCACCTTTTTTTCCTTTTTCCAATAAAACCCCCAAATTTTTTGTTCAAAAATTAAAACCGCCCCCAAACAGGAGAGTAAAATGTCAAATAACCATTTTCATAAAAAATCTTAACTAAACTCCGCCCAAATATTCAACGAGTCATATCTTCTCGCTCGAAACGAGTTAAATTTTTCCGACACCATCGTTAATCTCGAAATAATTTTAGGAACACAATGTTACTAACTATACGCAAAATGGAATCTTTTTAAAAAACGCTAAATATTTGAGGTACTTTTCATAAACGTTGATTTTGCGTTAAATTTTTAAAAGTCGACAATTCCATAGCGAAACGCGGAGATGCACATAGCACATATATTGTTAATTTAAAATAACATTTAAATCTTTCACGGATTATACCTTTTAGTTCGACTCGAGTTGCGCTTCAACGACATCATCGTTAGCCACGAAATAATTTTACAAACTAAACGCACTAAAATACATTGAAAACCGAACCTCCGGCGCGAAGCGAGGGTTCGTAAACTAGTTCATCTACTAATAGGCAAAAAGGTAACTGGTTTACATAAACAGAAATTACACTACAAATGCCCGGGACAGTTATTATAGTTTACGTTGTAATATGTATCTATAAACTTGGAATATTAGTTACATGTGTTCTAGGTTTGATCATTTACGCATTGTTGTAGTTTTGAAGTTGGTTTTTAAGAACCAGTTTACACAACCACACAAAAATGATCAGTACCAAGCATCGATGTTCATACAGAATGCAAGCATACAACTCAACTATCCTCTCTCATATGACGCAGCAAATCAAACAGAAGCAGCATATAACGTTGAAGAGAGATTACATTATAAACTATTGAATTTCAAGTCAAAACAGCGAATTCAGAAAACAAAATTTAGTTCTTACCTCTAAATCTTGATTTATGATTTCAAGGGGGTAATTTCAAAATAGTTAAGTGAGTATCATCATCAATCTTCATACATATCATCGGGTTTGTCCCTTTCATTTGAGTCCATTGAATCTTCAAAACTTGGGGCTGAATACTTGTTTTTTGTTATGTGCTGGAACATTCTGAAATAAAGAATAGAAACCATCAGTAGAAGTGGCAAAAAGAAGTGGGTCTCTAGGGTGGGGAAACGGGTCAAAACGAGTAAATAAAACAAAAAGTTAACCATAAAATTCCCTTTCTCACAAGTGATCTATAAATGTTCAAATGTGAACATATCAAATCATATAAGAAGATAACGGTAATTTTGTAGTTCTCAACTAATTATACCGATTTGATCAAACTCATAGGTGAACTAAAATGTTATTTGTAGTAACCATTTAAGTTAAATCGTTTAGTATAACCTACATGACCAGATAGAGGTAAATATAGCCCAAATCAATCTTATTATTAGCACTCCGTAACTATGTTTTATCATATGCCAAAAGACTAAACTACCCATTTCTAATGTTCATGAGCACATTAAACCATGATACCATAATAATACAACATATGAAATTCCATTATCAGCATTAAGCATTGACACATAGGAGTAAGAGCTTGCATATCTTCATAATATATAAAATTCGAGAAGCATTTATATAAATGATGTTGATGCAAAAACTAGTAACCAGGTGATAAGTGGGGCAGTGGGCATATAATACGGTTGAGACATACCTGTGCAGAACCTCGGCTTTTTTATTGATTTCATGTGACCAGAGTTCAGGGTCAGCATTTTTGGGCAACGAAGCTTGTAGTTGCGATCTCTCATTCAACCACTGCTCAATTTTGCTGCATTCACTATAAACCTGCCCAGAGGATAGAAACGTTGTATGAAGCGACCAACATTGTAAAAATATAGTTTACATATTTGTAAGTTGTCGAGCCAATTTATTGTGATACTTTGACAGAAACAAATCATCGTTGTACTGATAATATAAAAATACACCAACTATAAACTTCAAAAATCTCCATGATAGTACATTTCAAAAACTAACTTGTTCTTTGGCATTTGGACGTACGAGATGGTTGATGACTTAAAGAGCAATGAAAAACCAGGTACCATAGTTCATATCCTCGATTACTACAAATTAAGGGTGGCAATGTCAGCCTATTTACTTTCAAATGACTCGTTTATTTGTTAAGTTTTATCTCTTACTAATTTCTAAGAGAATAAAAAGAATACTAAAAATTGTTATGAAGAAATATGCCAAATGGGTCTTCGAAATTGCAGAGAGAATATTCTTTTGCACATTAACCTCCTAAGTTACTTCGGTTGAAATTAGATAATTATCGTGAGAGTAAAATATTTCATTTATTTTACCTAGCGTTACATGTTAAGAACTTAACAAATTTGACTGAATACCTGAGTAGCCTGACCCGCCCATTTTACCACTACTAGTCTAAATGCCAAAACCAGCCTCCCATTTATTTAACGTTCTCAGGTGTATGTACTCAAAGGGTCTCACTCCCTTCACAAAGTTCTACTCTAACCACAGCTATTAAGGAAAAAGTAATAAAAGACTACTTTCAGAATACGATGCTTAAGTGTGATCGAATTGTATCAATGCGCATGTGGTGGTAAACTCATAACAAGTACAGAAATACAATCATACCGCCTCTTTGTCAGTAGCAGACAGTGAATTTGCAGCCATACAATATTCTTTGATAGAATTTGACAGATTTTTAGTTGCTTGTGCCCGAGCATCTTCTTCCTTGTATCTACTTTCAATAGGATCTACCAGCTACATTTAAAGAAGAAAATTAGATCTGTACACATGGTATTACGTATCACTTAGGGACCAAGCTAAAAGTATATATACTTGGAGAACAAGTTATACTTAGAGAGAAAGATAAATTACATAATACATGGCTGCATAATAAAACAAAATTAGATCTTTAACATTAAATATACCTTTCTTAGATCCTCCAACCTTCTGGTATATGTTTGTTGAGATTCATCATCCCCGTCTTCATACAACCAATCCTCGGTTTCTTGCAGATTTCTCGAGATTCTATCCTTCTCTTCATCCGTTGCGAAGCTCCGGTACGAACTTAGAAGCTGAACCACATATAAGATTTGTTCAAATTATATAAAGTACCTAAAAGGTCAAGGAATGTAACATTTACAGATACAGCAACGTGCATAATCAAAAATTGTAAAAAGACGCGAGACGGAGACGAGACGGTCAGGACCTTATAAGGTCGAGACGGACTTTGACCAACTTTGATTTTAAATATAAATATTTCAAACATAAATATCTTAAATATTACGAACAAAACGATTTAAGAGGTGTATTGGATCAAACTAGGTGAGGAACCCTCGCTTCGCGTCGGTTTTCCGTTTCGAATATAATTTATTGCATTTAGTTCGTAAAATTTCGAATTTAACGGTTATGTCGGTGAAACGTAACTCGAGCCAAACGTAAAGATAAATGCCATCAAAAAATTAGGTGGTTTTTAAGGGAGTGGTTTATGTAAAATAGATAAGTGATCATTTGGCCCCCTGAATTTTATTTTTGCACTCTATAAAGTTTTAATTTTGTCCTCAAAAATTTACGTTCTTTCCCCTGAATTTAGGCAAGTTGTCAAGTTGTAGTGCGGCTTTCATGTGTGTACAACTTTTGAAGCTTAGGGTACACACGTTTTGAGCACGTAGATGGTTGCAATTCATCTTTTTTGCCTTTTAGGTAAAGGGTTAATAATATACACTTTGAACGACTTTTGACCAATGTGACCCATTTAATCCACTTACTTTTATATATAATTGTTCTTACCTTTTAAAGATAAACTGTAGCCTGAATTAACCCTTACATAATAAATGATTCAACATTTGAATCTCGAGAAGTGCAAATGAATTTTTTGCAAGGACATAAACTGATAGCAGAATTACTTGCTTTAGAAAGTAAACGCACCTTATTGCGTGTATCATAGACGAACGATTCGAGGTTGTTCTTTTTTTCTTTAGTTTGCTCTACATATATGTCTTGATTTGCCAACTCCCTTTCGATCAATTGAGCTTGAGATAGAGCATCTCTTGTTGTTCCACCATAGACACTCTCAGAAACCTTTATATTCTGCTTATGATACTTGCTTTTTCTTGTTTCGTCAGCCTGCATGGAAAAATAAATATAGTTGGCACCAAAAAACACAACTGCATGTGCATTATAAAGTGAAAAAGCACGATGCTGATTACAGAATGTGCTGTAGATTGGCTAGGATCGGCAAATTTATGATCAGCAGCACCATTTGACATGTGATTGTCTACCACCATTGGTTCTGAATGTGAGTGAGAATTGTTACTTGAGTGATCAGCTGCTATAACCTAAAA
This sequence comes from Rutidosis leptorrhynchoides, assembly GCF_046630445.1. NCBI lineage: Eukaryota > Viridiplantae > Streptophyta > Magnoliopsida > Asterales > Asteraceae > Rutidosis > Rutidosis leptorrhynchoides. The sequence continues at coordinate 330,974,025 of NC_092340.1, read as the reverse complement.
CAAAGTAAATAAAATATGACGTAGATATCATAATAACAAGACTAAATTTATGTTGAAAATGAGGAAATTGAAGAGTATACTTACCGAAGCAGATTCCACCCTTACAATTCCATGAATATTTAAATGAAACTTGACTTTGACCTTCACTTTTTCTGCACTGGAAATGGGAGCAATCTGAAAAAATAGCTGATGATTAACTGAATGCTTACAAGGCTAATTAATACAGACAAATTTTCAGGATAAATAATAAATATAAAAAAAATGAAATATAGGTGCGGGCCAGGAGAATAAGTTAACGTTGCAAAAGGGTTCAGTTTATGTTGACCCAAATCAATTTATTCCTAATTAAAATGAAATGAAATTTTCCAAGCAGAAAGTTCAAAATAATAAATTCTTACAGTGTAATGGCTGACGTTAGGAGATACTCCAACAGGCAGATCGCTCTCATTGGCATAAACGACTACCAAACGGAAAGTTTTATTTCTATGCAAGGAAATAATCTTAGCACTTGGAAATGGATGGCCTTTCGGAAACAACGCACCACTCGGAAGTGATATGCTTGTACCATCATCTGATAGAAGCCCGATAGCAAATGGAAAGGAATCTTGAACCTACAAGTAACAATATATGCAACATGAATCTCATCTACATGAAATAATTGCACTTAAGAATTTACTGCAAATTAACTTTCTTAAAATACATAAGAGCAGAAATAGAAATCATGGTAGTTAGGTGTGAGAGGCAGGTGTCATACTAATACTATACCAATGTCTCATATATTCACAACACACATACATAAGAGACAATGATGATTAAAAAAAAGCAATAAAAACGATAGAATTATTTAACATAGTAATCTCTTCCGAAAAAATAGGAACGATCGATTTCTTACTCATCCTAGGGAAACAATATATATTTTCTAAGCAATGCTTTCCAAAAAAAAAAAAAAGGTTAACTAAACAGGAGAAAAATCAAGAGACAAAGCAGGCGGATAGTGAGCTTTGTCCTCCTATGAATATAAAATAACATACCTGTAAGTTAGACATAGTATAAGAAAGACTTCTAACAAGTAACATCCATATATATGCTAAGATATAACACTATAAGTTATACATCCTGATCTTAACTATCAACTCTTTACGAGAAAACATATCAGACGTCTGCACATAACATTCTATAATATACATTCTATAATATACTTACAAACTATAGGGATAAAAGAATCCCAAGGTAGCCCAAGTGGTTGGGGCCCTGAGATCCTTGCAAGAGGTCTCAGGTTCAATTCTTGGGGTGGCCAGGGAAGGGTTGGAAACAGCCAGGGAGTATTCCTGATGGGCTGCGTACACTAGAGTATGGGGTCGGATTACTCGCCCTTCCCGGGTAACCCGAACAGGGAAAACCTTACAACTATAGGGATAAAAGAATATGATAACAATTTCCAGTAGTTTTAAATTTGAGTTAACCATGATGCTACACTAGTTCTCATTCATCTTGTATAAGGACTTGGAAATTTGGAAAATAAAACAAAAGGCATATTAGAGACAAACCTCGTAATCTCTTACACGGAAAGTTGGGCTAAGCATTGCACATTGAAGTGCACATCCTCTAGCAACACACTCACTTGCATTAAGTGTCCTCCTTGGTTCTCTCTTAAAAAGATGAGTTAGTCGTCTCATAATAGCCGGTATCCGGGACCCAGAACCAACAAGCTCGATCGCATAAATTTTATCAACGTCGATACCAGCATCATTTACAGCTTTAAAACACGGGACGCTAACTCTTTCTAGCAAATCAGAACACAGATTCTCAAAATCTTCTCTCTTTATAAACCCCTTAACGTCTGTCTCATCCATCAAGCATTCGATATTAATTGGCGCTTCAGCATTCGCACTTAAAACCTTTTTTAACTTCTCACATGCTGTCCTCAGCCTTACACATGCTCGGGTATTTGTATTAACATCAATATTGTATTGTTGCTTAAATTTTTCCACAAAATATTTAAACAAAACTTCATCGAAATCTCTACCTCCCAAATGATTATCAAAAGAATGGGACAGTACTTTCATGTGTCCGTTTTCAAACGCCGCAACCGTAACCTGTGTGTCACAATGACCAATGTCAACAAACACAACACTCGTAGGTCCAGAATCGGCAAAATCATTCTTGTATATACCATAACCTAATGCAATTGCAGTACCATCATGTATCAATCTCAAAGGTTTTAAACCTGCAATATCTGCAGCATCAAGATACGCGCGTCTTTGCAAGTCTGTAAAGTAAGACGGGATCCCAATAACACAATCTGAAACAGGGGATTCAAGATTTTTCTCTGCCATTTGCTTTAAATGTGCAAACAGCATCCCTAAAATCTGAACAGGTGTAAACGTACGCCTTTCATTCATGTACTGTAGATGAATCAAAACACCGCCATCATCCGCCTCGCTAGTCTCGAATGGCAACAAATTAATATGATCTTGCAAAACCAGATTCTTATACTGGCTTCCAATTAACCTTTTAACCTGAGATATTGTAGATCTAGGGTTCATAGTAGCAGACGCAGCCCCTGCAGAACCCAAAAACCTTTGTTTTTCACCGAAAGACACAATTGCAGGCGTCTCACGCTTCGATTCATCGTTCAACAGAACGTCAATTCCACGGTTTCTCGCAGCCGCAATAACCAAGTTTTCGTTTCCAATGTCAAACCCAACCACACTCATTTTAAAACTTCAAATTCTCACCGATTCCACTACCGATCACTTCAAAAATAAAATCTAGAGCAATTTACCAAATAATCAGTCCAAATTTTGTTCGAATCATCTATAAACCCTAAATAAAGGTTTTGATTAGTAATGTAGCATAGGTTAATACTTACAGGATAATAATTCTATATGTGTATATAACATTGATGGTTACATAAACCTCATAATTGAACTAAAAACCCTAATTATTGAATCTCAATTTCGCAAAGTAGGATCGTGATCGTTGAAATGGTATGATGATAAGATAGTAATTAATGACATACAAAACAAGTAAATTAGATCACTGAATTTAGATAGAACGTGCAGAAATAATAGTATGTAAATATATAAATTACTAAAAAAATAAAAATTAAAAGACGATTAAGATGAAGAACGCGTACCTAATTGACTGATTATGAGTTGTGAATTTGTAAATGATAGATTTTGATAAATCCAGAAGAAGAAAAAAAAGGTGAGAAACGGGGGACAACCGGACAAGTAAGAAACCCAATTTGGGTAAAAGGTATAATCCCCAAGGATCTATCTATTGTCTTTTTTAAAGAGATTAAATTAAATTATTAAAATTAAAATTAAATTTAAATTAAAAATTATAAGGGATCATAAAATAGCCAAGTGTTGCTGCATCAAAAACCATTCTACCTTTTACTCTTTTTAAATTAAAGATTATATCGCCGAGTTTTCGAGGGTCTAAAACTAAAAAAGAAGAGCAAGTTAGATGTGATGCATGAGGATGGCCGATGGCGATTAATTCGGTTGGAGATAGAGTTTTCGCTTTCGAATAGTGTGGGTAAAGGGATTCGGATTTTAAAGGTTAATGAGAAACTCTAAACCGATTTTCAAGGTACAAGTGTAAGTGTTGAAGTCGAAATTTTTTGTAAAAGCGTGGATTCTTTTGTTTGGAGGGGGTTGATCTTTCGGTGTCTTAGTAGGTTGTTATGTTTGTCGAGTTGTTAGGTGTAGTTTCTTTAGTTATCGTTGTATTGTTTTGTGTTATGTCTTGCTTGTTCCTCTTTTTTTTTTTTTTTGAACGGCCGGTTAGATGGTTAGTCGCCCCACACACGCTAGAAGGAACCCGCTATCGAATCTTCGCACTTACGTGAACCGGATCGATTTTATTATATACCTACACCTGCCAGTAGCAAAGCTTAGGGACCACAGACCCTAAGGTTGACTGTGTATATATAATATGCGTTAAACCTCCCCCCATGGAATCGAACCCACACCAATCGCGATGAAAGGATGCGGACCCACAGTCCAGGAGCTTGGTACCACTCAGCATATGCTCGGTGGTTGCTTGTTCCTCTTTTTTATGTGTTAGTTGAGGCATTCTCTTCGTGATTTTGGCTTGTTCGTTCGTGGTTTAGTAAGTGCGTGGGTTTCCTTTCATCGTTAGATGAAGATCTCCTTGTTTTACTATAATTATGGTTGGGGTAATGAATGGTTTATTCACTAGATATCCAGTATTCAATTTTAATTAGGGTTGTGGTAACTACATAAGAGAATGAATGTTTGATTCATTGGATATCCATTTAACCTTATTTGTTAATGAAGGTTCACAATAACTTTATCATTTCGAATGTGTCAACAGATGGAGAAGCATTACTCTACGAATTTTGGGAGGATATAGGTCGAAACTATTTGCATAATTTACATATTAACTAATAGACAAAAGTTATGAATAGTAACTAGGGGCATTTTTGACTTTTCACCTTTTTGTTTAATTTTAACTAAATTTCATTTTACCAACAAAGCCCCCCAAACTTTTTTGAAAAATTCAAATCGACCCCCCAAACAGGGGGTAAAGTGTCAAATAACCATTTTCATAAAAAATCTTAAATAAACTCCACCCAAACATTCAACGGGTCATATCTTCTCGCTCGCAACGAGTTAATTTTTTCCGACACCATCGTTAAGCTCGAAATAATTTTAGGAACACAATGTCACTAGCTATACGCAAAACGGACGCTTTTTAAAAAAACGCTAAATATTTGAGGTACTTTTCATACACGTTGATTTTGCGTTAAATTTTTAAAAGTCAACAATTCCATAGCGAAACGCGGAGATGCACATATATTGTTAATTTAAAATAACATTTAAATCTCTCACGGGTTATAACTTTTAGTTCGACTCGAGTTGCGCTTCAACGATATCATCGTTAGCCACAAAATAATTTTACTAAACGCAATAAAATACATTGAAAACCGAACCCCCGACGCGAAGCGAGAGTTCGATAACTAGTTCAAACTAAGACACGAATGAGGACACATACTAGTATAATTTAAGTAACCTTGTACTATTTATACTTTTACATATTGTTATTTATTATTAGGGTGCTTTTATATTAATTAATTTAATATATAAAATTTAATCCTAGTAATGTTTAAATTAATATTTATATTTTAATAACATAAATGTAATTTTGTTAAAATAATATTGATGTGGTACTCAGTTTGATAGAGAGTATTCGAATTTTTGTTATTCATCATTTTTAGTGTTGAGGTTCCGATCATGAAGTTCAAGTATCACTTGGAAGATATCGAGTCATCTCATGATCAAAATGATTTTTTTGGCGAAAAACATAAATTTAAATTAATATAGATCGAAAAGATCTGATTGATTGAGATAAAATATTAGCTCAAACATAATTACATTTACGTCTGATTGATGGATCCTACGATATATTTGACAGATCAACTGAAACTAGACCCAATACAAACCATTACAATACACGACTACACATCAACTGAAAACTAGCAATTGAAACTCCCTAACACTTGACCTTACTTCAATCGACGCCGTAACATCTCTGAAATCTCTAACAACCTGAAAAAAAATTGCACCCAAGCAGCAACAACCACACCAACACCACCATAGCCAAAAACGGAATCACCCAAATTACATATATCAAACCAAAAGTCGTGAACCCACGCCCAGATATAACTGTCAGAAACTACAACAATGAGCAAACCTGGTCATTACTTGAAAATCACCTCCCAAATATGAGGTTAGTAAATGGATGCATGAACAACATCCTTGAAACCTACGAGAGCCAGTCACAAGAAAACCCAAAACACTACGAAAGCAAACTCGGCAAAACAGAGGTCTAGAAGGTGAAGCAACGACACAAGGAGAAGCACGTCTGAAGGAAAACAAAATGAAACGTCGCCAAGGTAAGGAGAAGAAAGGGACTAAGAATCAAATTCGTAACATCCGTTATTACGTCAAATGTTCTCCACTACGGGAATGAAAAAACTAAAAGAAAAATAACATAGATTGATGACAAAAACCAGCCAAAAGTAAATAAGAAAAAGCAAAATAAAGTTGGCTTTCCCAAATGAATAATAAAGACGTTAATCATATAACAAAACGACATCCTAGTGTGTCCGATGTCGCCAATAAAGATGGTGCTAACTATTCATGCAGCTCCCATTTAAAGAACAGAATACCACTCTTCGCGTATTCATACACTTTAAAAACATTGCATAAACTGGTAGAATAACTCATTCTGAAAGTAACTCATCATAAGTTTGTTTTATAACTCATTCTGAAAGTAACTCGTCATAAGTTTGTTTAACATGCTTGCTTAGTTGCTTAGTACAACATGAATATTCCGCAAACAGTTACTACATAACAAATAAAAAAAGAAAATATAACAAAAATTGTAAAATCCATTGTTTCCTTCATTCATTTTCATATTCATTTTCATTCATTTTTGGCAGCTAGAGTTCCTCCGCTAGAACTATGATTGAGATCAGAACCTGAAACTTGGATCCACGTCCATTGACCACGCAAACTTTGCCAGCAAGGATTTGTTAAATATCTGCATCAGATTAGAGAACAATTTGTATAAGTATAAAAAGAATAAAAATAAAAATAAAAATAAAAAATAAAAAAATTATTGAAACAATATATGTTTGTTACCTTCTCAATGGGAACTTCACTACGTTTACACCACGCAACAGTTATTCTAGGATCGAGATAGTTGATTTTTGAAGTACCCAATGCAACTGTTTTCAAATCTTCTTTAGCCAACTTGTCTTTTTCCATTTTATCAATCTTAGCTATGGTTTGATCGATCTTTTTCTGTAACCTGCATGTTTAATTATAATTTCCACTTGTGTATCATTTTACACGCATAAAAAAAAGTAAAGGAATCACACATCATGTTAAAAGCAGCTATAATTGGTATTACACTTCGGGGTTCATATTCCTCTTTAGCTTCCCATCAGAACCCTTTAATGGAGGCTTCCCTTTCTTCGCACGAGCCAAATCAATTTCTAGTTCTTGTACAACACCCTAAAAGTAATAATACCCTCACAAGTTTAGTAGTCAAATATATAGATATACATATAAATATATACAGTCTAATTTATAATTTAAACGCTTAAATATTGATAGTGGGATGAAACAGGGCTGACCAGGTTGATGCAAAATGTGTTTGGTTCAAAACTTTTAAGTTTGAATGTATAGTTGATTGATCAAATATAATGTTATGTTTAATTTTTAATGAAGTTAAGTATTTGAAGAATATACAAACTTTTTTGAAGAAAAATTAACACACTGCATGCCTTTCAAGTTTCAACCCATTTAAACAGTTTCAATATTAGTTGTTTTGTGTTAATTTTTATCTATTTGACTGGTCAAAGATAAAACCAAACTTGAATTGAGCTATTCATAAAACGAATTACACCTAGCGGGTAGAGAACAGTATAAAACCTATTACCTTTAGTTCCTCTATTTTCTCATCCAATCTCATCATCTGTGCACTATGAGACTTTGAAACACTACGTTGATGGTTACAAATTAGTGCAACCTATAAAATGTAACAAAAAAAACGTTAATTAACCCTTGTCATGATGATAAAGTAACAATATAAATATATAAATAATTCATAAATACAAAGCTTCTGAAAAGGGTACGGTCTCTCACCTGCTTGTTTGCGTGATTGTAAACAAGTACATTTTCCACAACATTATCACTCTTCGTGCCCTTATATAACTGCAACCAACCAAAAAAAATCACAGTTGTTCCAACTCAATTTTTAAATATATATATATATATATATATATATATATAGGGAGAGGATCCAGTGAGAACTCTAGGAACTCCAAAAAACACCGAAATACACTTAAATTCGAGCAAAAAAAAGGAATTCGAGCAAAAATACAAAACACGGACGAACAAAAATTTCATGGTCGAGCAAAAAAAATTTTTTTTTTTTTTTTTCGAAAAAAAATGTAGAACCATTTTTTGTTCGAATATCAAAATTTTTGTTCGACTACCTATATGTTCTACATTTTTGAACGCAAAAATGTAGAACACATTTTTTGTTCGAATATCAAATTTTTGTTCGACTTTCTCCATTTTTGCTCGACTATCAGGTTTTTTTCTCGTCCGTGTCCCATTTTTTGCTCGAATTTCAGTGTATTTTTGAGTTCTCAGGGTTCTCACACAAAAAAAGTTCTCATTTGATCCCTCTACTATATATACAACAACAACAAAACCCAATACCAGATAAGTGGTGTATGGGGAGGTGAGATGTAGACAATCCTTCCCCTATCCGAGAATAAAGTGAAGTCATTTCTCCACCTAGAGTGAATAGAAAATCATCCCTCTCTCTATTCGACGGATAGAGAGATTGCTTCCGAGTAGATCTCCGGCCAATAAGTAGGAAAAAGTTTTTTATAAAATAAAATAAAATTGAGACGCCATGAAAATGGTAAAATCAAATTTCCATGGGTTTTAAATCCTGCCTGAAATTTAATTTAGGCTCTAAGAGTCAGTCAAGTCGCCAATAAATCGACGCTTGCTGTTGACTCAATAACTAGAGCCCCCTCTACTATATATATATAGGGGCAGAATCAATGGGGAAGTAACCAATCGGGGGAAGCAAAAAAATTTTTTTTTTCGTTTTTTTTGGAAATTTTTTTTTTCGGCATCAAGATCACACGAAAATATGAACATTTAGAAGAGACACTTCGTGATGAATGTTATTATTTAGGCGGAAAAACGATCGACAAAAATAACATTCAAGATAATATTGTTCGTGAAGAATATGAACGTCTTTTTTTCATGTTTTGTGAAGTAAAATTTAGCCCGATTTAGAGTTTAGGGTTTGGTGTTTTGGGTTTATTCGATAAACCCAAAACACCAAACCCTAAACCCTAAACTCTAAACCGTTCGTGTTAAAAACTCAATCTAAATCCTAAATCTAAACCCTAAAATCTAAACCCTATAAACCCTAATATCTAAACCTCAATAGCTAAAACCTCAACATACGCTCGAAACACACGATAATTGTTATATATTACTTCTTCGAGCGTTTTCCCACCAAAATAAAAACATTTATCACAAATTGTCTCTACTAAATGTTCATATTTTCATCTCATCTATAATGTTCGTGAACAAAGTTTTTTCAAAAAACGAAAAAAAAAAAAAAAAAAAAAAAAAAAAATTTGCTTCCCCTCGATTGGTTACTTCCCTCTTGATCCTACCATTATATATATATATATATATATATATATATATATATATATATATATATATATATATATATATATATATCTTGTGAGTTCTACAACTACGGAAAAAAATATTCTGGGAGTAGTATTCACTCGGAAAATATATATATATATTTTTTAACTGGCTTGTTAACATACCATCTGATGTATGTTAACAGCTGTTCATACACTAGATGTATGATAACAAAAGAAAAAGGAGAAAAAATGACTTTTGATTAATGAAAAACAATGTTTAGGGTTTAGTAATTAGGGTTTAAAAATTAGGGTTTAGGGTTTAGATTTAGGGTTTGGATTGAGTTTTTAACACGAACGGTTTAGAGTTGGTTTAGGGGTTGGGGTTTTGGTTTAGGGACTAAACCCAAAACACTAAACCCTAAATCGGGCTAAATCTTGAAAAAAAAAAGCTCACAACAGGTTTAACATACATCTGATGCATGATAAGCTGCTGTTACAAAAATATTTTTTTTTCTGAATCTACACAATGAATATCAATCCCATACATTTTTATTATTTAAATTAGAGCTGTAGAACTAAAGGTATAAAAAACAAATTTACTTATCCCCTTATCCCCAAATTAGTGCTTATCCTTGATCTCTACCCTATATATATATATATATATATATATATATATATATATATATATATATATATCGGGGCAGGTTCAAACGAGAACCAGAAAAAAGGCGAGAACTGCGAGAACTTTTTGATTTAATAGTTTTTATGCATTTAAATGCAACAAATCACATGCAAATGTTAATTAATGCTCGTATCACTAACAAACATATGTTCATTGCCAGAAATTATATGTTAAATTGTTAATTATATAAAGTGTTCCCATGTTACACAAACAAATATGCACTTGTGAACGTGAAACTATATATTTGATTATATAGGTAAAATACAAGTTTTTTTCAAACTATTTTATGTTCATTCTTACTCTTCATCAACATTTATAGATGATTCAATCTACTCACATGTGAAAATGTTCGTAAATTAAAAGTTCTCGCCCTTTTTGTAGTTCTCGTTTGAACTGTTGACGTATATATATATATATATATATATATATATATATATATATATATATATATATATATATATATATATATATATATATATATATATATATATATATATATATATATATATATATGACGTATATATATACGTAGATGAATGAGAATATGAAAATAACACAAAGGGTGGACCGAGACCATCATACCATATCGTCCAATGTGATAGACGCGTTGTACGTACGGAAAACTTTAGCAGTAAGACCAGGCATGAGTTCCTTAAGATGAGCGTTCAATGTACTAGTATCCAGCTTGTCAAAAAGGTCATCACCAGCCTTTTTTCCTGATGTAACAACGTTTAAATATATAAAAATAAAAAATAAAAAAAACATTTTAGTTTGAATAAATGGAAAGCAGAAGCAAGTTACCTGCTCGGAACTGTTGAATTGCTTTGAACACTTGAGGCTCTACTGTAACCCGATTTTGGTATCTTATAGAATCTTTACCAAGGAAGTCAAACTAGTGATCAACAAAACATATGATGTCATTCATATTCATATGTTTATAAATATAGAAGGGAATTGAATTATAACATAAACATAAACATGAACTTTGACATGGTTGTTTACAAACACAAATCTGACTATAACATTGACATTAAAAAAATTGACCCATTTCGATTAATTTTGACCTACTATAACCAAATATATCCGACTAATCCCCAAATAAATATGACTTTGACCAAATTTGACCTGTTGACCGATGTTGACTAGTATTCGTCGACCAACGTTTTTAGCCCAATTTAGGCTTAATCGGGTAAGACTAGTCTCAAAACCCAACTAGTCTGCCGACTTGGCCAACTTTTACCACACTGAGTCACTGATAATCGGCCAAACAACCCAAATAAACCTATTTCCCATGTAAACAGCTTGATGTTACTTTTTTTTTGAACGGCCAAAAAATATTATTAAAAAAAAAAAAAAACTTTGAAGGTGAACATATAATTAACCCACATTTAAAAAATTGGGAAGCTCTGGCTCAACATTTTCATATTTTAATGTACAGCAACCAACTGTATCAGCTTCATCATCATCCTGCAACCATCAAACAGTATATCAAACTCTTATTTTAATAAGTTTGCATCATAGAAAACAGTAAATACATATGAACAATAACACTTTTACACAACAATAATAATATGAAATAAGCAAAAGAACACAAAAAAAATCAATAATTACCTTCTCATTTCCTGCCCTGAGAGCTAATTTATCAATGAGATATGTAGCCACTGCCACTTGCCTCTTTGTTAAATCCTTACTACCAAAATTTTTAGTATAAGCTTCTCTGATGCCTTCTATGTATCCCTATAATCAAATTAAAGACCCAATAATGAATAAAATTAATAAATAACATTAACAAAAGATGTTATTAATTTAACATTCATTTGAATTTACCTTCAATTTCCTAGCTTTCTCATATTTTTCTTTATCACTTTGGCCCTTTAGAGAACTGCTAGCAGCTAAGAACACATACTTAAAGTCCTTACCATTTATTGGATCATTCCAGTAAGCTAACCACGTCACAGTATTATCATGCCTAACATCTTTCCAGCTGTCAAAAAGTCAAAGTTTGACTCACAAGTTATTTTTAATAAATAATAATAATAATAAAAAACAGGTGAGACACGAACCTTTCACCGGGAATTGGACATTCCGGGATTGGAACACCCTTTCCGATATTTATTGTAATATCACTTGGACGAATGCGTGTTTTCAGCTTTCCCATCTAAGCATCAAATATAACAATTATGGGTCGTTAATAAAAAAAAAAATTTATACACATTTGTTGATGTAAACAAAAGTATTATTATCAGATAAGACAAGAATATGTAATGAGTGAAAAAAGAGTAGTTATTAGAACCTTTGGATGTTCTCCACGGCCTCGGAACAAACCCGGTGGCTCAACCCGAAAGTTTCCAACCTGCATCATTTATTTAAATTGATCTGCTTAGTGGATGAATTTACAAAAACAAAAAAGAAAAAGAGAAAAAAAAAAAAAAACATAATAAAGAATTATTGGGACTAGAGGTTACCTTTTCTTTGACACCATCAACTACGGCCCACATATATTTCTCCTCAAGCTTCATTTTTTCTTCTTTAATCAGCTTCTTCTCCTGCCATAATTAAAAAAAAAAATAAAAAAAAAAAAAATTTTATTATCCGCAAATGTTGCATGGTTTGGAACCGATCGAGATATGTTACTGTTTAAATAAATTTAAATCTAAATCTTAGTTTATATTGAGCACTTCTACATTACATATACCATATGCTAATTAATCAAAACTTACTTCTGTAGTCATTTGCTTCTTCTTCTCCTTTTCCGCCTGATGCCATTCGTAAACTGGTTTGAAATCGCACTTCTCTAAACTTTGGATTGTGTGATTTCTTCCTAATAACTTCCTCCAATCATTCCAAAAATTTTGTTTGAATACAGGTTTGGTCATGTAATCAGTATCTAACATCACAGCAAACATTGTTGCAACCTGCAATGTCAACCAATCAAGTAATATGACCCGGGTCAGTGACTAGGCTTGTGCTAAATCAACCCATTTTGCCCATAGACAGATAGATCCAACTTTTAAGTATATGTAATTAATCTTATGGACATGATAAATATAATAACCACAGTAAAAAGGATAAAAAAAAAACAAATTATATTTTACCTCCTCTTGTGCTGGAGTCAAGTCAACCGGTTTCCCATCATACAGAATCTTAACCCCGTGAGGCTTATAAGGTGGTGGAAAAATAACACCATTATGAACCAATGTTGACCACTTTTGACCTTCACCGGACCCAGGTGGAACCTTAGATGGCTTCGAGTATTTTGAATTTTTCACCACCTTTTTTGACTTTTGAATTGTTTTCTTTATCGAAGAAGATTTAAGTTTCATATCCTTCTGCTTTACAGATGATGATTTACTACTAGACGGGTCTTGATTCTTAATCCTTTGAGATATAGGAACATGGTCATTCTCATCATCTGAATCAGCTGCTGCAGGTTTCACAGGAACCGGCTTACGGTTGACTGGTGTGGATGAATCTGAGAACTTTGACTTTTTGACTGATGATTGACCATGTAATCTTTCCTCCTTTGGAGGCGGTCTCTTATTCAAACCAATACTCGGTTTTTTAACTTGATTATTATTATTATTATTATTATTATTATTATTATTATTATTATTATTGTTATTGTTATCCCTGGATACAGAACCGTTTTTCTTAACTCTTGATGATAACGGTTTCTCATCATCTGAATCCTCGTGTTTTTTATTAGATGCTGATAATGGTTTGGAAGTGAATTTTGAAGATAACGGTTTCTCATCATCGGGATCTGTGTTTTTAACTTGTGGTTTTGGACGTTGAGATGAACTCGTGCTGGGTCCCGTTTTCACATGGTTCGAGTTTGCCTTAGGTGCAGATACAATTCTAGAACTCAACGGTTTGTCATCTTCAGAATCCTCTGAATCACTCTTTTGTATACGATGAGGTTTAAGTGAAGGTCTCTCCTGCTTAACGATTGGAGCTTGCTTAACGATTGGAGCTTGTTTAACGATTGGAGCTTGCTTAACGATTGGAGCTACCTTTTGTTGAACAGGTTGCTTTAATCTATCAGAATTTGAGCTCCTTTTAAAAACTATAGGCTTGTCATCCTCGTCAGACGAATAACTCATTTTTAATCACCTTCTTATCATGCAACACTTGATATCCAAAACCTATAATCTACACAGTGCAAACATATTTCTTTAAGACCTAACTATCTTGAAAGGTGATATATGACATTGTATACAATATGTTTAAAAAACATAAAATAACCATGTTATAGGAAGAAAATAAGAGGGTACCTCAACTATAACAGTGGCTTGAGACCTAATTAGCTTTGCAGATTCAGGCAAGATAACGTGTGTATCCAAGACAATCGATATCAGGTTTCTCCAATAAGGTCAGTTTATGCAGCATCAAACAACTTCAGTCATTGAAATGTTGAATTCACTGATGAAAAAAGCTTAATGTTACTCTCTTCCAAAAAGAAGAAAGTTCCACTATGCTATGACTGACTGCTGTTGCCAAAACAAATACAATCAATACATTTTCTGTAATTATTTCACAAAAGTCATCTTCACAGTCAAACAGATAAAATAAAAAAATAAAAATAAAAAATAAAAAAAAACTAAAAGGTTTTCAGCACTAAGAATCAACTAGAATGATATATTAGCTACTTACAAAGATAAAATTAATAATTACTGCACTAAATTTAACAACGAAATTAATTTAATGTTCAAAAGTCTAAATTTCAGCCTAAACACGGTAAATAATTACATTCAATTAGGTTAACGATGCAACAAAAAAATTGAATTAAAACAATGAGCTTATCCAAAGGTATGAAATTATTTGATTACAGACAACAAATGAGGTTGTTTAAAGGGAGAAATTAGCAAACCCTAGCTGAAATTACAAAGTTACTAATTGCTTAATTGAAATTAAAAGTTGAGATTGGTACCAGTTGAACGACGCGAAGATGAAGACGAAACCCTAGATACCTTTATTGCGTTCCGATGAAAGAATTGGTTAGCTAATTGAGGAAAGTTATCTGCCGTTTATAGCTTAGAAATTTGGTTAAACAAGAAGAAAGGGGAAGAAAGTGATTCGGGTCAAAATGCGGTCACTCTCGGGTTAAACCCAGTTAATTGGGTAAAACAACTCGTTAAACTTTATGTACAAATTTCGGGTCAGATTAGATTACTATTTTTAGGGCTGCATTCGGTTTTCACAATTAATTGGGTAAAACAACTCGTTAAACTTTATGTACAAATTTCGGGTCAGATTAGATTACTATTTTTAGGGCTGCATTCGGTTTTCATGAATTTGATGATATCTACTTTTTAAGAAGTTTATCCGTATGAATTTGGTGATATCTACTTTTTAAGAAGTTTATCCGTAACCTAGATTTGGATATAACATATGGGCCTGACCAGCCCACGAAGGAGTCAAGTTACTGGTGAGATCCCATCCCCTAATCCCCTAAACTTGCTTATATATGTATATGTACTACCATGACCCATAGAATCACGGGTTCGTTTAAACGAAACAGTTTAATGATATATTTTAGGTATTAAGTTAATTTAAACGCTAAAGTTATTTAGTTTAATGACCCGACGGATTCCGATTAATAAACTTCTCGTTGTTATAAAAGCCTACATATTTACTTTTATTGAGACGTGTATTTCGCATACATATATAACGTAATTAATCTCGTTAAAATACTCATATTTGAATTTGAATAATAATATAATAATAATTAATGAGAGTGAATTTTTCTCTAAAAAACATGAAATAAATAAATAAGTAGATTTAATTTAATTAGTCATTAATTGGATTAATGACATCACCTTAAGGGCTTAGATTTTTTTCTTTTTCTTTTTGATTTTTTCTTAACAAATGAATTAGCCTAATAATGACATCATCATTGTAGGATTTTAAATTTTAATAGAAACTATAGATATATAATGTAAGTGAAACCACGAGTTTGTTTAAACGAAACAGTTTAATGATATGTTTTAAGTATTAAGTGAACGTAAATGTTAAAGTTATTTAGTTTAATGACCCGTGAAACCACAGAGTCCGACTAAGAAACTCGTCAGCTAAACATTTCATCAAACACCTAAAATGCATACTAAACAATCCACATCCAATCATAAGAGATAATATCAATTGTCATTTTATTTTAAAAGTGTAAATTAAAATATAAATTTAGAATTGGTTTCCTTCTACCTAACTTTTATACCTTCTCGTGCTTAATTCAAAATAATTAATTAAAATAATTAAAAATTATTTAATTTTAATAATTAAAATAATTATTTTTAAGATTTAATAATAATAATTAATTAATAAGATTTAATTTTAATTCAAAATTTGTAAATTAATGACATCATTTACCATGCTTAGATTTTTTTTTCTTTTTTTTTTTTTGATTTTTTCTTAACAAATGTATTAGCCTAATAATGACATCATCATTATATGATTTTAATAGAAATCATGTATGTACTCGTGATTTATAATTCTTATTTTAACATGTGATTAATATTAATAATTCTTATTTCATGTTCTTTTATATTTATAAAATTTACTTGTCTTTCAAAAAAAAAAAAAAATTTAAAAGGGGCCACGATTATTACCAACTTTCCTTTCGTCACACCCATATTGATCACTTGCACTTAAAGTTGAATTAGACGTTTTCGTTTTTCAATCCTATTTGTTGACTTTTTTGTCATGCTACCCAACTCCTATACCTAATTTGTACAAGAATTTTAATTTCAATTAAGAAAACATTTCACGTAATGTAGGCAACAAGGCTATCATTATTACTCAATATGGGCTATCATCATCACTCGATATGTGAATAAGAGAAGATCAACTTAACCCAAATTCACTACGTCAAATAATTGATCATTTCAATTCTTAACAACTCCTTAATTAAGAAATACACTTAAGGACAGGGGCGGATCTAGTATACATCGAGTGGTAACACGAGACACCACTGAAATACACGATGCAGTAAAAAATTTTGTAGGTTTTTAACTTAACACCAGTGAATAAAGCCGAATCCTGCTTGGGACACCCAGATCAGGTCCTCCTTGGTGTCAAAAAAAAATTTCATAAAGTTTTATGTAATTTTTGCAAGAAAATGATTGAAAGTGAATATTAGTTGGAGATGCAAGAAATGAGTTAGGATGAAGATGATGAAATAAAATTGAAGATGAAAGAGAAATAAATACGATGTGGTGTACTGATGTGACCAACATTGAAATGGGTGTACCCGTTGTTGAGTAGTGAAGGTGTGAAGGATTAGATCAAAGAAACAAGTCGAAGAGAGCTTGATTTGGTGAACAAGTCGTAGGTAACTTGACTTGGTGAACAAGTTGTAGGGAGCTTGACTTGGTGAATAAGTCGTAGAGATTTTGTTACCTTAATTAAATCTTCTAGTAGGAATGGAGTATGGAGCAAGTAATAGATATTTATGAAATGTCTTTTTGTTTGAAGGATAAGTTTAACTTGGTGGACAAGTTTAATTCTTCCTATAAATTGTAACTCTTAGCCTCATCGTAATGGGTGCACAAAAATATAGTAAAAATATCTGTTTTGCGCCCGTGGAATAAACTCTTCTCCGTGTTTGGAGTTGAGATATAATCACGTTAAATTCTGTGTCGTTTATCTTTATTTATGCTTTATTATTCATTTGTCGTCCGTGGGTGTGGTGATTAATATAAATTACTTGTCTTGTTTGGATCTATAATTCCTAACACCCGTTAGCCTATCACGTCATTTCATCAGTGATTTTTTTCCCTTTTTTTGTTTTAATTTTTAATTAAAAATTAAAAGGAAATAGATTATGTTAACTAGCACGTATAATAGAGTATATTTATTTAACATTTTTCGATAATAATTACTATGTTCGTCCCAACTTTATTGTCCAGTATTTTATTTTGGTATGTCTAAATTAATTGTTACTTTCATAAATGAATGAAAAAAAAATGTGAGAAAAAAAAAATTGCCCTTACTTTATTAATGTAGGACAAAAAAGATAAATAAAAAGTAAGGGGTAAATTTGAAAATTAAGAAAAAAATACATGTCCAGGTAGAAATCTTTTTTAGCTCCCTTGTAAAAAATTTATGGATTTGCCACTCGTCACTGATAGAGAATTTTTTTAGTTTTAAACAGTAATTACTATTCTTAAATCCGCAAATAATTAAGGATAACAATGAATCATGTATCAGAGACTTGGAAGTGTAGATTTGTAGACCAATTATACATATTTTAGCCTAAGGAATAAATATTTATCCTTTACACATTTATCCTAATTATTATTGTCTTACTCAATTAATCACTGATATTTGGTTAAACCTACTAATCATGAAAGGATAGACGTTTCATAGACTTGTATGATTACGATGAAAAATAGATCATTTTGTCCTTTTGCCCTTATGATTTTAATCAAGTTATGATATGATACACTTTCACTTGTGAATCTATGAATATAGTCATTGGTAGCATAAACTCTAAGTTTTGAAGCCTTCAAAACGCAGTAACTCAAATGTTTGCTTCGGTACCAGAGATGTCTTCGGGCATAAGCAAGATAGGCAACAGTTTAGGGCCAAAAATTTAGAAGGCTCAAAATTTTGAATATGTAAATATTTTTCTCAATATATTTAATTAAATCAAATAAATAATTGTCAATTAAAGTTAAAATACTCTGTTTTTAATAATTAAATACAATGCAAGTAAATAAATAGATAAATTCGAGTATTATTTTTTTATGCGTAGTAAAAAATTTTAACGTATATGTGAGCTCATTTTTATTTTCGTTTGGGGCCTATAAATTATTGAGACGGCCCTGTTCGGTACGTAGGTATTGTGTGTGTGATCCTCATATTTATACACAAACAGTTGCTTTAAAATAATGGTTTCATCATTCATGGAACAATTAGTTTAGTCATTTGATCAGGAAAATTGTTTGATTTTGATGTTTGAAAAAGTTTTTTGAAAAATGTTAGTAACTGATAACTCAAAGCTTGTGACGCTTGTATACTGATGGCTTTGGCTTAAAGCTAAAGCTTGCAGAAACGGAGCTAACACACTAGTTTGTGAAAGCCTAAAAAATTCATAACGTGAACAAATGGCTAGGGTAAGTCATATTCGTTTTGAAATTTTAGGATTTTAGAGAGGAAAATCTGAGATTTTCCAGTAAAGAAACTAATGGGCTTACGCTTTTTGTTTTTTTGACTTCCGAAAGAGACTCTTTATTTATTTATTTATTTTTTCTTCGAAAGATCAGTATATAAAACACGAAACGGGCCAAGGCCCAATACACGAGAATCTCTAGATGCATACAGAACACCAAGTTGCAGAGCTAGCAACTAGGAAAACAAATTACAGAACATGAAATAGAATTGTACATCAAACAACAAAAGATCAGGGATCACTAATCTAAGTAAGCCACTCCATCTTTCGATTCTTGATCCGATTTGAAATTCACTCGAATGACTTCAATTGAATCTCCATAAAAGCCGTTGCACTATTCCAACAATAATTCTTGAACACTTTTTGGTTACGATTACTCCATATTAGATACGCACAAGACCATTCCAATGCTTGCCAAATACATGATTTTAGAGGGGATAGGACACGATTACATCTCCCGCGGAAGGCTTCGCTTAAGCTAAGATTTGTAACCGCACCCAACCCTCACCATTTGTAAATTTTCACCCATATATCCATAGAATGTCGACAAAAAAACATAATGTGATCAATTATATTATACCTTCACTGGTTATATTTATATTCACGTTTAAAAATAATTATCAAATATTACATAAGGTAAAAATTTCAATTATATTACACGGCTTGTGAGTTGTAGTTATGTTAGATAAGTTTTTTTCTTTTTTTTAACAGTGGAGATTTTACATAACCATGAAAACGAGTTATAGCAAATAAGATCAAACAAATCACCCATTTTCAAACCATGAACATCATAAATACAAGAATTACCATAACGCCATAATTTATAACTAGGAAGAGGCCATTTGGCCCACTTCGTTGAGCCGGAAAATTTGAATCGAAAAAACAAAGTTTCATTAAAAAAAAAAAAAAAAAAAAAACTGAGTACTGTAGCGGGGTACTATTCATTCACAGGCTGTTATATATATTGTTAATGTAGCCACTCCGATAGCAAGCAATTTTTTGTCTTGAATAAGTTACATTCGATCGAGCCTCTATCCATGAGAACCATTCTGAAATAGAAGCAAAATGTGAAATCATAGTGTTCCTCCAAATACTGGTCCTACACCGAATATCTACTATACATGGAGAATCAAAAAATATAGTTTAGTTATCTCCATACCTTGAATGCGCAATATCTCCAATCCACGAGACTGAATATTGAAACGTGTATGTAATCTATCGAACCGAAGACGCTAAACAAAAATATCAAGCTTGCGAAGCAGGATCTAATTCCAAATTTGTAGAAGGTTGGATTGAAGGTAGCTCTATGTCATCCATAAAAATTCGTGGTATATTTCACATTGAAATCACCAATACCAAGCATCTACATTGTCAACTAAATTTACTACACTCAGTTTCTTTGATAATATGTTGAAGTAAATCTCTATTATTGTGACCCAATATCCATTCGATTCCAAGCCCCTTACTCGATATCCCATCAATCACTGATCCGAAAGTAAATATTTCTCATATTTTTCGAACGACGATATCGGCATCACCCAGAGGGATTTAGCCACATTCGCGATCATATAACACTCACACACACGTTAGGAGGAAACCCAATTGGCGACGATGTTGGCAGTACCTTCGAAGGTTGGGAAAACCCCCAAAGACCTTTCCGATTCAGATTTATGTTGGCAGTACCATCAAAGGTTAAAAACTACCGCTTGAAATAGGAATCGAACCTAGGTTGGCAATACCCCAAGTTGGACCCCAGCTCATACCACTCAAGCCAAGACTATGGTGGTCCAAACTTCGACCAAGAATCTTTCCAAAATTTAATGTTTTGCCCATTTCCCATTCGATTATCAAGAGTCGAGAATTGAACAATGTTTTTCTCGTGTAATTCTTTGAAAGATCTCGAGATATTATTCCAATCTCCTTTATAATCGCAAACATACATGTATAAGCCTTCCGTAACATCATGAATGTATCGTATAAACATCACCCACAATGTGTTTGGTTGTTTCACCAGATGCCGACACCACTTTTGAAGAAGAGCATAGTTAAAAGATTTTAAACTTCCAATATTTAGAGTTCCTTTCTCCTGAGAGCCACACTTTATCCCATTTCACCTATGCTAACATTCGATTGCCTTTATCGCCACCCAAAAAGTCTAGCATGTAAGGCTTCGATTTCTATAATAACTTTATTCGGAGCTCGAAAGATAGATGAGAGGTAAATCCCAAAAGTTCCTAAAATAGACTTTATCACTATGTGTATGCGTGCATGTGTATTTTGGATAAAAAGCAAACACGAGCTTAGTTCGTGATATTGGGTGTAACACCCGTTTTTCAGTTACACGTTATTTTGGACGTCATTCGAATTACGAGGCTTGTAAGCGTATATTTGAGTTCTAAATAAAGTTGGAGTTAAGGTTCTAAAACCTTACCATTGGATAGTAAATCTCATTACGTTTTCAACGATATTTGATTCGTCGAAAACGGAGTTACGGTTTGAAAGTTACGACCAAAACAAGTCCAGTTTCAGACTCAGTTCAGTGGGACTCCGTCCAGATTTTGGGACGCCGTCCACCAGTGAAAGGTTGGACGCCGTCCAGCCATTTTGGACGCTGTCCAAATGGCCTGACAGGCCAACTGTTGGAATTTTAATGAATTTAAAAGGGGTATTTGTGTCTTATCACTTGGGGGTCGGTTTTGAGCCTCTAAAACTGACCCAATGCTTATCTCTATCCTCATTTCACCTATTCCACTCATTTCCATCTAGAGAGAGAGTGAGGAGCTTAGAGAGAGAGAGCTCCATTTGAGGAAGAAGAAGGGTGAATCGGGTCAAGTCGCGGGAGTTAATGTTGTTCGCCTCGTTCACGGCTACATTTTGGTAGTATTGGTAAGTCTCAAATCCGAATTTCATTGTGTTAATTTGATAATCAAGTTAAGGTTTGAGTTTGTTTAAGTTGTGAAACCCGTTTAGATGACAAAGTGGGTTTATTGTGACTAGCTATTTTGATATTTTGCGGGTTTTGGGTTGGTTAATGATTTAAGCATGTTTAAGGTTTGTAAGTGGGGTATAATCACTAGTATTAGTGATTTTAGGAGTGTTGGAACTTGTAAGACCCGTTTAGGAGTAAAATGGGTGAATTTGGGTTATGTTGAGTTAAGGAAAACCCTTATAGCTATGATCTAGGGTTTGGCCATGTGAATTGAAGTTGTAAGTGTTAAATGATGTTTTGGAAAGTTAATCACTAGGCGTTAGTGATTAAAGATGTTTTTGGGACTTTTGTCAAAATGGGTTGACTTAGATGGGTCAAAATTGGTAATGACACTATTTTGGATCAAATGGATGTTTAAACAATTGTGTCAAGCATTAAATGACATTGTTAATGAAAGTAATCGTGAGAAACGTTTTTAGGTTAAATTGTACTTGTTTGAATGGGTCGGAATTACCACCCGTAGTGGTAATTGGTGAAGTCCACTTTAGGTGTCTAAATGGGCGGATTGTGGAGGTAGGTATAAACCCTCGGTTAAGGGTGTTGGAGTCGAATTCTCGTGTAGAGAATGTATGTTGATTGTGTGTATATCTATATGCGTATTATAGGTAAAAGCTTGCTCGGTTGCGTTTGGAGACGGTTTACATATATGATTTGTGCGGGCATCTCGAGGTGAGTGGAATGATTATATATGTGTGTATATAATGTATCTATTTGTAGGGCGGGAGAGGGGCCGGGTATGCGTTGTCTATACCACCAAGAGTTAGTGATATATTTCGTTGTACACTAACGATGGATATTTCGTTGTCCAATTTGCCCGAGAGTTAGTGATATATTCCGTTGTACACTAACGATGGACATTTTGTTGTCCAAACCGACCAAGAGTTAGTGATATATTTCGTTGTACACTAACGATGGATATTTCGTTGTCCAATTTGCCCGAGAGTTAGTGATATATTTCGTTGTACACTAACGATGGACATTTTGTTGTCCAAACCGACCAAGAGTTAGTGATATATTTCGTTGTACACTAATGATTGCTTCGAGTGGATATTTCGTTGTCCGAATAGCCTAGGGGTTAGTGATATATTTCATTGTACACTAACGGTTGTTATGAACACCGGTGGGAAATTCGAAGTACCATTCCCTCGTGTTATTGTTTGACCAAGGTTACGTGTTGTAGTGTAGCATAATATATTATTCGAGTTATATATGCTATTGTTGTGCTAGCTTGTGGTCTTGAAGATTGTAGCGTTATACTTTGCGATGGTATGCTATATAAATTGCTAGCGTGTATGAGGTATTTGTGTAAGTGTTTGCAAGTAGGTATATTATATATGTATATGTATAATTATTGCATTCACTAAGCCTCGGCTTACCCCTCTCGTTGTTTACCTTTTTACAGGTATTGTGTTAATGATGCTAGCTAGTTTGTTAAGCTAGACGTGCAGGAGCGGTTGGGCTTGATGGGGTAGCTTTCGGATAATTGGACGCGGATGGGGGTTTGTAGTCCCCGGGATTATGCTCTTGGTATCGGGTTGGGTTGTGGAGTCCTAATCCGTCTAAAGAGATAAATGGGTCGAAATCGCTACATTATTTGTAAAACGGGTCATTGCAGGCCCGGTGTTGTAAAACTTGTTTTTATGGTGGAAATATCTTAGTTTTACTTAATATGACATATTGTGAAATTGGTTACGTTTAAAAGTGTCGGGAAGCGGGTTTTCTACTCGCGTGTAAATAAAAACTGATCAGTCCACTTTAGTTCATTTGGACGCCGTCCAGAATCATGGGGCGCCGTCCTGGTCTTCATCTCTGGACGCCGTCCAGAATTATGGGACGCCGTCCAGATACGCTGTCTGACAATTTTTTTTTTAAGGCGTGTTTTTGGTAAAACGATGTCGGGTTGTTACAAGTGGTATCAGAGCATAGTCTAAGGGAATTAGGTGACCTTGGAGTAGGTGCCTAGTCTTAGACTTATTGGCGGTTGTACGTTATTTGCGGGACTTGTAGGAATACGGGTCGGATTGAGATTTGTTAGTGCCTTAGAGTAGGTGACTAACTAGGACTTGTGTTTGTCCAAAGTATGATTATGTGGGGCCTTACTTCGCGTGTGAATTAGTGCCTTAGATAGCTAGTGCCTAATGTAAGTAGGCGAACTTGGACGTTGCTTTAGTGATAGTCACTTAGGTTGTAGGTTGACTTGTTGTTGCGGTGTACTTGTGTACATTTAGTATTTATATTGTATATAGGTATATATATACAAGTATCTATTTCGTGCGGTGTCCTAGGGACGAATCTATTGGAGAGATTCGAATACTTGGCGGTTTGAGTGATCAAGTTCGCGGTAAGGACTTTGGTCATTCGGGTACTAGGAAATATCGCGTGTTATTTTGTGTGAATGTTGCGTCAGTCCGGATAAAGTACCTTGCGTGACCATGTGAAAATGGTAAGGTACGTATTTGTAATAGTGACCGATCACCATTATTACGAAAGTGTATCTTGACACCAAGCATGACATGACGAGTACCGAACGGAGGAAACGTGGCATGGTTGGGGTAGATTCGGGATAAATGATAAATCTTTATTGGTTCCTAGGTGATAGTTGTCTCAGGTGATGTGCTTGTAGTCACATCGGGTTCGTTGCGAGTCGAGAAGTGTTACGGTGGATTCGGTTAGTTAAGTGAGCGAGCAAACTCACGAGTTTGGCGAGTACTTAGTCACCCTAGGTAGTGGGTGCACTATTGAGATTGTCATTTGGTTAAAGTTACCCATCGTAACTAGAATAACCGATTAGTGTGTATGTGTGTGTGCGACGAGGATCTGAATTCCGTAATGGGACGTAGCAAGTTTAATGATTGTAGAATTGAGTTACACTCGGTAGAGTGTGTGGTTAGAGAATCGTGTTAGGATTCTAATTGTGAGTCGCCTTGGAATTGGCGAATCTAGGAGTCTTCGGGTCATTAAACTCATGGGAGTGGGACCCATATGACGATGTTTACGATAGTGTGTTAGTGTATTGTGGATTATAGGGTAACATTCCTAACGGAATACCCCTGTTGTTGTGATTGTGCCAATATGTGGAAGGGTGTAAGACTTGGTGTAGTCAAGCATCTCCTTAGTGTTAGATGAAGGGTTTAGTTAGGCTATATCGTTTGGCCTGTGGAAATTGCGGGTAGCGTGTGATCGCTTGGGACTTTCGATAAGACAATAGGCCGTAAGGTTTGTCTGGTAGGTATGACTTCGGGTCATTATTGTGGAGAGATGGGTGACATCGAGTGTGTGGAACCTAAGGATCGAGTTCTAAAATTCAGTAGGTTGTGGCGGGAGTCTGCATGACACTGCGTCAGGTGCCTTCTTATACCTGCTAGTGTGATGTTCAACTCCGATGATGGTGTGTTCACTTTGTGCTTAGGGTGCCGGTGAGATACCCTTGGAAGCAGCGGAGATTATAATAGTGATCGACGGGTGATAGTAATTCGACGGTTGCGAAAGTTGAAGTTTAAGAGCATTACGGTAAATACTTCTTATGAAGTGACGGATGAGCGCATCTTATTACTCTTAAGTGATAGACGAGTGAAGATTACTGGTGGACCGGTGATGGACTTAATGGTCGGATAGGCCAAAGGTTATGATGAAGTGTCGATATTGCGGTCGATGCGATTATTGTGTCGGATTGGTCCCTCTTCTCCATGAGAGTGGGCAATTATTGATAAAGGTTCGTTGAGTGGAAGGTCGGGTGATCTCAACGGAGATGCACGACTGATGAAGCGGAGTGGCATATGCCTAGACTTAGAGGCATATGTAGGACCTTGGTGGAGTTCGCTTCGCGAACGATGAAGGGCTGTGAGTTGTGAATTGTGTTATGAAGGTACGGGGTTGTCGCGTGTACGACATCTCAAGTGATCGTGTATGAAGGCTCTGAGAGCCTAATGTGAGTTTGCAGTGATTTGGTGAGTATGACCAATAATGAGAATGGTCATGTATTTCGTGGAATGTAATTCCGCGGGATGTTATCATCTCGGCGGTTAGAATGTGGAGCTGAATCCTAAGTGGGGGAGTTTTTACTGCCGCCCGAGGAAGCTCCGGTGGTATTATATATAGCGAAGTGTCGGAGTGTACCGTACTAAGCCTTAATAGGTATTCGGAGTTCCTAACGAGGAAGAGTGACGGGTTGTTGATGTCGACTCGAGGTCGTTCATTACGGTTGTGGGTTACAATTCCGGAGTGTTATGCGTGAAGATTGTGATGATGGGATCGAAGGAAGTGAAATTCTTCTTATGAAAGGTGGTCATGTAGTACCATTGTGCGGTGTGAGACCAAATGTGAAGTTTGAGATCTCGGGGTGAGGAAAGGAAACTGTCGTTGCAAGTGCTTTCGTGATGCAAATTTGGGCTGGTGTGAAACTTGGATAGTACTGTTAAGGGAGTACGAGTATGATATCGTGGTGAATACTGTATTTTTCCTTATCGGGAAACGTGATCGTGGGAATTGTCAGTGGATTATTCCACTTTATGGACGATTATGAGGCGGAGAGTGTCGGTTCTGACTGTCTCCCGTAGAGACACGCGGATGTTGTTTGTTTGCGAGAGTGTGTACCCTAGTGATGTGACCCGTAGGTTGCATTAAAATGTCGAGACCATCCTTAGCGGACGGTCTAGGTAGGAAAGTTCACCCGGCGTGGTGAATATTTTTGTGAGTCGTGTGGGGAATCGCGGAAATTTTGTGATGATGATTCGCCGTTGACGGGATTTTTGTATACAAGTAGCTTCTATGCTAGTACTAGGAAGCCATATGGTATGGTTCAGAGGAGAAACCCTATGACGATATGTTGATGTTTCGTCTAACTCGTGGTGTATTATTGTCGTCCTGGATTAATCCAGTGACGCAAAGTCATGTGCGGATCGATCGATGGGAAAGTGTTACTTCTAAGGTGTTTATTTTGGGGTTACCAAAATTTCTTCGTTGAAGGATGACCCGGATATGGAGCCGGAGGAAGTTTGGGTTCTTGGTCTAGAGACATGTGGTGTTTTTCGTATTTTCCTAAGCGGGAATTCTGGACTTCGGGTGTATGAGATATCGCTTGTCGCGGTAGTGCACGCTAGTGATTATTAGCGTGTGGTGAGATCTTCGGATTGCAGAAGATGTTATGGATGTCTGGCTTGGTTGTGTTTCGTAGAATCGCGAGGCGTGACGACGAAGGTTGTCGGTGAATTGTTCTTCTTTTAGGACGATTGTAAAGTACGGTTGTTGTATTATGATGCGTTAGTGTACGAAGAGAGAAATTCGAATGCGTGATTACTACTTATGTGACTCCGCGCAGGAAGCGGAAATGTTCGAGGGAGAAGTGCCTGACTTCTAGCGTAGGTGCGGATCACGAGGACGTGATCCAATTTAAGTGGGGGAGAGTTGTAACACCCGTTTTTCAGTTACACGTTATTTTGGACGTCATTCGAATTACGAGGCTTGTAAGCGTATATTTGAGTTCCAAATAAAGTTGGAGTTAAGTTTCTAAAACCTTACCATTGGATAGTAAATCTCATTACGTTTCCAACGATATTTGATTCGTCGAAAATGGAGTTACGATTTGAAAGTTAAGTTCAGTTTCAGACTCAGTTCAGTGGGACTCTGTCCAGATTTTGGGACGCCGTCCACCAGTGAAAGGTTGGACGCCGTCCAGCCATTTTGGATGCCATCCAAATGGCCTGACAGGCCAACTGTTGGAATTTTAATGAATTTTAAAACGGGTATTTGTGTCTTATCACTTGGGGGTCGGTTTTGAGCCTCTAAAACTGACCCAATGCTTATCTCTATCCTCATTTCACCTCTTCCACCCATTTCCATCTAGAGAGAGAGTGAGGAGCTTAGAGAGAGAGAGCTCCATTTGAGGAAGAAGAAGGGTGAATCGGGTCAAGTCACGGGAGTTAATGTTGTTCGCCTCGTTCACGGCTACATTTTGGTAGTATTGGTAAGTCTCAAATCCGAATTTCATTGTGTTAATTTGATAATCAAGTTAAGGTTTGAGTTTGTTTAAGTTGTGAAACCCATTTAGATGACAAAGTGGGTTTATTGTGACTAGCTATTTTGATATTTTGCGGGTTTTGGGTTGGTTAATGATTTAAGCATGTTTAAGGTTTGTAAGTGGGGTATAATCACTAGTATTAGTGATTTTAGGAGTGTTGGAACTTGTAAGACCCGTTTGGGGGTAAAATGGGTGAATTTGGGTTATGTTGAGTTAAGGAAAACCCTAATAGCTATGATCTAGGGTTTGGCCATGTGAATTGAAGTTGTAAGTGTTAAATGATGTTTTGGAAAGTTAATCACTAGGCGTTAGTGATTAAAGATGTTTTTGGGACTTTTGTCAAAATGGGTTGACTTAGATGGGTCAAAATTGGTAATGACACTATTTTGGATCAAATGGATGTTTAAACAATTGTGTCAAGCGTTAAATGACATTGTTAATGAAAGTAATCATGAGAAACGTTTTTAGGTTAAATTGTACTTGTTTGAATGGGTCGGAATTACCACCCGTAGTGGTAATTGATGAAGTCCACTTTAGGTGTCTAAATGGGCGGATTGTGGAGGTAGGTATAAACCCTCGGTTAAGGGTGTTGGAGTCGAATTCTCGTGTAGAGAATGTATGTTGATTGTGTGTATATCTATATGCGTATTATAGGTAAAAGCTTGCTCGGTTGCGTTTGGAGACGGTTTACATATATGATTTGTGCGGGCATCTCGAGGTGAGTGGAATGATTATATATGTGTGTATATAATGTATCTATTTGTAGGGCGGGAGAGGGGCCGGGTATGCGTTGTCTATACCACCAAGAGTTAGTGATATATTTCGTTGTACACTAACGATGGATATTTCGTTGTCCAATTTGCCCGAGAGTTAGTGATACATTCTGTTGTACACTAACGATGGACATTTTGTTGTCCAAACCGACCAAGAGTTAGTGATATATTTCGTTGTACACTAACGATGGATATTTCGTTGTCCAATTTGCCCGAGAGTTAGTGATATATTTCGTTGTACACTAACGATGGACATTTTGTTGTCCAAACCGACCAAGAGTTAGTGATATATTTCGTTGTACACTAATGATTGCTTCGAGCGGATATTTCGTTGTCCGAATAGCCTAGGGGTTAGTGATATATTTCGTTGTACACTAACGGTTGTTATGAACACCGGTGGGAAATTCGAAGTACCATTCCCTCGTGTTATTGTTTGACCAAGGTTACGTGTTGTAGTGTAGCATAATATATTATTCGATTTATATATGCTATTGTTGTGCTAGCTTGTGGTCTTGAAGATTGTAGCGTTATACTTTGCGATGGTATGCTATATAAATTGCTAGCGTGTATGAGGTATTTGTGTAAGTGTTTGCAAGTAGGTATATTATATATGTATATGTATAATTATTGCATTCACTAAGCCTCGGCTTACCCCTCTCGTTGTTTACCTTTTTACAGGTATTGTGTTAATGATGCTAGCTAGTTTGTTAAGCTAGACGTGCAGGAGCGGTTGGGCTCGATGGGGTAGCTTTCGGATAATTGGACGCGGATGGGGGTTTGTAGTCCCCGGGATTATGCTCTTGGTATCGGGTTGGGTTGTGGAGTCCTAATCCGTCTAAAGAGATAAATGGGTCGAAATCGCTACACTATTTGTAAAACGGGTCATTGCGGGCCCGGTGTTGTAAAACTTGTTTTTATGGTGAAAATATCTTAGTTTTACTTAATTTGACATATTGCGAAATTGGTTACGTTTAAAAGTGTCGGGAAGTGGGTTTTCTACTCGCGTGTAAATAAAAACTGATCAGTCCACTTTAGTTCATTTGGACGCCGTCCAGAATCATGGGACGCCGTCCTGGTCTTCATCTCTGGACGCTGTCCAGAATTATGGGACGCCATCCAGATACGCTGTCTGACAATTTTTTTTAAGGCGTGTTTTTGGTAAAACGATGTCGGGTTGTTACATTGGGTTAGGGATCTAAGAACACTATATGTGTGGGGATTAGATAATGATAATGAATAATATGATTATGAATATGTATGTAAATATAGATAATGATGAATGATAATCAGTAACACTCAATCAAATAAAATATTATTGCTATAAACTCATATGATTACTAATGCGGAAACCTATTTATCAAACACACACCAGGTTTAAACAAATCAAACGGCTACACCTTTTTATTTAATAGTCTTGAACAAAACAAAAAAACAAAAAACTAAATGAAAAATATAAAGATACGTCCTATATATAGATAGGACTAAATACTAGATAAGGAAACAAACTAATGGATCAAATCTTTATTGAAAATAACAAGATACTAACTAGAAGTAAATCATTCCGAAATCTTCTTTGCTTGGTTTCCAAGAATTCAATTCTCTAGAAATCAATAGCTTAATCATTCTGCCCACACTGAACACTTCGGTCACAACCCATAAAATTTGCCAATGTTATTGGGCATGGCCCGACCGTACTTGCATCATTCCCTCCCCTTCAGAAAGACTCGTTCTCGAGTCAAGATCGTTGACAACATTAACAACATAAGGAGAAAGATCCGCAACAAGAAAAGTAGCGAATACATTACCCTCGCCGAGAAGTGCAACCTTGTACTCATTTTCGTTGATCTTTTGCAAAACCCAAAAAGATCCATCAGCTCGGGGATTGAACTTTCCAAAATGACCCCCTGGAAATCACTCTTTGCGTATGTGGATCCAAACCAGATCCTCTGTTTCATACCCGAATTTCTTCTTGCACTGAGCAACTTGTCTTTTACTATCTACAGTCTGAAGAGTAATGCTAGGTTGAGGAAGCAAATCAATAGGATTTGGACCTTCAGGTATAACGCCAGGAAAGTCGGCCACTAATGGTTTAATCTTACTTGGGATACTGTTATTACTTAAGTTACTTTCCTCCCCCACTAGTTGATAATGCTAAAAACGAACATATATTTCATCGCATTATCCCTCAAGAAAGACAAGCTTTTAGTTGCAGTTGTCCTATTTACAAGTAATATTCGTTTAAATAATAAAAGGTGAAGACAAAAGACAGATTCGACGAATTGAAGACGCAAACGACCAAAAAGCTCAAAAGTACAAAGTACAATCAAAGTGGTTCAAATTATTGATGAGAAACGTCTAAAAATGACAAGAGTACAAGTTGCAAAACACAAAGTACAAGATATTAAATTATACAAAAGGACGTTCAAAAATCCGGAACCTAGACATGAACCAGCTTTCAACGTACGACGCAACGGACCGAAAGTTACAAATTAATTATGTATATAAATATAATATAATATATAATTAATTATATAAATTATATATTTATATTATATTTATATAATTAAATCCGTCGGCAGACTAAGATCCAAACTTGTGTGAGCTGGATTCCACAGCTCCGCACTCGCGGAGCTTTGAAGACCAAAAAGGCCGCACTCGCGGAGCACTCTCTGGCTATAAAAGAACATGCATTTCGACGATTTATATACACCTTTTATATTTTATATATATTTTTCTTTCCCCATTTTTATGTATCAAGTATCACTCCAAATCGTAATCTCAATTTGTAATTTTAATTTTAAGTTAGTGATAATAATAAGGATCAATTAGTCGAATGTTTTAAGGTTTTGTAAGTCGAAACTCTGTCCGTGTACCACTACACTAATAACACCCACTGTAAGTTATGTTTATGTTATTTTCATTAATGTCTCGTAGCTAAATTATTATTATACTTATTTAATGCCTAAGTAATCGTGATGTTTGACTAAAAATATTAAAATTGGGTAATTGAGCTTTGTACCATAATTGGGGTTTGGACAAAAGAACGACACTTGTGGAAATTAGACTATGGGCTATTAATGGGCTTTATATTTGTTTAACTAAATGATAGTTTGTTAATTTTAATATAAAGATTTACAATTGGACGTACCTATAAATAACCATATACACTCAATCGGACACGATGGGCGGGATATTTATATGTACGAATAATCGTTCATTTAACCGAACACGGGAATGGATTAATAGTCACTAGAATTATTAAAACAGGGGTGAAATTATGTACAAGGACACTTGGCATAATTGATAACAAAGTATTAAAACCTTGTTACAGTTTAAGTCCCCAATTAGTTGGAATATTTGACTTCGGGTATAAGGATAATTTGACGAGGACACTCGCACTTTATATTTATGACTGATGGACTGTTATGGACAAAAACCAGACGGACATATTAAATAATCCATAACAAAGGACAATTAACCCATGGGAATAAACTAAAATCAACACGTCAAACATCATGATTACGGAAGTTTAAATAAGCATAATTCCTTTATTTTCATATTTAATTGCACTTTTAATTATCGTACTTTTTAATTATCGCAATTTTATTTTATCGCACTTTTATTTTTCGCAATTTTATTATCGTTATTTACTTTACGCTTTAAATTAAGTCTTTTATTTATTTAATATTTTACATTAGGTTTTAACTGCGACTAAAGTTTTAAAAATCGACAAACCGGTTATTAAACGGTAAAAACCCCCCTTTATAATAATAATATTACTTACATATATATTTGTATTTTTATAAATTAAAACTAATATAGCGTTAAGCTTTGTTTAAAGATTTTCCCTGTGGAACGAACCGGACTTACTAAAAACTACACTACTGTATGATTAGGTACACTGCCTATAAGTGTTGTAGCAAGGTTTAGGTATATCCATTCTATAAATAAATAAATATCTTGTGTAAAATTGTATCGTATTTAATAGTTTTTCCTAGTAAAATATACACTATTTCATATACGTCTCGCATAACATCACTAGTGTAAGCTGGAAGGGACTTTTTAGCTGTTTCAAATTCAATTCCAGGACGAGTTACAAAGAGTGTTGGTTCTATCTCACTAACCTTTCATGTGTCAAGTGGTGCGAGAACTATATTGACTCCATCCTTGAAAAAATGATAAGTATTCTGGTAATCGTCGTGTGTGATTTTTCAATCAAATTGTCACGGTCGCCCCAATAAAAGATGATAAGCGTCCATCGGTATTACCTCGCACCAAACTTCATCATTATATTTTTTCCCGATCGAAAACTTTACCGGACATCATTTACTAACAGTCACATGGCTGCCACGTTTTAGCCACGACAATTTATATGGTTACGGAAGGTTTTTTGTAGGGAGCTCCAATTTTCTACCATCTCTTTTGAAACCACATTGTCACAACTACCTCCATCAATTATCATTGTGCAAACTTTGTCCTTGGATGTAACTTTAGTACGAAATATGTTGTTAAGCAGCCATGAATTTTCATCTGTTGGATTAACAATCGAATTGTTGAGGACAAGTTAGATCACTAATGCTTCACCTTGATCAGCGTGCATGACTTCAGTTTGATCAGCGTCCTCGTCACTTTCTTTTTCAGTATCGTAAACATCATAAACAGGAAGACCATCGTAAACAATTACTGTTCGCTAATTTGGACACTCACGACTTAAGTGTCCTTTACCTTGACATTTAAAACATGTTGGAATTCGATTGCTTCCACCACCCTATGACGATGAGGCAGTACGCCAATATCGTCCGTTTTTATTTTATCCATGGGAGTGGCAATGGGTTTGTCAGAGGGAGGAGTATGATCACGACAGTAAGGGACTTTACCTTTTCCTTTTGCTTGTTGTTTCTCAACGTTTAACTCTAAACCACATACATCCGTGTAAGTCCAGTATGGTTGGAGGTGCACAACATCAACAATCTCTGGTTTCAAAACCCCCAAGAAACGAGCAATTTTTTGTTCTTTTTCCTCTTGAATGTCACAACGCATCCTCAATCGATCGAATTCATTGATTATTTCTTCCACACTTTGATTATGTTATCGTAAATTATGATAATGCAAGAAGGCATCCTGGCGAAAAAATTTTGGTAAGAATTTTTCGCGCAAAAGCTTCTTTATCTTCCCCATGTCGCAATCTTGGATTTTCGAGCAGCAGCTCTATTCTTTATCACTTGATCAGACCAAAAAGAAGCATGCTTTCATAACTTGATGGCCACGAGCTTGACTTTGAAGTGTTCGGGGATGTCTTTAGTGTCAAAAATTCGTTCGACTGTACTTATCCAATCTGGGAAATCATCTAGATGCATTTGTCCTGTAAACACCGGGATTTCAATCTTCATTCCCAGGTTGCGCAAGAGATCCTCATGTTGTCGCCTATGATGACCCCTTGGAGCATGAGCAAAGGGATTCCTTTCTGCCCAACGAGTTGGGGGTCGATCAGAATCACTGTCTCATAATCTAAATTGCGATTCAACTCTAACTCTTCAATTCTTTGAGTCAACCTTTCAGTTTCTGCATCTCGTGGATCTTGATGATAATAGTGTTCGGCTATCCCTGAACTTCTGATACCAACTAATGCGGAAACCTGATGACCAAACACACACAATCGTCAATTGTTGCAGAATACACACAAGGTTTAAACAAACCAAACGGCTACAACCTTTTATTTAATAGTCTGGAACAGAAAAAAAAACTGAATGAAAAATATATAAAGATACGTTCTTTATATAGATAAGACGAAATACTAGATAAGGAAACAAACTAATGGATCAAATCTTTATTGAAAATAACAAAATACTAACTAGAAATAATCATTCTGGAATCTTCTTTGCTTGGTCTCCAAGAATTCAATTCCCTGAAAATCAACAACTTAATCATTCGGCCTACATTGAACTCTTCGATCACAATCCATAGAATCTGCCAACGTTATTGGGCCTGGCCCAACCGTACCTACATCAATTACCTTTC
This sequence comes from Rutidosis leptorrhynchoides, assembly GCF_046630445.1. Taxonomy (NCBI): domain Eukaryota; kingdom Viridiplantae; phylum Streptophyta; class Magnoliopsida; order Asterales; family Asteraceae; genus Rutidosis; species Rutidosis leptorrhynchoides. Next base: position 330,939,143 of record NC_092340.1, on the reverse strand, counting down.
ATATTTTTTTGTAGGCATTAGTTATGGATTAATGATAGTTTTGATCTAGTTTCCTTGATGATTGAAAGTATTTGAGAGTCTTTGCGTCCTATGATGCTTACTATGTGTGGTGAATGGAAGACTCTGATACCAAAGGTGAGAATGAGAAATATATCGTCTATATCTCATTCCCTTGAGCAATAGAATTTAATTCGTTATAGTAATTTCATCAAAATCATTATCAAAAATGTTAAACTTCAAAAATAAATTATTTATTAAGGTTATAGGATCAATCAATAGAAAGATTTTAATATATATAGCAGCTGAATTTTAGTTAGCATTATTCAGTAAAAGTAAAAAAAAAGTATAATTAATTATCAATAATGTTGAATATCCTGCATGAAACAAATTATTATTATTATTATTATTATTATTATTATTATTATTATTATTATTATTATTATTATTAACTAATATTATAACTTAAAAGATATTTTAATTATGTTTTATTAAGCGCACATATGTTTATATCATTAGCCTATTAATGTTTATGGAAAAATTGATTTTTTAATTCTCATTTTAATTAGTAAATTTAATATTTTGTGATAAATGTAAATGTTTTTCTACTTGTCATTTATAATTCTATATATCTATATCTATATCTCTTCTGTTGTTCTATATATACATATAATAATAAATAATAATAATAATTGAGCTAAACATGCAAAGATAATGAGTCAAATTTAATGAGCTCGCAATACCTTTTTAAGATATTTTAGTTAATATTTTCTCTAGCTTAGTCAAACCTAGCTCCTTCATTCCACAACACAAGGTTAATTACCCATGACTCATAGATCTCTCCAACCATTTTTACACATTTAATTTGTAACATACAGAAATTATTAATTGGATGTAACCTTTTTTTAATTCAACGGTGGAGATAGTGGTGTGAACATTGACGGATCTTTGGGGTGGCAGGGGTGGGCAGTTCTCCCTCCAAAAATTTGTTCTCTTAGTGTAAATTTTATTTTCTCGAATCTAAAATATAAATATTTTATATAATAGCCCCTCCAAGATTTTAAAATTTTTCTCAAATAAGTTTTTGAAATGATTTTGGCCCTCTCAATAAAGTCGTTCAAGATCCGTCTCTGGGTGTGAAAATTGTTACGGAGTATTTTTCTTTTCTTTTTTCAAGCGCAGACATGTTTAATTAATGTTTTAAGAGGTTATAACATTGAAGATTCTGATACAAAATTTCGATCAAATTTGCGTTAAATAATTAACTAAAAAACCATGAAAACTATTATGTTAGAATGTATATGATGATAGAATCAAATCTTTCAACTAGAAGGTTTAGGGTTTGAAATCTGCTATAAATAGCTTGTACATATTTTGTGAATTAGTTCGTTTGTGATATTAGTTTATCACGAATTTAAAAAAAAAAAATGAATTTAAGTGATAGAAAGTGAATCTTAAATGAGAACTGAATAAACATACATAAATATAAATATGAAGTTTTTATATAACAAAAATAGTCAAAACTTTGATGACTTTAATAACTTAAAATATATGGGATTGTTTATTGAATTGAAGAAATAACAGTTGGGATCTTGAGCATTGTTTGTCTAACAGTAAACAAACGTTTCCATTGTGGAATAAAAGCAAGTCTTGCAGCACCACACCTACTTACTACCAACAAACTTTTCTTCAACTTTTTCATCTTCTTACCAAACTTGATCTTTATCTTGAATATTTTTACTTTCAACCAAGATGATTTTCGACTTTTTCGGTTCAGTGTATCTGCTTTTTCTAACGATTTATAGATCAAGAACTGTGCTTTTCTGCTTTTTATTTCTTCTGGATCTTCCATTTCCAATTTTGTGTATGCGTATGATGATTTGCCATAGATATTCATTTTGAGAAAGATATTGAGAGAGAGAGAGATAGGATGAGAATGAGTAGGGGAGAAAATGATGAGAGACAGATTTTAGAAGGGATTATTTATAGGGGAAAGAATGAAAGAATGGACATTTTTAAGGTATAATATTTAATAATAAATAAATTTCAATTTTATAATATTGCATTACTAATTAGTAAGATTACTAAAAATAATTATAATAAGGGGAGAGAAACTTATATATGTCTAAGAAGAGAGAAAAACTTCTATCAAGTTAGTTCTTGTATTTTAAATTGGAACATGTAAAGAACGCAGCTTCAAATGAGAAATGAGAAATGAGAAATATACTTTAAATTAAATTCAAAATTAGGATATTAATTATCAAAAAATTGACTTGCTAGCAATTATGGAGTAACATTGTTTATCATGGTTTTTTGTGATGTCCAGACCGGGTTATTAATATAAGTCTTAATTTTCGAGACATACAAAATTAACTAAAAAATGTCTATTAGAGCGTTCGGAGTTGTGATTGTTCTTCACCGTTTTCAGCATTTGACATTGGGCTCCCCAATGTCGTCCACTCCGTTCCGGCGTTAAACCACCGCTGAGAACCAGTTTCTCCCTTCAGTGTCGAGCCGAAGACGTTGAAAAGCAACGGATTTTTGCTTATTCTCTACTTTTCTCTCTCCCCCCCTCTCTCTCTCTCTCTCTCTCTCTTTTTCTTTCCTATTTTTATGTTTTTCTTTTGTTAAATGTTGATTTTGATTGCAGCTGTGGAAAACACGAAGAAGAAGGATGAAAAACATGAAGAAGGAGGTTGACGATATGAAGAACATGGTTGAAAAAGATGTGCGAACGTTTTAGGTTAAAAAATATTTTGACTTACAATTAAAAAAATATATAAAAACTAGGCCAAATCATTTTAACAAATTGGGCTAAAAATATTTATTAAATGACACTATTTTATTCTTTTATTTATTTTTATATTTGTGTAATTAAAATATATTAAATAATAAGTGAAAGTAATTTAAATAAATTAAATAATAATTAAATAATATGAAAAGTATCAAAAAATAATTGAATAATAATTTGACACTGAAATTAGATACTGAACCATTTTTCTACATTTCCCTTCAGTGTCTTGGAAAACATTGAAATTAGACACTTAGTTAAGTGTCTCGACTTCGAGTGCTCTTACATAAGTAATACTCTGTAATATTAACAAAAAGTGAACAACAGAAAAACAACTGCTAATCAATTATTTCATAGAATTTGTTGATGTTTCTGTTTGTTGTAAGAATGCAATATGCCAGAAAACCGAATTAATTAGAAAACAGATATTCGGTAGTTATATTTGAAAGGAGGCAACATTTCAAATTAGGCGGAAAAAACTGCTATACATTTTGGTATACATCCTGGCTGGAATACACAATTTCTACATAACATGTAATGTATTTCGGTGCCAGGGGCGCTGCCCCTTGGACGCCGCAAAGGGGCGCAACCCCCTTGACCCCCGCAAATACGCGACAGTTAGTAGCCAACTCTTATGGGCGTGTACTCAACACTCTCCGAACCTGTTGTTAAGTATAACTAGCTAACTCTTGCATTCAAGTAAATCTCAATTAACTAAAATGAATGTTGGATGACACTAAAATTACCTAAATAACGTTATTTCTCTCCGAGATCTCTCAGAGATCTCCTTTTTAAGAGGTGGCCGAGACGAGATGTCCGACTCCCGAAATTTCTTGATCAACGGGGTCAAACTTGGTCAAAACCATGATTTCTCGAATTTTGTCGCTCATTTCTCGGATTTTCTCATAAAATCTCGAATTTTCTTGCACATTTCTCGGGTTTTCTTGTAAAATCTCGTAAAAATGTGTATTAATATACATATATCTATTTAATTTTATCTATTTATATTAATAAAACTAAAAAGTCAACGTAAGTAAATGTACGAGATCTCCTCGAGTTTTTCCGAGATGTTGAGACCTCCCCAAAAAAGTCTAAACGAGATCTCCCCGAGATCCGAAATCTTCAACCTTGAACCCGTTCTAAACCTGATCCGATGGCATCCCTAGATGAATACAACAAATGTCGAGTAGAATAGTTCTTTTGCCAAAACACCACTTCTACACGTATGATGCATCTCTAAAAAAAAAAAAATTAAATATTAGAATTTACACTTTTTATTCACTATTCTTGAAAGTTTATGATCCTTATAATCAAATGACCTTACACCTTACAAAAAGACAACAAGCTCAATTTTAATCAATGAATTTCATATATATATTACTAAAACCATAAAAGTTGATCAATCAATTCCATATATAAAAAAACAAGAAATATTTACCCAATTAAAGTCTCGAAATCTATATTATCCCTGGATTTTGAGTTTTTGACCCATATATCTTGGTTAAAGTTGTTGATTGTTACCTTTTATATATATATATATATATATATATATATATATATATATATATATATATATATATATATATATATATATATATATATATTCCATGTATAAAAAAACAAGAAATATTTACCCAATTAAAGTCTCGAAATCTATATTATCCCTGGATTTTGAGTTTTTGACCCATATATCTTGGTTAAAGTTGTTGATTGTTACCTTTTATATATATATATATATATATATATATATATATATATATATATATATATATATATATATATATATATATATATATATATATACTAGGTTTTTTGAGCCCGTGCGTTACACGGGTGTGTGAAAATCCGTGCAAAAAATGTAATTGCAGTTCATATTTGTATGTAAATAGCGATACTAACAAATAGAAAAAGTATAAGAATTATTTAAAACCCGTGGTGTTGACAAAATTTAAAAATTATGCGTTACACGATGAGTGAAATAATCGTGTAAAATTAATTTATTTTTTAAACAATTATTCTTTTGAGTTTAAGAGCCCTTGGTGTTGACAAATTTTAAAAGTTCTTTTAAGCTTAAGAGCCCATGATGTTGACAAATTTTAAAAAATTCTTTTGAGCTTAAGAACCCGTGGTGTTGACAAATTTTAAAAGTGATTTTGGATGGTATTAGTAACTTATTATCTTAACGTAGACGTAAAATTAAACGTAAAATATAAAGAAAAATAAAAATAATAATTAAATTGTTGTATTCTGATATTTAGTCAAAATTAATATTAAATAGAATTTGGGTGGATCACCATTATTAGATTAAAATTACGGACAAAAAAATTCAAATTAAGTAATTAAGTAATTAAAAACTACATGGAAATTGGGACTCAATTATAGCCTATGCAATAACAAATGAATGGATATTATCACATTATCTCATTCCATATACAAAACACGTATATATATAAATCTATACCTATATATTTTTTTTGAAAGGCAACAAATTTTATTGATCAACCAAAATGTACAACTCGAAAATATATGCTAACTAAACAAGCCGTTAAGCCAACATACATCAAAAAACTCACAAAAATTCACGAAATTTACATAATAAAAGATTGAGGATTATGTAGCCAAGAATGCCAATCGAGGTGAAGTGTCTTGCATCTTTTCCCAATCCACTCGTAAGCTTTTAGTTGGATCTCACATAGTGCTACCGGATCGGTCCAACATTTTTTATTAAAGACCATTTGGTTCCGGTTCCACCATATGAGATAACAACACGACCAAAGAACCGCTTGCCAAATCTTGGAGCCTAAAGTCGTCATATTCCCGATTGAAGAACCTTGAAGAATCTCGCACAAGCTAGCCGAAGAAAACACATTAAAACCCCACCATTGGAACACCTTTTCCCAAATTCTAAAGACTTTTTTGCAAAAGAGCAAGGCATGATCAACCGATTCCACCTCGTCGTCACAAAGAGGGCAACGAACGGAGTGAAGATCAATTCCACGCTTATCTAGCTCTACTAAAGTTGGAATACGCTTTTTCCTTGACCTCCAAATGAAGATTTCAACTTTCTTTGGGGGTTTAGAGGATTCCACCTCAACCCAAGGTCTGTTCCAAATTTCTTAACCTCGTTGCTACTTATCGGACAGAAACCAATACTCGAGTTTGAAAAACTAGGCTTGGAGCTTCTTTTCCTATCACTAGGTTTCGATCCACATGCCCTACACTTGTGCGTTACATCGAGAGTGATACCCTTCCTCGCCATGTCTTTCATTCGTTTGATTCGGGAGGATGCTTTACAATTGCTAATCGCCTTCCAGTAGCATATGCCACAGAATGAAATAGAAGAAGAAGCTTTTAAAGATCTGCTTGTATTCGGACGATCTTTTGGAACCTCACAAGGAATAAGGTTTGATCGAAACACAACAGGAGGCCTTGAGGAAACATTCTTATCGAGGTAGGTTTGAATTGGACTGTTACCAGGCCTGCTAACAGATGGGCTTGAAATCCCATTTACTTCATCACCACTAACGGATTCATTATGAGAGTCCACATTATTAATGGACCCGTTACTAGGCCCATCATTAATGGGTCGATCTGAATTGAATCCATTATTGTAATCCAAATTTTCCTCACCCTGCCCCACATCGCCAGTTGATTTTCCAATTTCACATACGTTAACCCTAGCATCCATGTGGGACCCATTCACAGATTCATTAATTACCTTGGGACTCATACACGCCGAAACCCTAGGCTTGGGAGAAGAAACAGGCGTGCGATTAGTCATGGTATCTTGAACAACCTCATTGGTATCCGTAAAACAATTATCAACTCCAGTACAGCCGGACTGTTCGTCTTCCGCCATCCTAACCGAATCTTTATCAACATTTCCGGTGACCGGAGAGTTACACCCATCATCATTGTTCCTCGCATCACCGTTTTCCGCATAGGAATTTGACAAATTAGCTGATTTGAGATCTTCCTCGTCACAAATGTCAAGGAACTCCTCTAGATCAAAACGATCTTCCTCCTCAGTAGGATAGTAAGAGATGTCATCATCACTACCCAAGAGATCATCAGACTCATCCTTTTCTTCATCTACATGATCGGTTCCGTTATCCGTCTCATTGTCAGTCATGGAATCATACGAATCGTCGTCCATACAAGTCCATTTGCTTTTCTCTTCAACAATGTTAATGAAATATTCACGTGATTTATGTATTAAAATCATCGAGTCCTTAACGTTATCCGGCTTGAAGAGCTTAACATAAACCCTACCCCAGTGTAGTTTTTGATTACCGATGAGATTGCAGTTTTCCATCTAGTAAACTATTCCCCACCATTCAGCAAGTGCCATAAACATGGTGTCCTTCCAACAGTGCACCGGCACACCTTTGATCCTTAACCAGGCCATACGTCCTTCGGGCCAAGTATCTTCATCCCATTTTTGAATCTTGTGGACCCATTTTCTCAGTGGATGAGAAGCATCCTTTATAATCGACTCGACTTCTTCCATTGAACTGAAGATAATAATTAGACTAAGATTACCCAATAACTTGAGCTCAAGATTCTCAAACCCTTCTTCTTTCGTGATGTGTTGTAGATTTTTGAGAATTTTATATGTTTTCGCCTCACATAAAATAGCAGAATCGAGGATATCCTTGTTGCAATCTTCCTCATTGGTCTTGATAATATTTTCTTTAATGGGTTCTGGATCGACAATAGGTTTCTTTTTATTGATAACGTTTCTTAAGTCTTCATCATTGATCGACCTTTTCTTCTTTAGTTTGTCCCTAAAATCCGACTTTTCAGATTCCACATCAGCCCTAGAACCATTGTGAGTAGGACCCTCCTTCCTACCTGATGTTATGCGAGGTGTATATAAAATAGTTATTAATTTTAGCAGGAAATACTATTAAATACGATACAATTTTACACAAGATATTTATTTATAGAATGGATATACTTAAACCTTGCTACAACACTTATAGGCAGTGTACCTAATCGTACAGTAGTGTAGTTTTTAGTAAGTCCGGTTCGTTCCACAGGGAAATCTTTAAACAAAGCTCAACGCTATATTAGTTTACTTTTATTAAAAATACAAATATATATATAAGTAATATTATTATTATAAAGGGGGGTTTTTACCGTTTAATGACCGGTTTGTCGATTTTAAGACTTTTAGTCGCAGTTAAAACCTAATGTAAAATATAAAATAAATACAAGACCTAAATTAAAGCGTAAAGTAAATAACGATAATGAAATTTCGAATAATAAAAGTGCGATAAAATAAACTTGCGATAATTAAAAAGTACGATAATTAAAAGTGCAATTAAATAACAATAAATAAAAGTGCGATAATTAGAAGTGCAATTAAATATAAAATAAAGGAAATTAAATATGAAATAAAAGAATTATGCTTATTTAAACTTTCGTAATCATGATGTTTGACGTGTTGATTTTAGTTTTATGCCCATGGGTTAATTGTCCTTTGTCCTGGATTATTTAATATGTCCGTCTGGTTTTTGTCCATAACAGTCCATCAGTCATAAATATAAAGTGCGAGTGTCCTCATCAAATTATTCTTATACCCGAAGTTAAATATTCCAACTAATTGGGGATTCGAATTGTAACAAGGTTTTAATACTTTGTTTAATGAATACACCAGGTTATCGACTGCTTGTAAACCAAGGTTTTACTACTTTGTTAACAATTACACCAATTACCCTTGAATGTAATTTCACCCCTGTTTTAATTATTCTAGTGGCTATTAATCCATTCCCGTGTCCGGTTAAATGAACGATTATTCGTACATATAAATACCCCGCTCATCGTGTCCGATCGAGTGTATATGGTAATTTATAGGGACGCCCAATTGTAAATCTTTATATTAACATTAACAAACTTTCATTTAGTTAAACAAATATAAAGCCCATTAATAGCCCATAGTCTAATTTCCACAAGTGTCGTTCTTTTATCCAAACCCCAATTATGGTACAAAGCCCAATTACCCAATTTTAGTAATTAGCCCAATATCATGATTACTTCGTTTTAAATAAGCATAATAATAACTTAGCTACGAGACATTAATATAAAAAGGTTGAACATAACTTACAATGATTAAAAATAGCGTAGCGTTACACGGACAGAATTTCGACTTACACCCTTACAATATTTGCTAACATACCCTTATTATTAGAATTATAATTAAAATTAAAATATAAATTATAAATATAAAGATAAATTTACGTATGAATGAGGAAGAAAAAGATATGAAATTTTGATCAGAATTCGGTTTGCTTTATAGGGGGTTTTTGAAATTGGGGCTCCGCGACTCGCGGTGAATTTTGCCTTCAAACTCCGCGAGTCGCGGAGTTTGAAATTCCAGCTCACATCTTGGAGTCTTTCTCTGCCGACGGTTTTTATTATATATATAATATATATATAATTAATATAATTAATTATATATTATATTATATTTATATACATAGTTAACTTGTAATTTTTAGTCCGTTGCGTCGAGCGTTAAGAGTTGACTCTGGTCCCGATTCCGGATTTTCGAACGTCCTTGCGTACAATTTAATATCTTGTACTTTGCGTTTTGAATCTTGTACTCTTGTAATTTCGAGACGTTTCTTATCAATAATTGGAACCTTTTTGATTGTCTTTTGTTCTTTTGAGCTTTTTGGTCGTTTGCGTCTTCAATTCGTCGAATCTGTCTTTTGTCTTCACCTTTTATTATTTAAACGAATATCACTTGTAAATAGAACAATTGCAACTAAAAGCTTGTCTTTCTTGAGGAATAATGCTATGAAATATATGTTCGTTTTTAGCATTATCAAATATTCCCACACTTGAGCGTTGCTTGTCCTCAAGCAATATTGTCTTGAAATACTAGAATCACTTCTTTATTCTTCACACTTTGTACATCAGTGATTTCTATACGGCGGTATAAACAATGGTAGTAACGATATGGTTTACAGTCCCACATGGCTATAAAAATTTAGATCCATTAAGGAAATTGGATCTTTATGAAAACATTTGATCTTTTGAAATCTAGTTTTTACCCTAAATAAGTTTTCCGGAATAACCCTTTACCGGTGTTTGCAAAATATTTTTGTGGGTTTGGTGGGTTTCAGATTTGAAAATTTTAGCTCAAAACTTGCGGTTTTGTGTCACCCACTTGCTAACCTTGTATTTGGAAAGCAACACGTCCAGTTTACTTGTCCCGTATATTACCTTTCGGTAAACTACCGTCCGGTTGAAAGGAAAGCGTTGAACAAGCAACTGTTAAGGCAATGTCCCGTGACATGCTTTTGATTATGGTCTATAACGTGTCAGATGCAATTACTATCCTTGGTAGGAGCAATAGTAAAGCTCACCCTTATAATTTTTTCGGTCTGGCACAAGGTCCTGTCTTTGACCACTATGCAACCACCGTTCTTACGGTTGACACCCGATTTGGTTCAGGTGACCTAATGAATTCCAGGTGAATTCCTAGGATTTTACGTTCAATGGTAATGAACGCATTGAAAATAGGGTTTTCAGAAAACAAATCGGTTTGTAATTTTGATCAAAATATTTTCTCGTTTAAGCTCGAGTTTAGATATCATTGAATTCCATGAGTTTGAATTCTCAATCTTTAAGGTCAATCTCTAGGATTGAGTAATATCAGTCTTAAAAGCTGATTTTTAATCTTTAAGGAGATTATCCTTTCTGGGGATCTGATTCATTAGTCTTATCCAGCTAATTTGCATGGTGCCCCCCCATTGTACGAGATAAATCCTTCTCATGGTTAGGATAAATCTGACCACTTGGCGACCCTGTTTAATGCTGAGGTCCGTGGATTTCCTGCTGATTTTAGTGATGACTTTTCTAGATTTTTCGTCAACCTACAGCTGGTCTGGACGACAACTTCATGACCTAAATCAAGAAGCGCGTGTCTTTTTCGGAAGACTTTACTTCCTTTTAATGATGGAATTGATTCATCGTGTAGATCCATCTCTTCTTTTCTTTCATCGGGTAAAACAGTTTAGTTTAGTTCAAAGCAAAAGTATTTTCAGTTATTTGTTACAGATATATGTGACATATGTTTAAAATAACTTGGTAAATTTTCCCGCACTTGGCTTTTATTTTCCTTTTTATCGTCCTCTATTCCATTTTAAATGAATTTTAACATTTTAGTTTGTTTCTCAATTTATGTCCTTTTTGAGGTAACAATAATTTCGGTGTTAAAACCTAGTTTTATCGTTCATAAATATGTATAAACATGATTTTGAATTCATTTAATTGAAAATTTTGAAAATTTTTACTAGAAGTGGGTAGTCAGTATATAAGACCAGGGCTGTTCTTTTTTATCAGAGAGCACTAGATTCTAATACAACTACTGCTTTACTAGTATTTTTAATGGTAACCAAGTGTTTAAGATAAAAAATTTTAAAATCCGAAAGAATTTAACCCCTTCCCACACTTAAGATCTTGCAATGCCCTCATTTGCAAGAAATCAGTAACAATTTAAATTATTGAGGGTGATTTGTGTGAAAATGATTAAATTTTTACCAAAGTTTCCAAATATATTGGCGTTTGTTTGCTGAATGATAAATGGTGCACATCATTTGTTCATTCCGTCTTGTTGTTATTTCACATATATTTTGCATCTTGTCGTCAAAATTAGTTGCTTTTGCTGAACTTAATGCCAGTCTTTGAAAATGCGTTGTTTTACCCTGTTGTGTACATAAGATAAACTGCAAACATATATACATATTTTTGAAGTTTGGTATATTACCCCACATTCAAAAATTATTAAAATCTAAGAATAAAAGTTAGATAATTATAAAAATGATTACAATATTAACAAAAGTATTAAACGTATCAATAATTACAAATTACAAAATAATAAAAAATAATAAGTAAACTAAGGATGATATTGGTACCAATAGGGGTTCCAGGCATAACCATAAGTGCTATAGAATGCTTCGGCAGGGTCATACGTAGGATATGGTGGCTGCATCTCTATCGACCAAGGAGGGAAGATGGGTTTCGGTGTAGGAATATAGTTTCTACCTATATGTTGGCAATGAGCTATGATCTGGTTCTGATGAACTTGCCAATCTTCAAATGCTCTATGTCTAGCATTTTCGTATTCCTGAGAAGCTATAAACCTATGCATTTCTTGCATCTCATTCCCCCCTCCTACATTACCTTGCTGCTGGTTTCTCTCCACCTGTGGATGTCTACCATGGTATCGTACTGCGACGTTATTTCGCCTCTTCAAAACTTTCGCACCATGGTATACATTTAAACCTATAGTATCGCGGGGTTCCGGCTCTTCTAGTAATAATCCCCCCCGACTTATATCCACACCGAGATATTCACCAATCAAAGTAATAAAAATACCACCTCCTATTATGCTATGTGGTCGCATCCCCCGAACCATAGCTGATAAATAATAACCCACACAATATGGTATACTTACAGCGCTTTGTGGGTCTCGAATACACATATGGTAAAACAAATCCTGTTCATTTACTTTTTCTTTGTTCTTACCCCTTTGTGTAATCGAATTAGCTAAAAACCTATGTATCACTCTTAATTCGGCTCTATCTATATCCAAATAAGAGTAATTTCCCCCTTTGAAACGGTGATGGCTTGTCATTTGACTCCACACACCGTGTGTATCAAAATTTTCATCTATCTTTCTACCGTTTAGTATCAATCCTCTACAATCGGCAGACGCTAACTCCTCAGGCGTATATATACGTAAAGCCTGAGCCATGTCCAGTAAAGACATGTGGCGCATCGAACCGCCTAACAAAAATCTAATAAAAGAACGATCGGTTAAACTAGCTACCCGATCATTCAACTCTATACTACATAACAACTCTTCACACCATACTTTATATACAGGTCTACGTATGGTGAATAAACATACCCAGTCATTAAAAGTAGAATTACCATACCTCTGTACATGTAATTCCCTAATTGGCCCGGCCAATTCTACAGCTTCTAAGGGTCCCCATTCTATGACCCTCGGTACCTCAACAACCTTAGAGTGAAGAGTATGCAAACCCCGTTGATATTTTGGATAATCTATCCAAAGTCTGTCAAATCTCAGGTTCGGGTGCAACTCTTCCAAGTGCATATCGGAAAAGGTCATGACTGGATGAGGTACATCCTGCTTGTAGTAGTTATCCACCTCCTGTTGTTCCAAATTCTCAGCAGGAGCATTGCGGGCTTGGGATGAAGATTCACCCCTTTCATTCTGCAAAACACATCAAACACAATTTTTGTGCATCCAAATATGCATTAGTGTCAGCAAAATCATCAATCAAAATAATTACAATGACATTATCAATTTATATCAAACTTAAGCTCATTTTCACATTTTTATCAAATCTTCACTTTTTCAAATAAGCATATACGAAAATGTTCGTCAAGTTCATAAGCATTCAACTCAAATAACATGTCAAAATAATCATTACTAGCAATCAAACAAGTCTCAAATGGCATTATCTTTCAAAAATCAAGTTCATGAATTTTAGACTTGAAAAAGTCCACTTTAATTCTCAAAATCATGTTTAGGCTCAAAGTTTGGATCATTTAACTACCTAAACATGTTACACTACTCAATTTAGCAACAATTCATGACAAAAATCGGCCATAACCTGTTTATATCAAAAAGCCCCAAATTTGCTCAAGAACACAAACCCTAGATTATTCAAAATTTGAAGTTTAAGGCTTCTAATCATGTTAAACAGCATCAATCTAGGTTATACAAGCATAATACATAAACAATTTAAGTCTAATTACACTAAAAAGCATCAAAATCAAATTGGGGGAAAAAATAGCTCAAGAACATCAAATTTCGAATTAAATGGTGTTTAGGTGTAGAAATTTACCGTTTTTCTTGAGTAATTCTTAGATAGCATCCTTCTCAACATGATTTTAGCAAAAGATTTGGTGATTAACGGTTAAAAATTGTGATTTTGGGGGGTTTTTTTCGTGTTTTTGCGAAGTGTTTTTTGCAGGTTTTTATTGTTTTGGGGTTGGGACTGATCTGTTCCAGCTCTTTATTTTTTTCCGATTTTTCATCCCTCCGCGAGTCGCGGTGAAACACCCTTTAAACTCAGCGACTCGCGGAGTTTCTTTTTTTTTTTTTTTTTTTTTTATAATCATTAACTTTTGAAAACAATTAAGAAATTAATTTTAAAATTTTGTTTCCCTTGTTATTTAGGACGAGGTCGTTTCGGATCGATGTCCTAGTCCGTCCTTCGACAAAATTTTAAAATTTGTCTTTTTGTAGCGATTGTTTTAAAAGCTAAGATTTTTTTTGGTTTTTTCAATGTTTTTGGCATACTTTAATTCAATAAGATTAAAAATAATGATAATAAAAGTTCTCGTCCCTCCCTCGGGTAAAGCAATTTCGGTTCAAAGACCTAGTCTTCAACTTACGACGAATTTTAAAAATCATATTCTTAACTTAATGAGATAAAGTAAGTTTTTATTTTTAAATTCACACAACTTAAATATGAAATTCAAAATTAATATTAAAAATTCACACCAAACTTAAAATTTGAAATGCATAAAATTAAAAATTTATATTTTAAAAATTAAAAATTCACACCAAACTTAATTTAAAAATTTATATTATAAATTCATACCAAACTTATATTAATTTTTCAAATATTTACAATTTTAAATATATTGTTTTTACAAAGTTTACAAAATTAATTTAAGATTTAAATATTAAGATTAAAAACATGGTAAAAATAAAATTAAAAATCTTTTTGTCCTTTTATCCCACTTTAATCAATCAAATATTATCAAAAATATGCGCCCCTCTTTTTGGTAAAGTAATTTCGGTTCCAAGACCTAATTTAACTCATGACGAATTTTTGAAATATTTTGGGTTGATTGTTTAAAGATATTTATACCTTAAGAATAAACGTTAAATTTCGCAGTGATGTAATAAATTTTTGAATGATATCAATAATTTCGGTCGCCAAACCTAATTTTATTCAATACCAATTTAATACTCTTTAGCGAACAAATTAGCGTTTATTATCAAAAGGTTAAAAATAAAAATAAAAATAAAAACTGTACAGACATACCTGTGGAATAGATTTCTTAGTTATATGATCTATCCCATTCATAAGATAGTCGGTTTAATTGGTTTTCCATGGCTACATAGGCGTAACCTCGAGCATTCAGTGTCTTTTCTTCTAAACATATGAACGGTCCGTCTCTGCATAAAGTAACAAATTCGGTATTTGAATAGGTTTGATTATTTGAACATTTACCTCCATGTGACCATTTTCCGCATTTGTGACATCGTTCTAGGTGTCGTGCTCTTCTTTTCGCTGCGGATTTTGATTTTCCTTTACCAAATTGTAACTTATTATCTTCGCATCTGGATTCTTTTCTAACTCCGTCCATTCTTTCTCTGATTACTGATACTATTTCACTCGGTAGTATGTCATTATTACGTTTAGTGATCAAAGCGTGTAGCATTAGACCATGGTTTAGTTCACAGGCAGTCTTCATTTTGTAAAAACCTAAAAAAAATAAAAATTCAGAATGGGGGGAGAAGACTAGTTCTTTAGGGTCTGCTAGGGAAAGACCATTCGGGTTCCATTTTCGAGAACTACACAAAAACAGACAATCTAACTCTAACAGAAATACATATTATCCTTTAAAGACTTGATTCTCCCCACACTTAGTTAGCTGTGGTGTCGAAATTGTGATTAACTTCGTTGTCGACTTCCATCGGACCATGTATGTAATGTTTAACTCTGTGACCATTAACTTTAAATTCAATCCCATTTGAATTTATCAATTCTATCGTTCCGTATGGGAAAACTCTTTTGACTATGAATGGTCCAGACCATCTTGATTTCAATTTTCCAGGAAATAGCTTGAATCGTGAATTGAAAAGAAGAACTCTGTCTCCTTCTTTAAATTCTTTTGAACTTCTGATTCTTTTATCATGCCATTTCTTCGTTCTTTCTTTATAGATTAACGAATTTTCGTATGCTTCATGTCTTAATTCTTCTAATTCATTTAGTTGACTTAATCGTAGATGTCCGGCTTCATGTAAATCAAGATTACATGTCTTCAAAGCCCAAAATGCTTTGTGTTCAATTTCTACTGGAAGATGACATGCTTTTCCATAAACAAGTCTAAAAGGTGTGGTTCCAATTGGAGTTTTGTAGGCTGTTCTAAAAGCCCAGAGTGCATCCTCCAATTTAATGGACCATTCCTTCGGATTTGATCCTACGGTTTTCTATAGAATACGTTTTAAAGCTCGGTTGGTATTTTCAACTTGTCCACTTGTTTGTGGATGATATGCGGTGGAGATTTTATGAGTTACTCCATATCTTTTAAGAACTTTCTCAAGTTGATTATTACAGAAATGAGTACCCCGATCACTTATTAAAGCTTTCGGTGTTCCAAACCTTGCAAAAAGACGTTTTAAAAAGTTGACTACAACTCGTGCATCGTTAGTTGGGAGAGCTTGTGCTTCCGCCCATTTAGATACACAATCAATGGCTACGAGTATATATAGATTATTATGAGATTTTGGAAATGGACCCATAAAGTCAATACCCCAAATGTCAAATACTTCACATACTTGGATGACATTTTGTGGCATTTCATCACGTTGACTTATTTTTCCGGCCCTTTGACATGCATCACAAGATTTGCAAAGAAGGTGTGCGTCTTTGTAAATTGTAGGCCAATAGAATCCAGCTTCATAAACTTTTCTTGCTGTTAGTTGAGGTCCATAATGCCCTCCTGTTGGTCCTGTGTGACAATGGTTTAAAATTTTACTAGCTTCATCTCCAAATACACATCGGCGTATTATTCCATCGGGACAACTTTTAAACAGATGTGGATCTTCCCAGAAATAGTGTTTTATATCACTGAAGAATTTCTTTCGTCTTTGGTACGATAATCCTTTTTCAAGGAATCCACAAACTAAGTAGTTTGCATAGTCTGCAAACCATGGAATTTCTTTATAATCTATCTTCAATAGATATTCATCAGGAAAGTTGTCTTGTATGGCTGATTCATTTAGAACTTCTAATTCGGGATTTTCAAGACGAGAAAGATGATCAGCGGCGAGATTTTCTGCTCCTCTTTTATCTCGGATTTCAATATCAAACTCTTGTAAGAGTAAGATCCAACGGATTAATCTTGGTTTAGCATCTTGTTTTGAAAATAGGTATCTAAGAGCAGAATGGTCGGTATAGACCACCGTTTTTGCTAGAACGAGATATGATCGAAATTTGTCAAAAGCAAAGACAATAGCAAGGAGTTCTTTTTCAGTAGTTGTATAGTTTGTTTGTGCTCCTTGTAATGTCTTACTAGCATAATATATAGGTTGAAATCGTTTTTCAATCCTTTGTCCTAAAACGGCTCCCATTGCAAAATCACTTGCATCGCACATTAGTTCAAATGGTAGATTCCAATTTGGTGTTATCATGATTGGTGCATTAGTGAGTTTCTCTTTAAGAATATTAAAAGATTTGATACACTCATCTGAAAAGATGAATGGCGCATCCTTTTCTAGGAGTTTATTCATAGGAGTGGCAATTTTAGAAAAATCTTTTATGAAACGTCGGTAAAAACCGGCATGCCCTAGAAAACTCCTAACTCCTCTAACATTTGTTCGATGTGGAAGTTTAGCAATTACATCTACTTTAGCTCTATCCACTTCAATTCCTTCTTTTGAAATTTTATGTCCAAGAACGATGCCTTCTTTAACCATGAAATGGCATTTCTCCCAATTAAGTACTAGATTTGATTTTTCGCATCTAATTAGCATTCGTTCTAGATTAACTAGACATGATTTAAATGTATCACCGAAGACTGAAAAGTCATCCATGAATACTTCCATGCATT
The DNA here is from genome assembly GCF_046630445.1 of Rutidosis leptorrhynchoides. Classification (NCBI taxonomy): domain Eukaryota; kingdom Viridiplantae; phylum Streptophyta; class Magnoliopsida; order Asterales; family Asteraceae; genus Rutidosis; species Rutidosis leptorrhynchoides. Next base: position 330,921,457 of record NC_092340.1, on the reverse strand, counting down.
CTTCTATCATGTCGTGAAAAATCGCCATCATACACCTTTGAAAGGTTGCAGGGGCGTTACAAAGTCCAAATGGCATGCGTTTGTAAGCAAAAGTACCATAAGGGCACGTGAATGTGGTTTTCTCTTGATCTTCGGGTGCTATTGGAATTTGAAAATATCCGGAAAATCCATCTAGAAAACAATAGTAACTATTTCCGGCTAATCTTTCCAACATTTGATCTATAAAAGGTAAGGGAAAGTGATCTTTTCTGGTGGCGTCATTTAATTTTCTATAATCAATACATACACGCCATCCTGTTACAGTCCTAGTAGGAATAAGCTCATTTTTCTCATTTGTAATGACAGTCATGCCACCCTTCTTAGGTACGCATTGAACTGGGCTTACCCATGGACTATCAGAGATTTGATAAATTAAACCTGCATCTAGCAGTTTAATAATCTCTTTCTTAACTACATCTTGCATATTAGGATTTAGTCTTCGTTGGCGTTGCACATACGTTTTATGACCTTCTTCCATAAGGATTTTATGTGTGCAATACGAAGGACTTATTCCTTTAATATCATGAATCTTCCATGCAATGGCTGGTTTATGAGCTTTCAACACAGAAATGAGTTGTGATTTCTCATTTTCAGTAAGAGAAGACGATATTATTACAGGTAATTCAGATTCACCATGTAAATAAGCATATTCCAAATGGTTTGGAAGTGGCTTTAACTCTAATTTCGGAGGTTCTTCTATCGATGATTTATATCGATATCTGTCTTCTTCTTTTAGCATTTGAATTTCTTCTGTTGTTGGTTCATATCCATTAGCTATAAGTGTAGCTAACATTTCAGCTTCATCAATTGGTTCATTACCTTCTCCTAAAGAACATTCTCCTGTTCCTTGTAATTCTGGAAATTCTTCTAATAATTCTGCATGTGCATCTATAGTTTGAATATAATAACATGTATCATCTGTAGATTGTGGTTGTTGCATTGCTCTATCAACTGAAAAGGTAACACTCTCATCCTCTATACTTAGGGTCAATTTCTTACCGAACACGTCTATCATTGCTTTAGCCGTGTTTAAGAATGGTCTTCCTAATATGAGAGGAACTTGAGAATCTTCTTCCATGAACAAAACAACAAAATCTACTGGAAATACTAAAGTACCTACTTTAACTAGCATGTTCTCCATTATCCCTCTAGGATATTTTATTGATCTATCGGCTAGTTGTATGCTTATTCTGGTTGGTTTCAATTCTCCAAGGTCTAGTTTAGCGTATAGTGAATACGGCATTAGATTTATACTAGCACCTAAGTCTGCCAATGCTTCTATTGAACTAAGACTACCCAGAAAACATGAAATTGTGAAACTTCCTGGATCAGATAGTTTTTCTGGTATCTTATTCAACAGCACTGCTGAACAATTAGCATTCATAGTAACAGCCGAGTGTTCTTCCATTTTCTTTCTATTTGAGATTAGATATTTCAAGAATTTAGCATATCTTGGAATTCCTGAAATCACATCAATGAAAGGAAGATTTACATTTATCTGTTTAAACATATCCAAGAATTTGGATTGCTCGGCTTCAAGTTTTTCTTTCTTCATTTTACTCAGGTAAGGAAGTGGTGGTTGGTATGGTTTAACATAAGGTTTATCCTTAACTGTGTTATCTTCATTAACTTTTTCAACTACCGGTTCTTTTTCCTTATCTTGATCAGGTTGTGGTTCTTGTGGAGTAGGAATGGTTTCATCAGAAGTTACAGGTATTTCAGGTGGTTTAAGTGTTGTACCACTTCTTGTGGTAATAGCTTTAGCTGTTTCATTCCGGGGGTTAGCATTTGTATCGCTAGGTAGACTTCCCGGTTTTCTTTCACCTATTAACCTTGCTAGGTTACTTACTTCTTGTTCCAGATTTTGAATAGAAGCTTGTTGATTTCTAAATGCTTGAGCATTTTGTTCATTAGTTTGTTTTTGAGATGTGAAAAACTGCGTTTGAGTTTCAACTAGCTTCGTCATCATATCTTCTAAATTTGGTTTTTTATCATCGGTTTGTTGTGGTGGTTTGTTTTGAAAATTAGGTCTTTGCTGATTGTAAGTATTATTGGATACTTGTTGATTGCTAGGACCTTGTTGGTTGTTGTATGGAATATTTCGGTTATAATTCTGGTTTTGATTGTAAATCGGTCTTGGCGGTTGATAATTATTCTGATAATTATTTCCAGGCCTTTGGTTTATGTATGAAATATTCTCTCTTTGTTCCATTGTTAATTCAATACTGAGACAATCTTTTGTCAAATGTGGTCCTCCACACTGCTCACAACTAATTCGTATTGAGTGAATATCCTTAGTCATCTTTTCCATTCGTCTTTCCACAGCATCTATCTTTGCGGAAATGGAATCTAAGTCATGGCTAGAATCGGCTCTAGCTGCTTTAGATGATCTAATGATGTCTTTTTCTTGGTGCCACTCATGTGAGTGGGAAGCAGTGTTATCAATAATTTTGTAAGCATCAGTTTCGGTTTTCTTCATAATAGAACCACCAGCTGCTATATCTATGTCTTTCCTTGTAGTGATGTCGCATCCTTGGTAGAATATTTGTACTATTTGACAGGTGTCTAAACCATGTTGCGGACATCCTCTTAATAACTTTCCATATCTTGTCCATGCCTCATATAGAGTTTCATTTGGTTTCTGTGTGAACGTAACAATTTCTGCTTGAAGTCTTACGGCTTTAGATGCAGGAAAGAATTGTTTAAGAAATTTGTTAATTAAAACATCCCATGTATCAATCGCCCCTTCAGGTAACGATTCCAACCAATCTTTGGCTTCTCCCTTTAAAGTCCAGGGAAATAACATGAGATATATCTGTTCATCCTCCACTTCTCGGATTTTAAATAGTGTGCAGATCCTATTAAAGGTACGTAGATGTTCATTTGGATCTTCCTTCGGCGCACCACTAAATTGGCATTGATTAGTCACCATGTGTAGAATTTGTCCTTTGATTTCATAATCTGGCGCATTAATGTCTGGATGAGTAATTGCGTGACCTTGGCCAGTGCGTTTAGCTCTCATTCGGTCTTCCATACTTAAAGGTTCCAGATTCTCCATAATTGAATTTGTTGAATCGGTATCACTAGATGATTCTGATTTAATGGTTCGTTCCTCAACAATCTCTGTTTGAATGATTGGTGGTTCCGGAGGAAAGTTTAGTGGTTCAGGATCTACGAACCGTTCCTGAATATTTTCCGAATTCTCAATTGTGATGTTGGGTTCAAAAAATGGATTATCGGAAATTTGAACTGAAGTACTTGGTCGACTGGATGACGATTCTAAAGAAAAATCAACGGCGGTTATATTTGCTAAATGTCTTGATCTAGTTACAGGTGGTGAACGTACAAAAGGTGATGAACGTCTTGCTCGGTGCATTCACTGAATATCCTATTAGTTTTTAAAAGGAAAGAAAAATTATAATAAGTTATCCAATCAATAGACTTTTCTGATTTTGCCCACGTTTCGAATAGCCAAAAGATGCAGCAGAGGGGCAGGATTCGTTTGGTCTCAATATAATTGAGGACTGTTTGGCTCCAATAACCCGGTCCACGTACAAATCCAACTATTACTACGAACCAGAAAATTTTGATGTCTATCAATTTAACCACTCAAAATAAATTTTCGTAATTTTAAGAAATTTAGATAAGAAGTAGAATAAAAATCTATGTCCTAAAACTAGAATAGCGAGAAATAAGAGAGAAAAAGAGTTCGTCGAAAAAGGTTGAAAAAGAAAAAATGGTTGAAAAATAAAAGGTGACGGAAAAATAAAAGAAACTTATAAAAACTTAAAAATACTTGACTAACCTAACCTTATTACTACAACTAACTTAAAATTATAATCGCAAATTGAAATTACTAATTGGAATGATAATTGATACATAGAAAAAGGTGTCTAAAAATATTAAAGCTTACAGGAAAAACTAAATCCCAAATGGAAATAACTTAAAAAGAAACTAAAACTTAAAAAGGCGTCGCAAAATTCTAAAGCACCTAAATCTTAGTCTAAAGAAAAAGCACTTAAGGAATTCTACGGCAAAGCCTAAAAATCTAGGAGTAAAAATAACTATAGCAAAAACTAAGTTTAAAATTAAATATGAGCTAAAAATACAAATATTACGCTACAATGATTAAAAATGGACAAACTATAAAAATATACAAAAAGTTGTAATAAATACAATTTTTATAAAAATATTATTTTTATATTATTTATTTAATAAAACTACTAATTTTACAATTTAATTAAAACTAATTAATACTAAATACATAAATTAAATAAAAAGTAAAAGTAAAAATAAAACTAATAATAATAATAATAATAATTAGGGTTAAATAATAATTATAATTAATTATAAACCGTAATTAATGCTGAATTAGGGCTTCCTGTCGCCTGTCAGAAAGGCTCCGCGAGTCGCGGCATTTATTGCATCAAACCCCGCGAGTCGCGGGGTTCCAGAATTCAGCTGACAGGTTTGAATTTTTACGCGTTTTTCTTTATTTATTTTTTTTTATTTTTTTATTTTCTGTTTTCTGTTTTTAAATAAATAAAAGATTTTAAAATAAAACTTATATTTTTATAAACTAAAATAAAAATAAAGAAACTTATAAAACTTAAATATTTAACAAAATCTTAAAAATAATTATATTTTTGTTTTTCTTTTTATATTTTCGAATAATTAAAACGTATTTTTACAAAAACGAATTTTTATAAAAGTTAACTAAAAATCTTTTTTTTTTTTTATATTTTAGCGTTGCATTTCCGGCTTTTAAGATAACTTTCCCCGGCAGCGGCGCCAAAAATACTTGATGTTATGCGAGGTGTATATAAAATAGTTATTAATTTTAGCAGGAAATACTATTAAATACGATACAATTTTACACAAGATATTTATTTATAGAATGGATATACTTAAACCTTGCTACAACACTTATAGGCAGTGTACCTAATCGTACAGTAGTGTAGTTTTTAGTAAGTCCGGTTCGTTCCACAGGGAAATCTTTAAACAAAGCTCAACGCTATATTAGTTTACTTTTATTAAAAATACAAATATATATATAAGTAATATTATTATTATAAAGGGGGGTTTTTACCGTTTAATGACCGGTTTGTCGATTTTAAGACTTTTAGTCGCAGTTAAAACCTAATGTAAAATATAAAATAAATACAAGACCTAAATTAAAGCGTAAAGTAAATAACGATAATGAAATTTCGAATAATAAAAGTGCGATAAAATAAACTTGCGATAATTAAAAAGTACGATAATTAAAAGTGCAATTAAATAACAATAAATAAAAGTGCGATAATTAGAAGTGCAATTAAATATAAAATAAAGGAAATTAAATATGAAATAAAAGAATTATGCTTATTTAAACTTCCGTAATCATGATGTTTGACGTGTTGATTTTAGTTTTATGCCCATGGGTTAATTGTCCTTTGTCCTTGATTATTTAATATGTCCGTCTGGTTTTTGTCCATAACAGTCCATCAGTCATAAATATAAAGTGCGAGTGTCCTCATCAAATTATTCTTATACCCGAAGTTAAATATTCCAACTAATTGGGGATTCGAATTGTAACAAGGTTTTAATACTTTGTTTAATGAATACACCAGGTTATCGACTGCGTGTAAACCAAGGTTTTACTACTTTGTTAACAATTACACCAATTACCCTTGAATGTAATTTCACCCCTGTTTTAATTATTCTAGTGGCTATTAATCCATTCCCGTGTCCGGTTAAATGAACGATTATTCGTACATATAAATACCCCGCCCATCGTGTCCGATCGAGTGTATATGGTAATTTATAGGGACGCCCAATTGTAAATCTTTATATTAACATTAACAAACTTTCATTTAGTTAAACAAATATAAAGCCCATTAATAGCCCATAGTCTAATTTCCACAAGTGTCGTTCTTTTATCCAAACCCCAATTATGGTACAAAGCCCAATTACCCAATTTTAGTAATTAGCCCAATATCATGATTACTTCGTTTTAAATAAGCATAATAATAACTTAGCTACGAGACATTAATATAAAAAGGTTGAACATAACTTACAATGATTAAAAATAGCGTAGCGTTACACGGACAGAATTTCGACTTACACCCTTACAATATTTGCTAACATACCCTTATTATTAGAATTATAATTAAAATTAAAATATAAATTATAAATATAAAGATAAATTTACGTATGAATGAGGAAGAAAAAGATATGAAATTTTGATCAGAATTCGGTTTGCTTTATAGGGGGTTTTTGAAATTGGGGCTCAGCGACTCGCGGTGAATTTTGCCTTCAAACTCCGCGAGTCGCGGAGTTTGAAATTCCAGCTCACATCTTGGAGTCTTTCTCTGCCGACGGTTTTTATTATATATATAATATATATATAATTAATATAATTAATTATATATTATATTATATTTATATACATAGTTAACTTGTAATTTTTAGTCCGTTGCGTCGAGCGTTAAGAGTTGACTCTGGTCCCGGTTCCGGATTTTCGAACGTCCTTGCGTACAATTTAATATCTTGTACTTTGCGTTTTGAATCTTGTACTCTTGTAATTTCGAGACGTTTCTTATCAATAATTGGAACCTTTTTGATTGTCTTTTGTTCTTTTGAGCTTTTTGGTCGTTTGCGTCTTCAATTCGTCGAATCTGTCTTTTGTCTTCACCTTTTATTATTTAAACGAATATCACTTGTAAATAGAACAATTGCAACTAAAAGCTTGTCTTTCTTGAGGAATAATGCTATGAAATATATGTTCGTTTTTACCATTATCACTACCATTAACCACGTCATTAAAGCTTCGACCATCATGGAAACACTCGTTCACCGGAACACCCGTTCTGAACCCTGGAGCAGGCCTGGGTCGAGGGTCAGACTTAGGGTTACGAGAAGTCGCCTCGAAGATCCTTATGAACTCACCTTTGATCTTGACAGATTCTAGTTCTTTTAATAGTTGATTGTCATCCTTCACATCAGCAAAACGAACAAAAGCGAAGCATTGTCCGTTTCGTAATCTTTTTGTTGTGATGTACACATCCCTTACAGATCCGTAAGGTTTGAATAACCTCCAGAAATCCACCACGTTCCAGTCGATCAGAAAATTGAAGAGCATGAATGATGAAAGTTGATTGTCGTTTGAACTCCTGTAGTTACGATGCTCATAGTCGCCATTGTACCCCTTCTGTTGCCTACCGGTGCCAGCCTTCTCTCTCCACACTCTATCTCTCGTTTCTCTCTCTACTTTCTCTCTCATCTCTCTCATCATTGTTATTATCTATACCTATATATTAAATTATAATTAACAAGTAATTCAATTTAATACGTAACAAAATGACACATAAGCAAATACCTTTTTAATTTATATATATACTATGTTTTTGAGCCCGTCCGTTGCACGGATGTGTAAAAAATGGTGCAAAAAATGTAATTTGCAGTTCATATTGGTATGTAAATTACGATACTAAAAAAATATGAATAGTATAAGAATTATTTTAGAGCCCGTGGAATTGACAAATTTTAAAAATTCTTTTAAGTTTAAGACCCCGTGTGTAACACCCCGTTTTCCCGTGCGCGTCTAAAGGTACGTACTTAATCAATAGTACGCTTATAACTTACTCGTCATGTGATTAAATGAACTAAAGTGTTAGTTAGGTGTAAGTGCATATATGTATATGTGTGTATATATATATAGGAATATTCAAATGCGTGCGTGTACGCGTATATGAATGTGTCGTGTTTGGCGTCGAGTCATGTGAGACTTAAGGTCGAGGTTTAGACGTGCACAGGATGAAATGTCCCGTTCTTATTGATTAAAAACGTTCCATATTAATTGATTTCGTTGCGAGGTTTTGACCTCTATATGAGACGTTTTTTCAAAGACTGCATTCATTTTTAAAACAAACCATAACCTTTATTTCATAAATAAAGGTTCAAAAAGCTTTACGTAGATTATCAAATAATGATAATCTAAAATATCCTGTTTACACACGACCATTACATAATGGTTTACAATACAAATATGTTACATCGAAATCAGTTTCTTGAATGCAGTTTTTACACAATATCATATAAACATGGACTCCAAATCTTGTCCTTATTTTAGTATGCAACAGCGGAAGCTCTTAGTATTCACCTGAGAATAAACATGCTTTAAACGTCAACAAAAATGTTGGTGAGTTATAGGTTTAACCTATATATAACAAATCGTAACAATAGACCATAAGATTTCATATTTCAATACACATCCCATACATAGAGATAAAAATCATTCATATGGTGAACACCTGGTAACCGACATTAACAAGATGCATATATAAGAATATCCCCATCATTCCGGGACACCCTTCGGATATGATATAAATTTCGAAGTACTAAAGCATCCGGTACTTTGGATGGGGTTTGTTAGGCCCAATAGATCTATCTTTAGGATTCGCGTCAATTAGGGTGTCTGTTCCCTAATTCTTAGATTACCAGACTTAATAAAAAGGGGCATATTCGATTTCGATAATTCAACCATAGAATGTAGTTTCACGTACTTGTGTCTATTTTGTAAATCATTTATAAAACCTGCATGTATTGTCATCCCAAAAATATTAGATTTTAAAAGTGGGACTATAACTCACTTTCACAGATTTTTACTTCGTCGAAAAGTAAGACTTGGCCACTGGTTGATTCACGAACCTATAACAATATATACATATATATCAAAGTATATGTTCAAAATATATTTACAACACTTTTAATATATTTTGATGTTTTAAGTTTATTAAGTTAGCTGTCCTCGTTAGTAACCTACAACTAGTTGTCCACAGTTAGATGTACAGAAATAAATCGATAAATATTATCTTGAATCAATCCACGACCCAGTGTATACGTATCTCATTTTTGTAAAGGTAGTCATTTCAGTCGAAAGAACGACGTCTAGATGACCATTTTAGAAAATATATTTCCACTTTGAGTTTAACCATAATTTTTGGATATAGTTTCATGTTCATAATAAAAATCATTTTCCCAGAATAACAACTTTTAAATCAAAGTTTATCATAGTTTTTAATTAACTAACCCAAAACAGCCCGCGGTGTTACTACGCCGGCGTAAATCCGGTTTTACGGTGTTTTTCGTGTTTCCAGGTTTTAAATCATTAAGTTAGCATATCATATAGATATAAAACATGTGTTTAGTTGATTTTAAAAGTCAAGTTATAAGGATTAACTTTTATTTGCGAACAAGTTTAGAATTAACTAAACTATGTTCTAGTGATTACAAGTTTAAACCTTCGAATAAGATAGCTTTATATGTATGAATCGAATGATGTTATGAACATCATTAATACCTCAAGTTCCTTGGATAAACCTACTGGAAATGAGAAAAATAGATCTAGCTTCAAAGGATCCTTGGATGGCTTGAAAGTTCTTGAAGCAGAATCATGACACGAAAACAATTTCAAGTAAGATTTCCACTCGAAATAAGATTGTTATAGTTATATAAATTGAATTAAAGTTTGAATATGATTATTACCTTGTATTAGAAAGATAACCTACTATAAGTAACAAAGGTTTCTTGATCTTGGATGATTATTTGGAATGGATTTAGAAAACTTGGAAGTAAACTTGCAATCTTGGAAGTATTCTTGATTTTATGAAACTAGAACTTTTGGAATTTATGAAGAACACTTGGAACTTGAAGATAGAACTTGAGAGAGATCAATTAGATGAAGAAAATTGAAGAATGAAAGTGTTTGTAGGTGTTTTTGGTCGTTGGTGTATGGATTAGATATAAAGGATATGTAATTTTGTTTTCATGTAAATAAGTCATGAATGATTACTCATATTTTTGTAATTTTATGAGATATTTCATGCTAGTTGCCAAATGATGGCTCCCACATGTGTTAGGTGACTCACATGGGCTGCTAAGAGCTGATCATTGGAGTGTATATACCAATAGTACATACATCTAAAAGCTGTGTATTGTACGAGTACGAATACGGGTGCATACGAGTAGAATTGTTGATAAAACTGAACGAGGATGTAATTGTAAGCATTTTTGTTAATTAGAAGTATTTTTATAAGTGTCTTGAAGTCTTTCAAAAGTGTATGAATACATATTAAAACACTACATGTATATACATTTTAACTGAGTCGTTAAGTCATCGTTAGTCGTTACATGTAAACGTTGTTTTGAAACCTTTAGGTTAACGATCTTGTTGAATGTTGTTAACCCATTGTTCATTATAACAAATGAGATGTTAAATTGTTATATTATCATGATATTATGATATATAATATATCTTAGTATGATATATATATATACAGTTAAATGTCGTTACAACGATAATCGTTACATATATGTCTCGTTTCGAAATCATTAAGTTAGTAGTCTTATTTTTACATATGTATTTCATTGTTAATACACTTAATAATATATTTACTTATCATTTAACATAATTAAACAAGTGTATCAATATCTTAATATGATTTATATGTACCTAGTAAGACGTTGTTATAACGATAATCGTTATATATATCGTTTTCGAGTTTCTTAAATTAATAGTCTCATTTTTATGTATATAACTCATTGTTAAAATACCTAATGAGATACATACTTATAATAAAATCATGTTAACTATATATATATATAACCATATATATGTCATCGTATAGTTTTTACAAGTTTTAACGTTCGTGAATCACCGATCAACTTGGGTGGTCAATTGTCTATATGAAACCTATTTCAATTAATCAAGTCTTAACAAGTTTGATTGCTTAACATGTTGGAAACACTTAATCATGTAAATAACAATTTCATTTAATATATATATAAACATGGAAAAGTTCGGGTCACTACACAGGAAGGGTGAAAGTTGTTGTGCTTGTGTTTGAACCTTTGTTTTATGATTTGTTGTCGAAGTGACCAGGAACAGGCCAATGCCGCGCCGCGAGAAATGGGGCCACGACGCGACAATCAAAGCAAATCCAGATCAGAACTTGAGTTAAGAAGGGTGGTTTTTCCTTCTTTATGTCGCGCCGCGACAAACTAGCCGCGCCGCGGCACATCTGCAGTTCAGACTCCGAATTCTACTCAAATTAAATAGGGTTTAGGGGCAATTTGGTCTTTTCGCGTATAGATCAGATTGGAGCCTTTAATCTCAACCACTTGTTCTCCATTTCTCATTTTCTTTTCCATTTTCTTCCACATATTCCTCCCAAAACATAAAACCCACTAAGTTTAATTTTGAGATTTGAAGGTGAAGAGTTGTGAATCAACCCTAGGAGCAAGAATTAAAGTTGTTCATCGTATCTCTAGCTACACGTTCATAGTCTTGGTAAGTTCTAACTCTAAGTTTTGAGTTTCATTTAGTTTAAGCTAGGGTTTGGTTCATATGGAACTCGTGTGACCCATTTGAGGGTTAAATGGGTGGTTTTTGGGTTAGATTGTTGAAAGGAAACCCTAATTACCATAACCTAGGGTTTGGTCTAATGAAATGGGGTTCGTAAGTGTTAATGGTGTTGTAAGCATTAAATACACTTGTTAAATATTGTTGAGATTGTGAATAGGTCATGTTTGACAAAGTTTGATTGTGTAAGTGTCAAAATGGGTCATATGAGTCAAAGTTGAACTAATTGGGTAAAATGGGTATGAAATACACCAAGTTTATGTTAGTTGATGTTAATAGACCCTAATCACTAGCTTTTAGCGATTTATGACAAGGAATGGTCATTAATGAGCGGTTTTGGTGTAGTGAGTCATTTAATGCAATAGGGTCATTAAATGCTCAAGGGATAGATGTTGGCATTTAATACAACTAGATTGTATGTTAATAAATGCATAATGTAATAGGTACGTTACATTGAAGGGTTGCAAGGTCGGTTAGCTTCCACAAGAATCTTGAGGTGAGTGGAATGATTATGCATATGTGTATATAATGTATTTACTTGTACGAGATTCGATGTGGGTTTAAGTTCGGGCGGTCGATACCACATCGGGTCAATATATGATATGGATTTAAGTTCGGGCGTTCGATGCCATGTCATGTATATGTGTGGGCGTGTAGCGTGGGTTTAAAGTTCGGGCGTTCGATACCACATTACACGTGACGGGTAGGTTTAAAGTTCGGGTGATCGATACCACTCCGGGGTTAGTGTTATAATTCATTGTACGCTAACGGTTGTTGGGAACACCAATGGGAAACTCGAAGTACCATTCCTTGTACCATTGGTTAATCATGGTTATGTGCTTGTTGTGTGGTGTTTTCACAATATTCGAGTTATATATGTTATCGTTGTGCTAGCTTGTGGACTTGGAGATTTAGCGTTATGCCTTGCGTTGGTATGTCTTTTAAATTGCTAGCGTGTATGAGGTAATTGTGTATGTGATTGCATGTAAGTAGGTTATATATGTATGTGTATAATTATTGCATTCACTAAGCTTTGCTTACCCCTCTCCTTGTTTATCTTTATAGATGTAGGCGCAGGCAAGGGCAAGGGGGTCGTTGGGCACTAGGTGTCCCTTGTTGTTGTTATGTTGGAGCTTTTGGAAGTTGGCCTAGTTTTGGGTAGTTTAGTCCCAAACCATGCTCGTAACGTCATTTGATTTATAAACTATCATTTGTAATGGGTCAAACTTGTACTAAACTTTATTCGTGGCCCTCGTGCCTATTGTAAACAATTAATTGTTGTGCGTTTTAAATAGAACTCGTGAAATGGGTTACATATTTAATTGGCGTGTAATTGTGTAGTATATAAAAAAAAAATTTATCGTAAGGATTACGGGTTGGGTTGTTACAAGTGGTCTCAGAGCGTGGTCTAAGGGATTTAGGTGAGTTGAGATAGGCGCCTAGACTTAGAATTTTGTGTTGTGGAATTATATGCGGGACTTGTAGGACTACGGGTCGGTGCGGGCTTTGATTAGTTCTTTAATGCATAAGTGGACTAACTATGCTATGATATGATATTACTAATCATGTGTTATTGTTTTGAACATCGAGCGAGATGGTTGTGATACGTTTGAGCATGACACGGCATGTGAGCGTAATAGTGGATCGCGACCACTATCACGGTTGCAAGTCAAGTCAAGCGAGGATGTACGACAAGTATCGAGCTAGATGGGGTGTGTGTGCGGTCATATGCATAGGTATATATGTGTATTAAATTGTTGGTGATGTCTAATCCATTTTTAATCTTTAGAATGAAGACGAGAAACGGAACGAATACGAATGGCAACGGTGGTCCTTCTCATGTGGAGGAAACGGACGAGATGACCACCAAAATAGAGGCCGCTCTAGAAAACTATGTTTCGGTTTTCTCTCGAAAGGTTAAGCAAATTCTCGAAGAGTCGATTTCGGACCAAATTGTCGATATGATTCAAGAACGGATGACTAATGCCGTTAAAGAAGAAGTTAAAAGGAGGTTTCCTAGACCTCAAAATGTGGGCGAGTTGGAGTTTAGCTACAAGAACTTCTTGGCGACTAAGCCTCCTCACTTTCACGGGGATCCCGACCCCATGAAGAGTGCGGCTTGGATTTTCGATGTTGAAGGTTGTTTTCGCACGACCGAGTGCCCTCCACAAAAGAAAACAAGGCTTGCTACTAGTTTGTTAAGGGGCCATGCTAAAGATTGGCTCGATGGCAAGATTGATATGGTGGGTGATGCGGCTTTTGTGGGGTTATCTTGGGCGGATTTCAAGAAGGAGTTTTTCCTTGAATATCGTACGCAAGCGGATCTTTCCAAATTGCACAACGAGTTAAGGAACATGCGTCAAGGGTCTATGGACCTAAACACTCTTAAAACCAACTTTCTCGCTAAGGCACGTTTTTGTCCCGAGTATGCGGCAAATGATCAAATGCTAATGGAAGACTTTCATGCAACCCTTAGAGATGATTTAAAGGGTAAAATTAGTATCGGTCATGTTGAAACTTTCGCTAAGCTTTTGGCGGTGGCAAAAGGGTTTGAAGCGCAAGCTCCGAGTCCGGTTAGTTATGCGTCAAGTAAAAGAAAGTTTGAAGCTTCTAGTTTTTCGAACAAGAAGAGTAAGGGAGCAAACGAAAGTGTCGGTAGCGTGAAGAGGGGTGCTTCTAGTGGTCACATGGTCACATGTTTCAATTGTGGGCAAAAGGGTCACTACTCTCGTGACTGTCCAAAACCGCCTACTAATACAATCACGTGTTTTAATTGTCAAAAAGAAGGGCACCAGAAGTCAGAGTGCCCCGAACTCCGAAATGACCAAGTTAAGAGAATGGAGAAGGCGGCGGGGTCGGCTAGGGGACGTAATTATTTGATGACCAATGACGAAGCCAAGCAATCCAATGAAGTCGTTTCAGGTACTTTCATGGTTAACTCTAATCCGGCAAGGATTCTATTTGATAGCGGTGCAAATTTATCGTTTGTGTCTCCAAAATTTGTGCCTAAACTTAATAAATCGTTAGCTAAGTTAAGTCGTCCGGTAGAAGTTTTAATAGCGGATGGCAAGACGGTACTAGTGGTTGATGTGTGTAAGAATTGTAATGTCGTGTTTGGTTCCGAGAACTTTAATATTGATCTCATTCCGATGACGTTGGGTGATTTTGATATCGTGGTTGGTATGGATTGGCTCGATCATAATAGAGCCGATATTGCGTGCCATGAAAAATCTATTCGTGTGAAGACCCTAAGTGGGGGAGAGTTAATTATTCATGGTGATAGACGTGGAAGACTTGTACCGATATGCACTTTTACACGGGCACGTCGTCTCGTTGTTACCGGTAGCATGGCTTTCCTTGCTCATGTTGTTGATACTCGTGATGAGCCACTACCCATTCGTGAAATTCCGGTGGTGAGTGAGTTTGAAGATGTTTTTCCGGATGAGTTACCGGGTGTTCCGACAAAAAGACAAGTCAAATTTCGCATTGAGTTGGTTCCGGGAGCTACTCCCATTGCTAAAACTCCTTATCGTGTAGCACCGACGAAAATGCAAGAATTGTTGAACCAAATTCAAGAGTTACTTGAGAAGGGTTTTATTCGACCGCGTGCTTCGCCATGGGGTGCTCCGGTTTTATTCGTGAAAAAGAAGGATGGAAGTATGCGTATGTGCATTGATTATCAGGAGTTGAATAAAGTGACGATCAAGAATCGTTATCCATTACCTAGGATTGACGATTTGTTTGACAAATCCAAGGTGCGACGTATTTCTCAAAAATTGACCTACGGTCCGGCTATCATCAAATGCGGGTCCGTGAGGAAGATATTGAGAAAACGGCCTTTCGAACGCGTTACGGGCATTTTGAGTTTGTGGTGATGCCTTTTGGTCTTACGAATGCGCCGGCGGCATTCATGGATCTTATGAACCGAGTGTGCCAACCTATGTTGGACAAGTCGGTAATTGTGTTCATCGACGACATACTTGTCTATTCGAG
The DNA here is from genome assembly GCF_046630445.1 of Rutidosis leptorrhynchoides. Lineage (NCBI taxonomy): Eukaryota > Viridiplantae > Streptophyta > Magnoliopsida > Asterales > Asteraceae > Rutidosis > Rutidosis leptorrhynchoides. Next base: position 330,906,024 of record NC_092340.1, on the reverse strand, counting down.
GAGTATGAAGGAACATGAACACCATTTGCGTAGTGTGTTGAAGACGTTGGGAAAGGAGAAGTTGTATGCTAAGTTCTCAAAATGTGAATTTTGGCTAAGGGAGGTTCAATTCCTTGGCCATATTGTGTACGAGAATGGCATTCAAGTAGATCCGGGGAAGATAGAGAAGGTGAAGAGTTGGGGACAACCGACTACGCCTACGGAAATCCGAAGTTTTCTCGGATTGGCCGGTTATTATCGTCGGTTTATCCAAGACTTTTCAAAGATTGCTTCTCCATTAACTAAGTTGACAAGGAAGAGTACGAGATTCAATTGGGAGAACGAGCAAGAAATCGCTTTTCAATTGTTGAAAGAGAAATTGTGTCAAGCTCCGGTCTTAGTATTGCCGGAAGGTGTAGATGATATGACGGTTTATTGTGATGCTTCTTTGAATGGGCTCGGGTGTGTTCTAATGCAACGAGGTAAAGTCATCGCTTACGCCTTTCGCCAATTAAAGGAACATGAAAAGAGATACCCGACTCATGATCTCGAGTTAGCAGCGGTGGTCCATGCTTTGAAAATTTGGCGTCATTACTTGTATGGTGTCAAGTGTACGATTTATTCGGATCACAAGAGTTTGAAACATCTTTTTGATCAACGGGATTTGAATTATCGTCAACGTAGATGGATGAATGTGGTGAAGGATTATGATTGTGAGATATTTTATCATCCGGGCAAGGCGAATGTGGTCGCGGATGCGTTAAGTCGAAAGAGTCACCACCCGGCGTTACAATTGGGATTGTTATGTATGATTATTACTAACGATTTTCTTGAAAAACTTGGTGTGATTCAAATAGAGGCTTACGTTCACAACAAGCATGCAGAACGAATTGTGGGGCAATCGGAATTCATTACGATGGGTTCGCGTGGTTTATTGTCTTTTCAAGAAAGAGTGTGGCTGCCTAAGATGGGTGATTTCCGAAAGGTGCTTCTTGATGAGGCGCAAAAGTCTAAGTATTCCATACATCCGGGTGCGACGAAGATGTACCATGATTTGAAGAAAGATTATTGGTGGCCGGGCATGAAACGTGACGTTGTTAAGTATGTTGAGTAATGCGTCACGTGTTTGCAAGTTAAAACCGAACACCAAAAGCCGTATGGTAAGTTGCAACCGCTAGAAATTCCGATGTGGAAGTGGGAGCATATTACCATGGACTTTATTACCAAGTTGCCGAAAACGGCAAGAACCCAATTTGACACTATTTGGGTGATTGTCGATAGATTAACGAAGAGTGTGTTGTTTCTTCCTATTAAAGAAGCAATTTCGTCGGAGGCACTCGCGAAGATGCTCATTAAAGAGGTGATATCGAGACATGGCGTTCCCGCGTCTATCGTTTCTGATCGGGACACGCGTTTTACTTCTCGATTTTGGAAGAAATTTCATGAAGATATGGGTACGAGGGTAAATATGAGTACGGCGTACCATCCTCAAACGGATGGTCAAACCGAACGTACGAATTAAACATTGGAGGATATGTTACGTGCGTGTATCATTGACTTCGGTGGTAGTTGGGATGAACATTTACCTTTGGTGGAATTCTCGTACAATAATAGTTTTCACTCTAGTATTGAAATGCCACCGTATGAGATGTTGTATGGTAGAAGGTGTCGAACCCCGATTTGTTGGGGCGAAGTGGGACAAAGGGAAGTCGGGAGCTCCGACTTGGTATTGGAGACAAATGATAAAATCGTTATGATTCGGGAACATTTGAAAAAGGCGCAAGATAGGCAAAAATCTTACGCCTATAAGCGTAGACGTTTGATCGAATTCTAAGAAGGTGATATGGTGATGCTCAAGGTTTTGCCATGGAAGGGTATTATTCGGTTTCGGAAACGAGGAAAGTTAGCTCCTCGGTTTATTGGGCCGTTTAAAGTTTTAGCTCGTGTTGGTGAAGTCGCGTATCGTTTGGAATTACCCGAAGAACTTGCGGGGATCCATAATACATTTCATGTTTCCCATCTCCGAAAGTGTCTTGCGGATGATTCTTTATGGATGCCTTTAGACGAAATTGGGCTAAACAACAAGTTATAATACGTTGAAGAGCCGATTGCTATACTCGATGAGAAGGTAAAAATGTTGCGTAACAAGGAGGTGAGGACCTTTAAGGTCCAATGGCGTCATAGTAAAGGTTCCGAGTTTACTTGGGAGCCCGAAGAATTTGTGTTGGTTTATCTTCCCTCGTGTCATGCGGCTTGGATCGCGAGGACGCGCTCCGATTTAAGTGGGGGAGAATTGTAACACCCCGTTTTCCCGTGCGCGTCTAAAGGTACGTACTTAATCAATAGTACGCTTATAACTTACTCGTCATGTGATTAAATGAACTAAAGTGTTAGTTAGGTGTAAGTGCATATATGTATATGTGTGTATATATATAGGAATATTCAAATGCGTGCGTGTACGCGTATATGAATGTGTCGTGTTTGGCGTCGAGTCGTGTGAGACTTAAGGTCGAGGTTTAGACGTGCACAGGAAGGGTGAAAGTTGTTGTGCTTGTGTTTGAACCTTTGTTTTATGATTTGTTGTCGAAGTGACCAGGAACAGGCCAATGCCGCGCCGCGAGGAATGGGGCCGCGACGCGACAATCAAAGCAAATCCAGATCAGAACTTGAGTTAAGAAGGGTGGTTTTTCCTTCTTTATGTCGCGCCGCGACAAACTAGCCGCGCCGCGGCACATCTGCAGTTCAGACTCCGAATTCTACTCAAATTAAATAGGGTTTAGGGGCAATTTGGTCTTTTCGCGTATAGATCAGATTGGAGCCTTTAATCTCAACCACTTGTTCTCCATTTCTCATTTTCTTTTCCATTTTCTTCCACATATTCCTCCCAAAACATAAAACCCACAAAGTTTAATTTTGAGATTTGAAGGTGAAGAGTTGTGAATCAACCCTAGGAGCAAGAATTAAAGTTGTTCATCGTATCTCTAGCTACACGTTCATAGTCTTGGTAAGTTCTAACTCTAAGTTTTGAGTTTCATTTAGTTTAAGCTAGGGTTTGGTTCATATGGAACTCGTGTGACCCATTTGAGGGTTAAATGGGTGGTTTTTGGGTTAGATTGTTGAAAGGAAACCCTAATTACCATAACCTAGGGTTTGGTCTAATGAAATGGGGTTCGTAAGTGTTAATGGTGTTGTAAGCATTAAATACACTTGTTAAATATTGTTGAGATTGTGAATAGGTCATGTTTGACAAAGTTTGATTGTGTAAGTGTCAAAATAGGTCATATGAGTCAAAGTTGAACTAATTGGGTAAAATGGGTATGAAATACACCAAGTTTATGTTAGTTGATGTTAATAGACCCAAATCACTAGCTTTTAGCGATTTATGACAAGGAATGGTCATTAATGGGCGGTTTTGGTGTAGTGAGTCATTTAATGCAATAGGGTCATTAAATGCTCAAGGGATAGATGTTGGCATTTAATACAACTAGATTGTATGTTAATAAATGCATAATGTAATAGGTACGTTACATTGAAGGGTTGCAAGCTCGGTTAGCTTCCACAAGAATCTTGAGGTGAGTGGAATGATTATGCATATGTGTATATAATGTATTTACTTGTACGAGATTCGATGTGGGTTTAAGTTCGGGCTGTCGATACCACATCGGGTCAATATATGATATGGATTTAAGTTCGGGCGTTCGATGCCATGTCATGTATGTGTGTGGGCGTGTAGCGTGGGTTTAAAGTTCGGGCGTTCGATACCACATTACACGTGACGGGTGGCTTTAAAGTTCGGGCGATCGATACCACTCTGGGGTTAGTGTTATAATTCATTGTACGCTAACGGTTGTTGGGAACACCAATGGGAAACTCGAAGTACCATTCCTTGTACTATTGGTTAACCATGGTTATGTGCTTGTTGTATGGTGTTTTCACAATATTCGAGTTATATATGTTATCGTTGTGCTAGCTTGTGGACTTGGAGATTTAGCGTTATGCCTTGTGTTGGTATGTCTTTTAAATTGCTAGCGTGTATGAGGTAATTGTGTATGTGATTGCATGTAAGTAGGTTATATATGTATGTGTATAATTATTGCATTCACTAAGCTTTGCTTACCCCTCTCGTTGTTTATCTTTTTAGATGCAGGCGCGGGCAAGGGCAAGGGGGTCGTTGGGCACTAGGTGTCCCTTGTTGTTGTTATGTTGGAGCTTTTAGAAGTTGGCCTAGTTTTGGGTAGTTTAGTCCCAAACCATGCTCGGAACGTAGTTTGGTTTATAAACTATCATTTGTAATGGGTCAAACTTGTACTAAACTTTATTCGTGGCCCTCGTGCCTATTGTAAACAATTAATTGTTGTGCGTTTTAAATAGAACTCGTGAAATGGGTTACATATTTAATTGGCGTGTAATTGTGTAGTATATAAAAAAAAATTATCGTAAGGATTACGGGTTGGGTTGTTACACCGTGGTAATGACATATTTTAAAAGTGGTGTTAGTAACTTATTGTCTACAATTTTTTTATTTATCACCATTAGTATCTTTTTAATTATATATAAATTATATTATATACTACCCTATATTTAGAGAAAAATATGAGTTCATTGAAAATTTATCATTAAAGGTAACGTTAGTAAAGTCTAAATTATATTATTTTACAATTATTATATACAAATGGTGTTGAGATACGTGTACGAAATTTTATATGTTCAATAAAATAATCAATATCTACATTTTAAATATTATAATTATTTATACTTTATATACAAGTTCATATTGGTATGTAAATAGCGATACTAAAAAAATATGAATAGTATAAGAATTATTTAAGAGCCCGTGGTATTGACAAATTTTAAAAATTCATTTAAGTTTAAAAACTCATAGTAATGACAAATTTTAAAAATAGTGTTAGTAATTTAATGTCTACAATTTTTTATTTCTCACCATTAATATCTTTATGATTATATATATAATATATTATATACTACGTACGGAGTAATATTTAAAGAAAATATGAGTCCATTGAAAATTCGTCATTAAAGGTAACGTTAGTAAAGTCTAAATTATACTGTATTATTTTACAAGTATTATATACAAATGGTGTTGAGATACGTGTACGAAATTTTATCCGTTCAATAAAATAATCAACATCTACTTTTTAAATATTGTAATTGTTTATACTTTATATTGTATATTATATATTTAATAGAATTTAGAAATTAATTTAGATTGGTTGTTAGGACTTGCACCCAACGTCAAGAAAGTGAACATAGCTAATTAATCAAAAACCGTATATGTATACAATGCTAGTCGCTATTTTTGGTAAACATAAACTAAATATGCACAATTCTAGAGAGTGATATACGTATGAAGATATATATACCTAATATAATATATATATATATATATATAAAATAACTATAGATATAATATATAGATACAACTATCCTAAAATAACTTTCAACCACAAGGCTCAAACACTTTTTCTTATATATATATATATATATATATATATATATATATATATATATATATATATATATATATATATATATATATATAGGGAGAGGATCCAGTGAGAACTTTTTTAGTGTGAGAACTCTAGAAACTGCAAATACACTGAAATTCGAGCAAAAAATGTGGCGGGCGAGCAAAAATCACGATATTCGAGCAAAAAACAAAACACGACCGAGCAAAAAAAAGGAAGTCGAACAAAAAAATATGGCGGGCGAGCAAAAACATGCGTAGTCGAACAAAAAATCTAGAAACAAAATCGTTCGAATTCAAAATGTCGAACGAGTTTTTGTTCTAATTTCTCAAAAATTGTTCGAATACCTCTTTTTTGTTCGAATATCCAAATGTAGAACCAAAAATGTAGAACCATTTGTAAAAAAAATTGTTCGACCAGCCTGTTTTTTGTTCGTCCGCCAACTTTTTGTCCGCCCGTATCAATTTTTTTGCTCGAATTTCCCTTTTTTTGCTCGAATTTCAGTATATTTTTGAGTTATCAGGGTTCTCACACAAAAAAGTTCTCATTTGATCAATCTTATATATATATATATATATATATATATATATATATATATATATATATATATATATATATATATATATATATATATATATATATATTACTCCGTATTAGGGTGATGTTCTATACTGAACCAAAAAACATCAGAACCAACTAATGTATGTGCATAGAAATACACTTGTTCACAATGATGCACATTAAGAAAGTTTTGTATTTGTGCACAAAAATACACTTGTGCATAATGGTGTACATTAAATAAGTTCTGTATTGAACCTTTGACCTCTGTATTTTTATAGTATTTATTATTTATACTTTATAATAGTGCGAAGCATTTAGAGATAGATATAGATAGTTAATTATGAGATTAGGTGAGTGTAATGAAGTCCAAGGACTGAAAATGAACTATATAACTAATATAAGGTAGGAAAATAAAATACGGAGTATAAGAAGTGTGATTGCATTACATGTTGTGATGCAATGAGGCATGTGGAAAGGTATTACTTTTTGAAATATAAATATAAATTATAAATATAAATTATAAATATAAATATAAAAATGTGAAAATGGAAACTCAAATCTCACTCGTTCTGAGCTGGACTAGCTCACATCTTTCGCATTGCTGGACTAAATTTAATTTATGGAATAATAATTATTAGCAGAAGTTGTATTAATTTTGTATATTTATATAAAGACGGATAAAGGTGAAAATATAATACAGCATAAACCTATTTTCAACAGAAAAGATTGAGGATTAAACTTTGTGCTATAGTGGAAAATGGTCAACATAGAGTCGGAAAAAATCAAGATAATTCAGTTAAATTTCATTTTTTTGAAACCACCGAAAACTTTATTAAAAAATTAGTGAAAAGATTCCCATTAACATTTTTTTAACATCTTGGACATAGTCTAGTGGTCAATGAGTTTCTTGTGAAGCTGGTGATCCAGATTCGAATTTTAGTAACGCACAAGATCGAATTAAAATGGTCTCTTGATCGTAGAGAGCGTCAATGTGTGCAAAATTCATCCAGTTACGAATCTCGTCGCTGGGGGACTTTCTTTTGCGAGCTCAAAAAAATCAGTGAAGAGCTAGAAAAATTATATACAACAAAAGTTACAAGGAGTCTAAAAGATCATATCTTATAACCACAAACTCCAATTATTAATAGTTTTATTGTATGAGATTTCTATAATGTTGGATCGTTGAAAACACTGGCGTTGCAGAGTCTCCAAATATTCCATAAAATAGCGTAGATGATCCCTTTGGTTGTATTTCATACGTATTGGTAAGTATTTAAGGCTTGTGTAGAGAATTTTTTAACATATAACAACCTACTTCAATTACCCGTTTTTGTAAACTAATTAATAAGTTTTCTCACACAATAAATATCTGAAAGATGAGACGACGGTAGTGATTAGCATGCAATTTTTTTTTCTTTTACGGCCAAAGAATATATATTATAAATCAAACGTTCCCTAGCAAGACGCTAAGAGAAAATTACAAAGGCATAGAAAGCCATAAGTTCTAATTGGAAGTTAAATTACTTCTATTTCTAATCCAACGAAAAGTAAAACTTCTAATTACATCAAATAAACTACTTTTAGAACAAAATGAATCGTGAAATACAACGCCGTTCCTAAATCGCCATAGAGCCCATAAAGTAGTAACCGTAACCGTGACAATCCGATTCTTAGAAGTGACCGGTAAGCTAATGCCTTCTAACCAAACCACAAACGAATCCCACGAAGACATTTGAGGCAAACCATAACCAAGCCAAATCATCATGCAATTTTGTATGCATTAGCAAGTTAACAACTTCCAAATATATTAGATATAGTAGGTTGAATTAATTTAGATTAGTTTCTTTAGTTGATCGATGATGTTTTCAATATATGATACATCGCACATCATCATACGCTTATTAATTTTATCATCCCATAAAATATACGGAGTACTCTGTAAATGGGGCCTACTAGAAAAAAAAATAAAAAAGCATTTTTCAATAATGGTACGGGGTACGGTGATATAGTCATAAAGCGTTCTGCAACTACCATGAGGGCATGAACCATCATGGTTGTCATTTACGTCGGTGATTTTTTTTATTCTAATGTATGTGGTGGTGGTGACATGGTAATTAAGACCTGACCTTCCAATGTATGTGGAGGTCAAGGTTCGATTTCTGCCATTCACAAATTTATTCTTCCATAGCCACGGAGGTTCGTCTGCAATGACTCCAGATTGCTCGCAAAGCGAATAATCGTTTTGGGATTAATCAGTTCAAAAAATGGTTAAATACCCAGGTTAAAAAAATAAAATAATAATGATACAACATCCCGTAAATATTGAAAATTATATTTATATTAAAAATAGAAAATCTAAGTTCTGAAAAATATATCTATAAGTAGCTATGGGAGGCCCGGAGGAGGGAGCAACCCGATCGACAGCTCGGGGCACATGATTTTTAGAGGACAATCTTTTTCTATATATACAGACATAAACATAATCGGAGATTCGAGAAAAATGAAAATGTGGATATTTGGATATTCGGGGCACGGTTCTTTTTATAATATATGACTTTTTCATAAATTAATATTCCGTAAGATATTAACATAAAAGATAACGGTCTTTGAAATACAAAAACTCCATTCATCAAAAACGATATTGCTGTAAAATATTAGATTTTTATTTGATAAAATCACGTCAATATATTGACTAGGCGAAGCCAGAATTTGCGTATAGGGGATGTATTTTACAAAAATTAAATATGAACATAAAATTTTCATATATACATCGTAACTATGAGATTTTTAAGGGATGTTTATGTTTATTATTTGGGAATATCGGCAACTAATATACAATTTTTAACACACTATAATTCGCTTATTTGAAGAGTTGGGGATGCAAAACATCCACATGCATCCTTCTGTCTCCGCCTCTGACTATGGTAGTCCATTGTTTTCTCTGCTATTGAAAGTTGCTAAGTACATTAATCCGAAATGATTGGAAGTTTAAGTATAAATCAGTTATGTGTAATAATAAATTAATAATGATATATATATATGTAAAATAAAATATACGAGTATATAATAATACGATAAAAGTCAAATTGACATAATGTTGAATAAATAAGTCAAATAATTGGGATTTTTTAATTGAAAAAGTGACACTTAATAAGTCAAAGGGATGGCCGTAGGTAATGTTTTATTCGGGATGCCGGAGTGCGACTTGTCCAGGGCCCCCTCTGGTTTCTACAAACGTCAGTCATATATCGTAATCACCGTTAGTAAATACCTCGTCTCATATCTATTATTCATTATTTTATTTTAAAATTTCTTAAATTAATTGTTTACTTTTATAAAAAAAAAAATAATGTGATAAAAAAATTTGTACCCTTACTTTATTCATGTAGGAAAAATGAATATATAAAAAGTAAGAGATAAGAGTAAAAAGTAACATAAAAATACATGTTACAAATATTTTTTCTTAAATTGTGTATTTTTTATCTGAAGAAATAGATTTGAAACGGATGAAGTATCAAATTTCAGTGACATAAATTTTACTTACTATAAAATAAAATATGAAGTAAAATAAAGTTTAGAGGCCTAGTAATGTAAAATTGTTTTTTCACAATATATCATATAACGTTGTATTCTCATAGTTTTTTTTTTTTTTTTTTCTTCTTCTTCTAATACTCCGTAGTAGAAAGGAAAAGAATATAATGGAAAAAATTATAAAAAAGTCAATCAGGAACTTTTTAGGAAATGAAAAGAATAAATTAGGAAAGAATTATTATACCTATATTTTTTTATCTAAAAGACATAGGGTAAATGAATAGTACATGGGGGTACTTTTCACTTTTCACTTTTTTTTTCCTTCAAATTGAACAACAAAACCCTCACACTTTATCCAAAAAATCAAACTCACCCCCCAAATAGGGGGATAAAGTGTCAAATGCTCATTCTCATAAAAAATCTTAAACAAACTCCACCCAAATATTCAACGGACAATATCTTCGCGCTCGCAACGAGTTAAATTTTTTCGCCACCATCCTTATACTCGAAATAATTTTAGGAACACAATGTCACTAGCTATACGCAAAACGGACGCTTTTTAAAAAACGCTAAATATTTGGGGTACTTTTCATACACGTTAATTCTCCGTTAAATTTTTAAAAGTCGACAATTCCATAATGAAACGCGAAGATGCACATATATTGTTAATTTAAAATAACATTTAAATTTTTCACGGGTTATACCTTTTAGTTCGACTCGAGTTGCGCTTCAACGACATCATCGTTAACTACAAAATGATTTTACAAACTAAACGCAATAAAATACATTGAAAACTGAACCTCCGCCGCGAAACGATGGCTCAAACACTAGTTATTATTATTTTATACATTTTCTGTCTATATTTAGACAAATTAAGAAGGAAAACATACAATATACTCCGTATATGAATATACTCCTTATATTTTTACGTAGTCACCAATATATTCGTACTAACCCTATTATTATGTACTACGGAGTATAATCTAAACTCATGCATATAGAAAAAGCTAATTGCACATTTTTTTTTTCTCTCTCGATCGCCTCATTCTCTTTTTAATTCTTTTCCTTTACTAATTTTTTTATAATTCGACAATACATGTACTAACCCTAGTATTTAGACAAATTCTTGAGAGTTTGAGACTATGTTTCTTTTTGGGTGGGGGTGAGTTGGGTTCAAAAATATCGTGGGTTAAATGGGATCGTGTCTTTGTGCCATATTGGGTGGGGTGTTTAAATCTTGGGGGTCTAAAGATTAAAAACATTGCTCTTATGGGTAAATGGTGGTGGGAGTTTAAAACCAAAACCAATTCGTTATGGGTAAAACTTATTCGTAGCATTTATGGAGTTCATGGTAACCTAAGGTTGGATTGTGATTCTTCTCATGGTTCGGCTTTAGGTGTTTGGAATAATATCATTCGTGCAGGAAAATTAATTGAAGACCTTCAAGTTCCTTTCAAGACTTCATTCGTGAAAGCCATTGGGAATGGTAGTTCCACGTCCTTTTGGAACAATCATTGGACCGGTGATAATTGTTTAAAAGTTCTTTTCCCAAGGCCGTTTTGTCTAGAGTCAAGGGTAGAGGCTACTGTCCAAGATCGATTGAGTGGTTCTGTTACAGCCTTACAGGTGCTGAGTCAGGTTCTACTGTTGTTGCTGGACAGATTGGCGATGGTGGTCAGGCTGCTAAGTTTGCTGGTCAGATTGCTGCTGCTGCGGGTTGCTCTTGGGAATGGGTGAGGCAGCCTTCAGGTCGAACTTCTTCTGAGTTGCAGGCTCTCATATCCTTGTTGCAGTCTACCAAGGTGGTTCGCGAAAAGGTTGATTCATGGAGTTGGAGTTTGTCATCAAATGGGTTGTTTTCGGTAAAAAAAAGTTAACTGATTTGATTGAGGAAAAGGTTTTCGCAAATGGGTCTACTAGGATTGAAGAAACAATTCTCAATAATTTGATCCCAAAAAAGATTCAAATTTTTGTTTGGCGAGCTTTGCAGAAAAGATTACCGGTTAGATTCGAGTTGGATAAAAGAGGTATTGATTTGCATAGCGTTCGGTGTCCTCTTTGTGATGATGACATTGAAACAGTAGATCATATCCTCATTTTTGTTCGTGTGCTCAAGAAATTTGGTCACGTATCTATAAATGGTGGGACATAGGTAACTTCTCTTCCTTCACAATCAAAGAGCTTCTTCGGTATATTCCGCATCATTCCTCCTCCAACGTGTGATATAAAATTTTACAAGCGGTTACTTGGATTAGCTCTTACATGATTTGGAAGAATAGAAATAACAAAATTTTTCGTGACAAATGTTAGAATGCGCCGGTTGCTCTCAATGAAATTCAAGCCATCACTTTTGATTGGACTTCAAGAGAGTAAAAGACCTTCATATCGATTGGAACGTGTGGATTTCAAATTCGAAGGTGTATCTTGTGTAATGGTTTTTAAGATGCTATCTTAGCATCTGTTTCGTATTCATGTTTTAGTTTGTTTTTGTAGTTCTCGTGTAGGTTGGGCATTGTTGTTTTTTTGGGCTATAATTGGCCTGTTCTACTTGTAACGATGTTGTTTCTTATAAAATTGTTGCTTTTCGAAAAAAAAAATATTCATTATTTTTTCATTCCAATCTTTTTCACTTAAATAAATAGCGGAATATGAGAAGAAAAAATATAGATAGTACGGAGTAGGCATGAGCAAATAAACCGAAATACCCAAACCGAACCGAAATCGTACCGGTAGCGGTACCGAAAACCGAACCGAAAGGGATTCGGTATCTGTTTCGGTTCCAGGAATCGGACGTTTTCGGTTTCGGTACGGTACGATTCCGGTATTTTTTTCTTCGTGAAATCGGTATTTGGTACCGAAATTTAACATTTTAGATTTTATTCTTTATAATGTGCACATATCATATGACTGCTAAACTCCATAAATATCTAGTTATCAATTAAGCTTTAACGTTTAATCCAACTAGAATTATAAATAATACGGGTGTCTTTATCCCACACAGGAAACTCCTATATATGTTTACATGAGTTTTTGCTGAACTTTTTTTTTATATATAAACAAACAATGTATGCATTTATTCTGATAAGAAGTATGATAACGTGGCTACATATAGCAATGTTTGTAAGTATTGCCATTTGTTTCTAGTTTTTTTTCTTTCTTTTGATCTTGATTCACACTATGTCAGCCTCCATATTTCGAAGTCTTTTTACAAGAACAAACCAAATATTCACTGTTTTCAAAGTTTACAACAACTAATATATATATATACTCCATGTAATCTAATATGCATGAATCAATGATGCAAATAAATCATCGATCTCCATCGAATAAATCAACATTATTTGGTACCAAACGCGTAAATTCCAAACTTTCACACTCATGATCGTGATCAAACTTTCAAAAGAATCACTAATGCAATTGATATAAGTACATTAAGTGTTACATTTTCATCATTTTTACCAAACAGGTAAATATCAAACATGCAAATGAATCATACCACGTCACTCGCATTATCTACACCATTGTAAAAAAAACGCGGGACCAAATGGGTAAAAACACAAAAAGTACCGGTACGGTATTGAAATTTCGGTGCGATTTCGTTTCTCCATTTTACCCAATTTCGGTACCGGTACTAACCGGTTCCGGTACGGTTTGCTACGGTTCCGGAACCGATATCCCTAGTACGGAATAATCCCCTATCAAAATGTAAATATACTGTTTCTACTAATACTTTCCATAAATTCGTGTGCTTAGTTGTGATGACCCGGAAATTTCTGACCAAATTTAAACTTAATCTTTGTATGATTAACATTTCCGACACGATAAGCAAAGTCTGTAAAACTGAATCTCAAAATTTTTGAACTACTTTCATATATTCAAATACCTTTCGGTTATTCTTGACGATTCGCGAACAATTATATGTATATAGATACATATATATATATATATATATATATATATATATATATATATATATATATATATATATATATATATATATATATATATATATATATACTATAACTTGAAAACGTAACAATGTATTAATTGTTTGATACCGTACATTAAACTTATTGGTTTAAATATTTATTTGAATATATATGATAAGTTGGAATATTAATTATATGAATAACTTGCGACGTATATTTAAAACGTGTTTATGAATGTTGAAAATATATATTAACTTAGTCATAAAACAATTTGTTATTATATATATATTAACAAATAGCGAGACAATGATTTATAGAAGTAAATGACCAAAACACTCGAAAGTTTAAGATACACTTTGAATGATATAGTTTATTGATAATTTAAGACTATATTTTGACAAAGGTACGAGTCACAAAACGTAAATTGCGAGTTTTCTAAGCGTACGAAAATGCGTTCGAGAAACCGGAACCGGGACATAAGTCGAGTGACAACGTACGAGTCATCGAAACGAAAATTACAAGTCAACTATGCACATGAATTTAATATAATATATAATTAATTATTTAAATTATATATTATATATATTATATAATAATATGTCGACAAACAAGAAAACAAAAACATTTTGAGCTGGATCAGGCGGCCATGCGATCGCATGGAAAATACACTAAAAACCCATGCGATCGCATGGGCATCAGATTCCAAAAAGTTGCCTATAAAAGGCCAGTTTCTGCTCGAGTTTAAATTTCACATATACTACTCCCTCTAATATTATTATTATTTATTATTTATATTAATATTATTAATATTATTATTATTAATATTATTATTATTAAGATTATTATTATTATTTATTTTATTATTATTAGTATTATTATTATTATTATTACTAATTATATCACTTAAAATACTACGACGAGGTCATGAGGGTGTCACTTTCAAAATGGGTTTTCAAGCGGGATAGAGCTAAGGAAACTATGGGTTATTACTAAGGAGGTTTTGAGTATTGTTCAAGTGTTTTGCTCATGAGTCAAACTAGTATTTATCATCTCCGTTGCGTCTACATACTTTCCTACAATATTGAATCACAATATTGATACGTTGAGATCTACGGTTAATTTGGCATTCCGAGTTTCGGTCACTTTTTGGTAAATGACCTTATGTGCTGCTAAGGTGAGTTTCATTGCTCCCTTTTTAATTGCTTTTGCAATATATATTTTTGGGCTGAGAATACATGCAATTTATTTTAAACGCAATGGATACAAGTACATACTTAATTCTACACTGAGTTTGAACCGAAAATCCCTTAGCTTTGGTAACTCGTAGCTGCCAGTACATAGGATATGGACTGGTGGGCGCGAATAACAGTATATGGATCCATAGGGCTTGACATCCCCGTCCGAGCTAGAGCACTAGCCTTTTAACGGACGTGTGTTATTTGAGTTTAGGACACGTTGGTTTGCGTGTATTAAAACGAATGGGGTATTTATCATTATAACGTTAAAGCTTAGTTACCAGGGTGCTCTGTTACGTAGAATCTATTGATAAACGTTTCTGGATGAAACAACTGAAATCTTGTGATCCACTTTTATATACAGATTATGCGAAACACTAAAACTATGAACTCACCAACCTTTGTGTTGACACTTGTTAGCATATTTATTCTCAGGTTCCCTAGAAGTCTTTCGCTGATTGCTTATATGTTATACAAGCTATGTGCATGGAGTCTTACATGACATATTTTTCAAGGAAACGTTGCATTCACCAAATCATCACCATGTATCTTATTTTGACTGCATTGTCAACGGAAGTACTATTGTAAACTATTATTTACGGTGATTGTCTATATGTATAAATCATCAGATGTCGAAAACCTTTGATTTAAATATTCATTTATGGTGTGCCTTTTCAAAAGAATGTAATGTTTACAAAACGTATCATATAGAGGTCAAATATCTCGCAATGAAATCGATGAATGACGTGTTCGTCCATATGGATTTGGAGCAATCGTCACAGTTGGTATCAGAGCGTTGGTCCTAGCGAACCAGGTCTTGCATGAGTGTGTCTAACTGATAGTTGTAAGGATGCATTAGTAAGTCTGGACTTCGACCGTGTCTGCATGTCAAAAGTTTTGCTTATCATTTCTTGTCGGAAATTACCTGCTTATCATTCCTAGTCTAGACACGTTTTACTGCATTGATTGCATGAATAGTGTATAGACAAAATTCATATCTTAGCGTATCTGTTACTGTAAACTTTTCCTGACATCTTCCGAAAATTTCTCCGTGATTTATGGAATTTGGTATTATATATACATATGTAAATTATGTATTGAAAAATACCAAACTAAATTCTATAATCTAATTCATATCAAAAATCATTCCCTGATTATACAAGATGGATCACGTATCTAGTTTAAATTCCTTAAACTCCGACAGCTATTCCGATATGGATATTCACCTGAATTCCGAAGACAGTGTAACCGGAATGGATCAACCAATTAGCCATCACCTATTCTGGATGAATTGGGGATGGGTTCGTAGCCTGCTTAGTCATTGGAGACAAGAAGAAGGTGATCCCTTCCATCCACCACATTGACCTCTTGGCGAAGAACCTGAAGCACTTACCGGCGAACCTATTCGAGACACCATTTTCTCTCTTATTTCCAGAGTGTCTCGTCACGATTATATATTATCTCAATTTCTAGATCTTATTCGTCCACTCGTCCGAACCGACAATCACCCCGGTGTAATAGAAGAAGTCAACGAGCTTTACGCTCGGGTAGTGGCTTTAGAGAATGTGGTGCAAAGGTTACAAGCACCAGCAGCAGCACCGACAGCAACAGTACCACCATCAGCAACACCAACAGTACCATCACCACCACCACCAACAACATCTGCATCCCACACCTCAACATCACAATCTGTACCTCGAACATCACCGTCATACGCACCATAGATACCAAGGACTACCAACAACAACAAACGATGAAGTATTGATTCTTAACTTCATCGAAGAAATATTTTGCAGAGAATATGTAGTTTCTAAAAGTGTTAGAGATTATATATTCTAGTCCTAGTCGAAAACCAGATGAGATTAATATTATGTTAACTCATTAAATCCATGATTACATCTATGGAAACTATATATATTGGTATATTTTCATAAAGATTGTAATTAAGAAAATTATTTTGTACAAACTGTTAATGGTGAGAATATTTTAACGGGTAGGTAATACCCGAGGGATATATAAATTCACAATTAATATGTTACATTCTTCGATTCTGATTCAACAAATCATCAACTATACTCACTACTTTCACACAATATATATTCTTTTATAAAAATCAAAACAACCATCCTCATCCAAATTTGATTACATATTCTGATTAAAAAAAAAAATTAGAATTCAAGTCAAGATTTAACAAAAGAAATCATTCTTAGATTCCTAAATCTTTCAAAGCTATACTTTGACTTCAAAACTGTGCAAGATCCTTTAGCATTGTTTTTACCGAAAATAATCCTACAATCTTTTTCAAAGTATCCAGTTTTACTATACTTCTAACCAGTCAACTTCGACTTTTCAGATTAACCTTATTATAACCTTGACATATACGTTCTTGTTACTGGGGACCCTTTCATGTTCCACCACATTAGCAGTAAATTTACCAACAACTTCATTGATCTTTGATCTTCCGAAAAATCCTTATACTCATTGAAACCGTATCATGCACTCATCCACATCTTGTAACGGCAATTGCCATACCAACTATTGAGAATTAGCAATCAGTATTTTGAAATCTTGCAGCACGTCTACGCCAACAGTTATATGTGTACATATAACGTCTACCTCCTGGACTTACATACTTCGAATGTGAAGTTTCCAAAAAACACCCCAAACTACGAAACTAGTTCTCCGAATTTTGGAAAAATGTTGATGAAGGAGCAAAAACTGTAAACGACCTTAACAGTAAAAAGTTTGATGATAAAGAATAGTGTGTTGGCAAAGCTCAGAAAAAGAAAAGGTTTAGAACTGGAAAACGGATTGAGCAAAGTATGAAAGAGGCTGTGGATAAATCACAAAGACTGAACCTGCCTTCAAAGAATCCAAATGATTCAGTGACCGCTGAAACCATTAGTAAGAACCTTACTTCTTATTCTAAACCTTCACAGACAGATTTTCCGCATCATCCTCTGATATTAGAAATTCTAAGATATCATAGTATCTTTCATTATAAATATTCTTAATATTTCTGGAGATATCTTCATACCTATTCTTATCGGAAATCATTCATCTCTTCGCACTATCTGTGTTACATCATAAAAGAAGCTATTTTAGTTTCTAAAATCTGAAAAATTCGAAAACAATGGATGTTTGGAAGTAATGTTGGGAACTGAAGCATGAGTTAGTATAATATAATGACACTTGATCAACGTGATTATATTACAGTAAGTTATGCTGAGTTTCTAATGGAACGTGATAAAGGTTCACAGATCCCACCCTCATCATGAACCATGTTACATAACTCTTTCATTATATATAATCTCTAAATATATCAAGAAAATATATTTCTTGATGATTCGGTCTTTTCCGAATATTCTGGTAATTTGACAAAATCAAATTGTGCTATTTCCTTTCCTCTCTGCTTTGTATGTTATGAACATTCGAAACTCCATACCTACGAATTCTGGACCATTATTCGCTTGACTAGAAGTCGGGAAGGAAAAACGAAAGCATGAAGCTCCGAGATATAACGGAGAATATAAAGCCTGATAAAAACACATAAATTACAAACCATGAATATCAATAAGTATTGCAACGTAAAGATAGGGGAGAACTAAAAACACTATAAAGTCAAGAGTACAGTAAAAGTGAATAGATTCCTCCGGTGACAGATGAAAAAGAAGAATGATAGATATGAAAGTTAGGAGTATATCAAGAATCAGAACTGGATGAAGCATTTTCACAATCTATTAAGAAGTATTAAATAATGAAGAAGATTATAGGAGTGGTGAAAATAAATGAAATGGAAGAGGTCAATTTATAGCGAAATATCAGACATAGCAATCGAGGCAGATTACGCATTTAATCAAAGAAAATCCTAATTTTCACAAATTCCGAAGAATCAAATCTTATTTAGATAATGAAGATTTTCTATTCCTTAAATTCTGAAAATCAATCGTTACTACGTCAAGAGATAAGACGCATCTCTATTCTCCATTTCACTCTATTACGATAACTTCCCTCATACGCTTCGAGTAATTTGATTGTTTTATCCATATTATTCAACGGTGATAAAAATTCTATTTATCAACACATATACGTCATGAAAACATTTTTATTGTTAGTCATGACGACCTCACTCAAATTTCGGGACGAAATTTCTTTAACGGGTAGGTACTGTGATGACCCGGAAATTTCTGACCAAATTTAAACTTAATCTTTGTATGATTAACATTTCCGACACGATAAGCAAAGTCTGTAAAACTGAATCTCAAAATTTTTGAACTACTTTCATATATTCAAATACCTTTCGGTTATTCTTGATGTTTCGCGAACAATTATATGTATATAGATACATACATATATATATATATATATATATATATATATATATATATATATATATATATATATATATATATATATATATACATACATACATATATATATATATACATATACATATATATATATACATATATATATATATATATATATATATATATATACTATAACTTGAAAACGTAACAATGTATTAATTGTTTGATACCGTACATTAAACTTATTGGTTTAAATATTTATTTGAATATATATGATAAGTTGGAATATTAATTATATGAATAACTTGCGACGTATATTTAAAACGTGTTTATGAATGTTGAAAATATATATTAACTTAGTCATAAAACAATTTGTTATTATATATATATATATATTAACAATTAGCGAGACAATGATTTATAGAAGTAAATGACCAAAACACTCGAAAGTTTAAGATACACTTTGAATGATATAGTTTATTGATAATTTAAGACTATATTTTGACAAAGGTACGAGTCACAAAACGTAAATTGCGAGTTTTCTAAGCGTACGAAAATGCGTTCGAGAAACCGGAATCGGGACATAAGTCGAGTGACAACGTACGAGTCATCGGAACGAAAATTACAAGTCAACTATGCACATGAATTTAATATAATATATAATTAATTATTTAAATTATATATATTATATATATTATATAATAATATGTCGACAAACAAGAAAACAAAAATATTTTGAGCTGGATCAGGCGGCCATGCGATCGCATGGAAAATACACTAAAAACCCATGCGATCGCATGGGCATCAGATTCCAAAAAGTTACCTATAAAAGGCCAGTTTCTGCTCGAGTTTAAATTTCACATATACTACTCCCTCTAATATTATTATTATTTATTATTTATATTAATATTATTAATATTATTATTATTAATATTATTATTATTAAGATTATTATTATTATTTATTTTATTATTATTAGTAGTATTATTATTATTACTAATTATATCACTTAAAATACTACGACGAGGTCATGAGGGTGTCACTTTCAAAATGGGTTTTCAAGCGGGATAGAGCTAAGGAAACTATGGGTTATTACTAAGGAGGTTTTGAGTATTGTTCAAGTGTTTTGCTCATGAGTCAAACTAGTATTTATCATCTCCGTTGCGTCTACATACTTTCCTACAATATTGAATCACAATATTGATACGTTGAGATCTACGGTTAATTTGGCATTCCGAGTTTCGGTCACTTTTTGATAAATGACCTTATGTGCTGCTAAGGTGAGTTTCATTGCTCCCTTTTTAATTGCTTTTGCAATATATATTTTTGGGCTGAGAATACATGCAATTTATTTTAAACGCAATGGATACAAGTACATACTTAATTCTACACTGAGTTTGAACCGAAAATCCCTTAGCTTTGGTAACTCGTAGCTGCCAGTACATAGGATATGGACTGGTGGGCTCGAATAACAGTATATGGATCCATAGGGCTTGACATCCCCGTCCGAGCTAGAGCACTAGCCTTTTAACAGACGTGTGTTATTTGAGTTTAGGACACGTTGGTTTGCGTGTATTAAAACGAATGGGGTATTTATCATTATAACGTTAAAGCTTAGTTACCAGGGTGCTCTGTTACGTAGAATCTATTGATAAACGTTTCTGGATGAAACAACTGAAATCTTGTGATCCACTTTTATATACAGATTATACGAAACACTAAAACTATGAACTCACCAACCTTTGTGTTGACACTTGTTAGCATATTTATTCTCAGGTTCCCTAGAAGTCTTCCGCTGATTGCTTATATGTTATACAAGCTATGTGCATGGAGTCTTACATGGCATATTTTTCAAGGAAACGTTGCATTCACCAAATCATCACCATGTATCTTATTTTGACTGCATTGTCAACGGAAGTACTATTGTAAACTATTATTTACGGTGATTGTCTATATGTATAAATCATCAGATGTCGAAAACCTTTGATTTAAATATTCATTTATGGTGTGCCTTTTTAAAAAAATGCAATGTTTACAAAACGTATCATATAGAGGTGAAATACCTCGCAATGAAATCGATGAATGACGTGTTCGTCCATATGGATTTGGAGCGATCGTCACATTAGTAATACAAATAAATGAATAAATATAGCACATAGCAGATATATATATTACTAGTGAAATGACCCGTGGAATCACGGGTTTGTTTAAACGAAATAGTATAATGATATATTGTAGATATTAAGTGAATGTAAATGCTAAAGTCATTTAGTTTAATGACCCGTGGGACCACAAATTTCGACTAAGAAACTTGTCGTTGTTAACTTGGTCAAAATAATTAAACTATATTCATTCTCCCACTACATTCCTCTAATTTTCATTACAATAACTATTTTTCTTGTCATAAATGGTACTTTTACATTAAAAGAGGGATTGAAAATACCTGGTTCAACCTCGAAAAAAATCATGATTATTTTTGAATTCTTCTATCATAGTATATACCTTCATTTTAAATAGTCACAATATGATATGACGTATGTTATCGATTTTCAGATTCTTGTTGTTTAACAAACATACAATAATAAGACATTCCAGGTGTGATAAATTTCATCATCAAACAACGCATAAAAGATAATAATTCTTTGAAAAAACCATTAACAATGACATGAAGGTTTGTACATGTTTTTTGAAAACAAAAGGTTATTGAATAATATGGTGAAGATCAAGAAAAATAGTTGTAAAAGTTTGTACATATTGAGAAAAAGAGTTGTGATAATATATGGTGGAGATGCTCCGAGATAAATATTTATAAAATAATAATACCGTATTAAATATTAAATAATATTTTATTAATTATTTTTGCCTTCCAAATCGTCATTCATATATTATCGGCATTTATTTGTTATTATTTTGTATCTTTTTTTTATTAGAGTTAATATTAATATAAAATAAAAACAACATCATTATAAAAATTAAAGTGTAATTAGTGAAAGGATAACATAATCATTAGAGCTTTATATCTGTTTTTATTTTGTATCTTTTTTAATTAAGATTCATATTAATATTAATATAAAATAATGACATCAACATTATGAAAATTAGAGGAAAATAGAAAATTACGGAGTAATAATTTATTTAAGATATTAAATAATTAGTTACTATAAATACAATTTTTTTTAATTATATAATACTTGAGATTAATGACATCATCTAAGTGGCCTAGATTTTTTCTTTTTCTTTTTGATTTTTTCTTAACAAATGAATTAGCCTAATAATGACATCATCATTGTAGGATTTTAATAAAAACTATAGATGTAACACTAATAATATCATCAGTGGTACGAGTAATCTTTTACAAGTTTTTGTTGATGTATTCTTTGCATTAGTCCAAGTGTTTCTTTATTTCTTTGTACTTGTTTCCGATAATTTTCATCGTTTTGATGAAGTTATTGTGTTTCTACTAAATTTTTCATTCTTCGCCGTAAAAAAAAAAAAAAAAAAAAAAAATCAGTGGTAGGAGTAATAGTTAAAAACAGAAATGACCATTTTCTTAGCGGTAGTGAGACGTCTTTCAAATAGTGAGATATTATGAGTCCAATTCCAAAGAAGAACAATCTACAAGATTCGCTGAAAAATTATTATTATTATGTATAGATATATAGAAATAGAAAATATATATAGTATATTGAATATGATTAAATCGAATGTATTAGTTTATGTGTGTGGATGATGAGGTGAGAGACATGTAATATGAAAGAGACAATAGAAGCTCATAAGGTCGCCCAAGGGAGGGATAGATATAAAAGAGACGGTGCAATAATTTAGGTTTGACATTTTGAGTTAATACCTTTAAACTTTAAAGCCAAACGCAACAACCATCTTCGGGCCTTTTTTTCTTTGTTACTCCGTATTAAATAAACTTGAAATTCGACGATGCATACATTTTCGTGACAATAAAATAAAAATGGTTATTTTAAAATTAAAGTTATTACAGGATATTTAAAATATTTTTTTTTTCCAGATTTACCGTCATATTTCAATTTCTATGAATATAAATATTTATTTATCATGACACATTCTTCAAATTAACATATTATTACATTAGCATGACATTGATTTTATAATCACAACACTCAAACATTTCACTCTTAACCGTAACATTACATAAATTTGAACCCAAAAAATTAAATAAATAATATTGCAATGTACAAGTAACAAAGCTAAATGTGTTAGAATACAACATCAAACATTCAAGAAAGTCAACAAAAGTCAACTTACCTTTTTTGGTAATTTGACTTTAGGATTAGAGAAAGGTCTTCTCATCATTTCCTAATATAGAGAGTCACAAGAATGCAACTCAATGGATTCAAACATATGCACAAGAAACATCATCTTTCCACAAATGTAAAAGGGAGTTCCAAAGTGTTATTGGATCCAAACCATTTATAGAATTAGTTGTTAGCAAATGTGTTCATATATAAAACATTTAGCCAACCATTGTCAAATGTATCAATTCAAGTTTAAAACAAAAACCGATCAATACAATTATCATTACAGCTTTGTTAAATCTCTTAAACAACAAAATCTACAAGAAATATTAACATCTCCTTGTTCCTAAATGATGAGAATTCACGAGCAGCACCACGAAATGTAAATTGGCGAGTAAAGATGGGGTAGTGCCAATGAAGTTAATATTGGCAGATGAAAAGACGAGGCTTTGGCGCATTCGTCAGGACCAGTCTTACACTTTCAATTAATAACAAGTTGTGTACACACGCCATTTTACGAAATTAATAATAATAATAATAATAATAATAATAATAATAATAATAATAATAATAATAATAATAATAATAATAATAATAATAATATAATAATAGTAATAATAGTAGTAATAATAATAGTAATAATAATGATGATGATGATGATGATGATGATGATGATGATGATGATGATGATAATAGTGGATACAATGAGAACTTGAGAAAAAGAGAAGCTCTGGCGAATATGAAAAAGAGAATCAACTTAGGTGAGAGGTTAAAAAGAGTATTTACTAGAGCTAGTATGTTTTACTAGATATTTTACCTTTTAATTAAATTTTTTAAACTTAAGGTGATACAAATAGATGGAGTGACGACTAAGGTTTTTCGTATTTCATTCAAGGTTATTAGCAAACTTGAAGTTGAAAAAGTGAATGAGCAGCATCAATATATCTTTCAGTTTTAATCAACGTAATAAATTTTATATTTAAGTTGATACAACTTAATAAAAATTCTATATAAAAAATCAACATAATAAATAAACTTAGACGTTCGTTAAATTTTAAAAAGTACAACAATTCTTAAAATACACACATACAGTATATTAGAAAAGTACTACACAATTATAAGCTTCTTGGTTCATTTAAATACGTTTAAAAAGATCAGACCAAAGACCCTCATGCATAAGGGCGATCCCACTTGAAAGGGTGTAACGACCATTAAC
Source organism: Rutidosis leptorrhynchoides (assembly GCF_046630445.1). Classification (NCBI taxonomy): domain Eukaryota; kingdom Viridiplantae; phylum Streptophyta; class Magnoliopsida; order Asterales; family Asteraceae; genus Rutidosis; species Rutidosis leptorrhynchoides. The sequence goes on along the minus strand of NC_092340.1, from coordinate 330,881,509 downwards.
ATTGTATTTTTGGGAATGGGGTGTCGTTTTTTGGTAGCCAAAAGACCAAATCTTGGGTCACTTTTAGTATTATAAGGTAATAATATAATTTTTATTTTAAAAATTAAAGCGACGTCAGCCTTCAACAGCATTAGCGGCGATTTCGGGGCCAACTGGTGGGTCGGGAGTGGAAAACGACGAAGAAGCCCATTTTTTTTTTATATGTAAAATGGCAAAAAAAAATCCGCGCCATTCGGAGTGCTTGTTGAAAAATGTAAGGTATTCGTCAGGGCTGGATTTTGGAGCATGCAAGACGTGCAATTGCACAATGCCCAAGATCTAAATGGGCCTAAAAATATAACCCAACTATATATTTTATCGTCCATTTGTTTATAAGGTTTTAAAAATATTAAATTTTTTGTTGTATTAGTAACTTATTTTTATATATATGATTTTTTTTTATTTTGTGTAGAAAGTGCCTCTTTTTCATTATTGAACAGGGTTGTTAAATTTAACACTACTGTCGCGGTGTTCGTAATTCCAGTTAGCATATATATACAGTACCCGCAAAGTAGATTATCAGTCTTTCTATTGTTGTTAACTCTAAAACACTTTTTAACGGCAACGCTAACTTTTTTTCGAACGACGATATCGGCATCACCCAGAGGAAATTTAACCACCTTCACGATCATATGATAACCACACACAGGTTAGGATGAAACTCAATTCGCGATGATGTTGTCAGTACCATCAAAGGTTGTGAAAACTCCGCCAAGGCTTTCACAAATCACATTGATATTGGTAGCACCATCAAAGGTTAAAAATTCCTGTTTAAATTAGAGTAAGAAACAAACCTGAGTTGGCAGTACATCAAATTGAATCTAACCTCATACCACTCAAGCCAAAGCTTCGGTGGTCGGCAAAGCTAACTTAGATCGACCCCTAATTGTCATTCTAGTATATCTATTCCTCACATAAAGCGTGAGGGACCCAGCTGAGTTGTCACGTCAAGATTAACAACACCAGCAAATTACACGTGTCTTGCCTCTCCTATTTTCCTTTATTTATTTATTTATTTATTTTTTAAATGACATAGAGACACGTGTCCCATACTCATTCCACACTCAACTTGTTTGTTCTTCTCCTTTCATTTTTTATTCGTTGATCGTGTTCACCCTTTTCTCCTCCATCTTCTCTCTTACCACCACACCACATCTCACCGTTTTCTCCTCCGACAACCATAAAGTTAGAGATCATGGTCTTTTACGCGAAAAAAAAACTCTTTCTTCCTTAATCAAAACAAAACTTCTATCTCTTTCATTCATTCGTTGCTATTTCATCCTCAATTAGGGTTCCAATTTCTTCTCCAATTAACAAATAAAAGTAGAATACAATTGCTCAAGAAATTCACACAGAAAAAAACGCGACATAGTGAGATTCCTCTATTCATCTTCATCTTTATCGCCATAATATAATCGATCGATAGGGTATCCCTAAATTATCCGTCATAATTTTTTACACAAAACGGTACCAGTTATATAACATTTGAGCGAGTCTGTTCATCAGTTATCCCTAATCCACCACAAAATCCAACCATATTCATGTTTTTCTTTATTGTGTTTCTATTAAATCCAATGATACGCTTTTCAGAAAACATCGAACGATTATTCAATTCAAACAACCATTGATTTTATCTGTGTTTTTAGGGATCTGCGGCATCCACGATTTGAGAACAGCTCAATTCAAACAGATTTGTAAACCGATTCAGTAAAGGTATGTGTAAAACGTTTATTTTGATTTCCAATCCGTACATTAAGAAACACATGTGGTTCAGTTTGAGGAAGATGATGGAGATTTAAAACGAACGATTGCAGAACCGGACGATTCAGTTGAGGTATGTTTTAAACGTTTATAAGATTTCCAAATTCATACATGAACAAACATTCATTGTTCTTATCCTGTATATCTATTGATCTGTCAATAATTTGAATGTCTACTTTGAGATCTTTTTGTTTGGTTATGTTCGTATATATCTTTTGATGAACCTATCGTACAGATTTAGTCAAAGTACTAACTTGCAGCTCCCATTCCATTCCCACCATAGTGCATGAATAAGGAATTCAAATTTCAGACAATTCTTTTCTCAACGTTGAACTTGACGATTGCAATATTTTGTATTCATGGTGGACCAATCTCGAATTTAAAGTCTTCTCCTCTCTGAATCATTAGTTTGACTTCGTATTTTTTTACATTGGAATTCCCATGCTTTTTCGTGATTTATAACTGACTGATATATACGTTAATGTCGACTGGGTGAATCAATGTCAGACTTCGTAGTTTAAAAAAAAAACAAAACAAAACAAAACAAAACAAAAATTGAAGTTGAATTTTTATGAATTGTGTTCGTCGAATGTTTGCGTTAAATGTATTAGTAGGATATAGTATATCATATGTTTATTAAATTAATGCTATTGTTGAATTTTGTTGTAGGTCAGCTTCGATATTTCCTTCAACGGCTTTGTGTACTAAGTGCCTTTTATGTGTTTTTATTACTTTTCTGCACTATTTAATTACTATTTGTCGTAGTAAATTTTTATGGTATTCGAATGTTTAAGATGGTTTATGAGAAGACGATGAGGCTGCTCTAGAGATGGAGTCTTTGTCTTCGAGACAAATAGCTGTTAGAATGTCGTAACACTAGGGAAAGTGGGAGTTCACATCATGTCTTTTGCTGCTGTTGTAGCTGCTTCTCTTTATTGCTCAAGATATTTGTGTCTATATTACCTTTGCACGGTTAGTTTGGGTCATTATTACCTCTGTGTAGCTGAACTGGGTCAATTTTACTGCTGCATTTGGTTAGAATAAACATGGACAGCTCGGTTCGGGTTTCGTAAAAAATGGTGAGTTCAGAAAACTCAATGATTCATGATCAACCTAACTTTTTATAAAAATTTATTTAGTGTTAAATAATATGCTATTGATCAACCTAACATTTTTATAAAATATTTGGATGCAGGTTAGCTATTTTGTAATTAGTTGGCTAGAGCATAATCTCTCTTTTTGTAAGTTGGTGGAACTCTATTACCTACACAAAAATAATTCGTCATTAGTGCAGTAAACAATCTTTGCAGTGAAGCCCTTCTATAATTCACTCCTCTTAGAAAGTTAACTAAAAAAATGCAAAACACCTTAGAACTAATGAGAAAGAAATATAAATTGTATACATAACTACTTAAGCTTGAAACTTTAGACACTAAATAAGCTGGACATCATAAACATTAACCCTAAATAAATTTTTATAATACTAAATAAATTTTTTATAAAATTTTCATAAAAATTAACACTAACTTTAGAGCATAATCTCTCTTTTTGTAAGTTGGTGGAACTCTATTGATTTTCATAAAAATTTAGACACTAAATTTTTATAAAAATTTTTGTAGTGTTAAATAATATGCTATTGATGTTTTCTTCTCTATTATGTGTAGAATTTGAGCTATATCCAGTGCGCTGTCAAGTAACTGAAGTAACAAGTGTCGCGTATGGAGCTGATTTTACGGTTTGGTTGACTTCCGTTGAAGGCGCTTCTATACTGTACGATCAATTTATTTACTGAAAATCTTGATTTCTTTGAATAAAGATATCAATTTCAACCTGTCTGCTTAAAATGGGCTGATTCGGGCCAAGATTTATCTCTAATGGGTCAAATGAGGGGGTCAAATTGGCTTCAAGTTGTCAATAGTTAATGTCGATCCATAAAATCCCTTAAAGTTGTTTATGTTTAAAAGTTGGATCGTCACCGAAAATAGTAAAGTTTTTTAAATCATATTCGAGACAAAATATATCTACAACAGGTCAATTATTTGACTCAACGTGTTTATGCTCTTTGGCCAAAATAACAGACACAGTGGATTATTTTTGCATGGCCTTTTTGCATTTTTTATTATAGTGTTAGATTTTTTTTCATTGTAACTGCAAGCTGCGGATCGATTATAAGTTTAGAGTATTTTTTTTTATATTTAGAACTGCTGGTCTTCCACAGTATGGTCAACTTGGACATGGAACTGATCATGAGGTATACTAAGTAACTATATTTCTCACGTTTCTATATTTGTTTAGAATATTTAATTTTAATTTCTAATACCTGAGTGAAATAATCAATACAAACTGAATTTCAGGTCAGCATTATTGTTGCTCTTATCTTTCGGGTCAAGCTTTTGTTGTTGTATTATTGTTACGGGTCAACTTTATCGTTATTTTTGGAATTTGGTCAAGATTGTTGCTGGTTCTGTTTATCGGGTCAAATTTGCATACGTATCAGAGTTTTGGGTCCTGGTATTATGTCGATGACTGATTGGGTTGTTATTGCATCTGTTCAACTGAGATGGGTCAATATTATCATTTAAATTGTAATTTGGGTCAAGATTTTTTGGTGATGAATTATATCGGGTTTATATTTGGTGTTGGATCTGTATTTTGGATCAACTTTGGTTGCATAATGAAATGTTAGGTATTTAGTGCTACTTCTCTGCTGATATGGGTCAAGGTTGCATGTATGATTTTGAGGTGGATCAATTTTGGTTCTATAATGATACGTTTGTGATTTGGATATGCCTTAATGGTTAACTGAGTACATCAATGTATATTTATAATTATGGGTATCAAAATGGTATTGTAATGGTCAGTTTTATTTTTTTTATGATTATGAAGGCATTATGTATTGTTTGTTAGTGAATTTTAGCACTGATCCATTCTCATTGAAGTGGGTTAAATCTTAAGTGGGTTGAATATACCCTTTCAAAATAATAATAACAAAACAACATTTTCCCGGTTACAATAATAACATATGTTGTAAAACTATTACGTTATGTAAAACTATTTAAGCAAAACTATCGTGCATTGTAATTGTATACACTAACGTTACGTTTATGATACTAATGTGAACAATTGAGAATTATCCAGATCAAGCATAGAATAGAAGTGTCGGGTGCGGTTCATGCTTATCAACAATAAGCAAAATTTATTAAACCTCTTAATGAACCTAAAAAAAACAGAATTAGGTTGTTACTATAATATTATAAGTTTTTATCAACATATTTGAATTTTGAAAAATTAATTATGTTAAGAAGTAATCCATCTTTATAAACCGTTACTCAACCTTGTGTGTATACTCGGGGTATTTATTCATAGATTTTCTTATGTTTTCTCGATCAGTCATCACGAACAAACATGGTAATGCATGGGATGAACTTAGTGAGGCATTAAGGGAAAAGAAATTAGAGATATTAGAGATAAATGAAGAGATGAAGAAAGATTCATGGAGAAACAAATGGTCATATAGAACTTTAAGAAGTAGTGCACTTCGTCCAACAATGGCTATGTTAAAATCTACTAATAACATATAATCTCGGCGCACTAAGTTTCACATGATCTGATTTATCATACCGTTAATTGATATAACATTATACGTTTTCGGTTTGTTTGATTAAGAGTCGTCGTGCAACGCACGGGCTCTTAAAGGCTAGTTTAGTATCAAAACCGTGTAAGTTAATGGGTTATCTTTGTATTGGATAAAAATTTAAGTTTGTTCCACTTTTTCTGCCATATATTCAGAGCATTCATTTGCCCACTAATTTCTCATCAACAACTTTTATTTCACATAAATCATGTGTTTGCTCTAATTGAAACGATATAAACGGATCAAGTTGATATATTTACTAAACTACCCCTATTATCCATATTTTTTTAAACATTTGTTTTTTCAGAAAAATTAATAAATAATAAAAAGCTCAATCATATCTCATCATCTGAATCCTTTGCGTTCATCAGAAATTTCTAAAGTAAGTTTTTCAAATCTATGTATTTGCTTATACATGAATCATATCTAATGCATGATTTACATGCAACTAGGAAAAAAGGTGATATTATTAAAATTCCATACGGTTGAATCATTATCATTATAATGTGTACCTAATGATGTTAATTTCAGGCAACGTATATATTATTGATTGTATTTAAAGAAGAAAATTTGTATATAATGAATCAACAAAATATGTCAAAGACACCTTCAAGTACATCAGATCTACCCGTAAAGCGTAAGCGTGGTCGTCCAAGAAAAGATGAAAATGTGTCACGAAATGAAAAAAGACATACACCAACATTAATACCGCCGTCACAACCACCGCCAATGACCGCCGTTACAACCATTCAACCACAACCAACGGTTACCATGAATCCTATTGGTGACAACCATAACATGGTAGGACAAATGGTAACCGGAGTGATAGATGGTGTATTTGATGCGGGATATCTTCTTTCCGTTCGTGTAGGGCCTAATAACAATCTCTTACGAGGCCTCGTGTTTCAACAAGGGCATTATTGTCCAATTACACCAACAAACGACGTGGTTCCACACCTTAAAATGTCTAGAAGAGAAACTTTTCAAGTTCCTATTACAAACCAAACTCAATTATGTAATAGCATTCCTCAAGGCGCTTGCCCAAAACAAGCGCCACAGATGGGAATGCATGTAACGATGCAAAATTACCAAACTACCCGTATGATGCACGGTGGAAGTAGTAATTCAATTACTGCTCCACCAGAGAATTTGAGGATGGTGGAACAAGATGAACTTATGCAAGTGTTTGAGGTCTCTAAGATGGTACAAGAACAACAAAAGAATGATGATTTTGGTGGTGGTCAAGTGTTGAAAAATGATCATTTGGTTTCCAATTCCGATCTAATGGCTGAGAGTTTGCCTGCAAATGACATTATGAAAGACCCGGACCTTCATTGTGATGCCCCTCTTGTACAAGATACCAATCGTGAATCGTTAGTTGGTGAATCAAATAAACAAGAACAAGAAGGAGAAAATGCAGAATCTATAACTCGCGTAGAGATTGGCATGGAAGTGGCACAAACAATCGAAAAACATGTATTGCAACAAGAAAATGAAAAGCAAGAAGGTATCTTACGAATTAAAACCGAGTATTTTATAGAGTCATATGTTTTTGAAATTATAATATTGTTACGGAGTATTTGATTTGAAGCTCTTACATAATGATTATTATTAGTTTCATTCAAAAAGTACATTTGCTCTTACATATTACAGCTTTCACCTCTACTTAACATGATGATATTAAACACAGATGAAATGAGCAAGATTGATGTTAATCAAGATCCAAATCAAGGGTTAGCAACCGATCTCTTTCAAACCGATTAAGAAAGGAACATCTACAGGTAACAAAATAACATACATGTGATGTGTGAATGTTTGCTACTTTATGTTTTACTTTTGCGTTTCTTAATTTTGTGTGGTCATTGGTTGTACAGAAATGATGAAAAGATCATTTCAAGCGGAAGATTAAAAGAAGCAAAACACGCAAGATTTCACATCTGTATGTCGTAATGTTTCATCCTGTTTATTATACGAATAAAGGATGAGAATGTGTATCTTATTTCATGTTACTTATTTAGTTTTGAGGATATCAATATAAAACAACTCAACTCTTGTATACTTTATATATATCGTATAAATGAAAAGTAAATATTGTATATATGATATTCTATCATCAATTTACAGCTTAAGAACAAGAAGGAAAAACATTGTTTGGCTCCTGCGGGGATCCAAAAACTCCATGGGACATTGAGAAGCCATCACCTTGGAATTAAAAATCAAAGTCAACCAAAATATATGCAAATAACAAATGTGCTCACAACGTATAAACAATGACAGCCCATTGTGATTGCCTCCCTGCTATAAACAGTGCGCCAATAAGTGGAAATACTTGTTGACTTTTATTATTGACTTGAAACTGTTTAAAATTGGCGAGCGATATATCCAACATGAAAATTACTTCATCCACCACAAAAGTGCATTATATAGTTGTACAGTACAAATACATAATGCACAGTTTGTGGTGGATGTAGTAATTTTTATGTTGGATATATCAATTCTCAATTTCCACAAAGTAACGATATTATATTATTATACTACTTCTGTGACAACACTGATTCTCACTCCGATTGGCCCCATTTCACTGTTAACCTTTACCATTTTTTTTACAAACTATGAGTATATTCTTTGATAAAAAAATTGTGTGTTTTTTTTATCTTACAAACTCTAAGGATGTATTCTTTAGTCAAAAATTATAGGCGACAAAACATGCAAATCAAATATGTTTGATACATCTTTAAACATAAGTTTTCAACAAAGAATCCTTTTTTTTTTGTATCATTTATATAAAGGCGATGTAACTTTTATTTTTATGGTTAAAGTTACAAATTGGCTATATACTTACACAAATGTCCTGATGTCGTTCATATACCCATTCGCGTCCTACTGTCGTCTACAAACTTATAAAAATGTACTAATATAAACAAAATTCCTTTTTTTAACGTCAACTCAAATGGTTGATTACATGTATGCCGATTTGGAGCTTACTTGACATGCCACATATATTTTAAATTAATCTTTATATATATATAAATTTATACATATACATAATCCAAAATTCGTGAACACCATATACATATACCATCAACACCATCTCCTCCGTCACATCCAATACCAGTCACCACCATCTCCTTCAGTCACCATCAACACCATCTCCTCCGGCCAGCATCATCGCCATCTCCACATGCTTTGCATTAACAGGATACATATTTATAGATCTAACAAATTGATAACAAATTTCGGTTTCCAATCACATATTTGAGCTTTAAAAATCACAAAATTAGAATGAGATTCATCACTACAACCTAAATCTTAAGGTCAAAGCTCGATTTCATTTGGTCAACGAATCAATTGAGACAAATTAGTGAGTTACAGGTTTTTTAATTGATAGTTGAGCATTCAAAAAATAATTTCGGGCAACATTCAAGTTAACATCATCACCTGAAGTGACCTAAATCATGAATTCGAATTTTCATGTGCATATGAAACCGCCATGACCGTTCTTCATTGAATCTGAGTTTTGATGATGTTTTTATTATTGAGTCCTATCAAAATATGTTATTCGATGATGCAGGAACATGTTAGAATCAATTCAAAACACCAATAGTATCAAACTCAAATTAAGAACAGGATCAGAAAGTAGCTCGAAGCTGATGAAGAACTCAAAATTTGAATCATCAAATTATTTATTTTCAAGCCTAGATCTCTACATGAAAAGTGTCCTAAATCCTTCCACAAACACTCGTTGATTAATAGATGAAGCAGAAACATCAAGTATCATTTGAATCAAAACGTTGACCGAGAAGCTCAAATGTTTGACTTGAAGATCATGACCTATGTGATGAATCTCCATATGATATAACGATTCACGAAGCTCAAGTAAGTGATAAGGATTCAGAAACTTAACTCAATTGGATCTAAAACTCGTTGAGTTGTTCTAAAGGCCAAATCACCTCACGTTTACACACAAAGATGGTTGTGGTTGAAGTTGCAGGTTTTCGGCGGTGGTGAAGGTAGGTGGCAGGAGGTGGTGGATGTTGTGGAAGGGATGGCGGAGTGTGATGGTGAAGGTGATTATGTGAAGGTGGAGGTGAACGTGATGGTGAATATTTCCAGGTCACCTTTTAAATAAATAAGAGAAATGCCACATAATTGATTTAACCCGTAGTACGTGTTACTGGTCACCTTTTGTTAACATGAGTACACTTTTTAAAAGTTTGTAGACGACAGTGAGACACAAATGGGTTTATAGGCGACATCGGAACATTTGAGTAAGTATATAGACAATTTGTGACTTTAATCCTTATTTTTAAAGCTTAGTAAAGTATGCTTTGATACTTCATTTTTATTTAGAAAGTAAATAATTTTTAATTTAATTCTAATGAGTAACATTGTTGGCAATGAGTTATATACTAATTATTTATGAAAATTTATCCGCTCAGCATAGGAGGCTAACCTGTTGTCTTATTATCATTTACAAGACTTTGGAGTAACTGAGAACCACAAAAGTTAAAAAGAAAAACATACTTTTCAAAAAGAGCTTTTTTTTTCCCAACAAAACAAACAATGCAGTGGCAGAGACAAAGCGAGACTGAGTGGTGCTCAGCACCCTCAACAATCCAAGTTTAACCATTATTATTTAGTAAGTTTAGTTAAATTATATTAGTTTCATATGATTTATTGTTAGGGAAATATTCCGTAATTGTTATGACTTTGTCTCTTTTATTCAGTAACATACAATATTTATCGATAGTATCGTTCAAAAGACGTGACCACGCTCCTTTGTTACAAGTTACAGTTTATTAAAAAAATCGAGCCTCCCTTATCGTGAATTTCTGGCTTCGCCTCTGAAACACTGTAATGTTGAACGTGAAAGTTGCCAAACATCTTATGAAAATCAACATTTCTACTACATTAGTCTATCGTGTGCAGAGACCTTTCAAATTATGGCTTAATGATGTTGAATAATATTCTTGTTGTGCAATACGAAAACATAGCTTTAACAAGGACATAGTTGGATGCGTTGTTAATATCCATCACAGAGTATTGGCATTTCTATAACAAAAATTCGCAACGAATCAGAAAAGTTCAAAGGCCTTTTTACATTACGAAACAGATGAGTGTGATATAAAAGTAGTAATCGTTTAATACACATTCACAATGTGACAACGCAATAAGTGGGGATCGAACAGAATTCTCCAAACTTTTGGTTGTTTAGACTCCAGGTGCTGTAAAAATCTTTTCCTTATGGTTACTCGCTCATTTCATGGCCTCGGACGTTTTCGAACGTCTATGTGTTTGAGCTCACCCGAAGGGTTTTACCACACGCAATGCCCGTATGAATCGTTGTAGGGGTTTTCTCTAAGGGATGGTGAGACTTTAATTGTTCGTACCAGGGAATTGATTGGGCGGTTGGGTTCGAACATCGCGTTCGGATCCGTCAGTAACTCCAACCGCCGTAAAAATTATACTCCATAAATATGCCCCCTTTTTTCATCAAAAATGTCCTTTATGTATGAATTGCGAATAGTTTTGATGAGTTGATGGGTTTCTTTAGACTTTTGGTAATCATTAGCTGGACATATTAATAATAGAGTTAAAGTTGTATGCAACTCAACTAGCAGTGGCAAAATTGACGTGTAGATCGAAGAGATTACAGACCTATCTCATGTTGAGGGCTTTCTGACTTAGGTTTATGGACTGATTTGGTACCGAATTTCTACCAGGTCGTGTTATTGGAAGATCAAGGTCCGTTTGTATTTGATGAAGGACTGATAGTGCTCTAAATGAACATATATTTAGTATCAATATCCATCTAATATGTAAAGTTTTTAATTGCAGTTGTTCTATTTTTATGTAATATTCGTTTAAATAAATAAGTGCGAAGACAAAAGAAGAAAATGACGATTTGAAGACGCAAATGACCAAAAAGCTCAAATGTACAAGATATAATTCAAGTGGTTCAATTTATTGATGAGAAACGTCTAAAAATTACAAGAGTACAAGCCGCGAAACGCAAAGTACAAGATATCTAAGCGTACGAAAGGACGTTCGAAAATCCAGAACCGAGACATAAACCGAGCATCAACGCGCGAGTCAACGAGACTAAAATTACAAGTCAACTATGCACAAGAATATAATATAATATATATATATAATTATATAAAATTATATATATTATATTATATATTAAAATATATCAGCAACCCACGTTTTAATCAAGAATTGAGCTGGCCATCCTGTCCATGCGAGTGCATGAGAAATAGGCATAAAACCCATGCGAGTGCATGAGCCCATGCGAGTGCATGAGATTTGCACTAAAACCCCATGCGATCGCATGGGGTTCAGGATCAGAAATTTTGCCTATAAAAGCCAGGCTTCCGTCGAACGAAAAACAGGCACCTACATCTTTTTCTTTTCCTTCATCAATGTAATATATATTTATATTATAATTTTAATTTAAGTTAATTTTAATAATAAAGTTATGGTTTAGTTGGATTATTTTAAGAAATATTTTACGGGTTTTAAAGTCGGAACTCTGTCCGTGTAACGCTACGCGATTAATCAACACTGTAATCTATGTTCTTCCTTTTTAAATTAATGTCTCGTAACTAAGTTATTTTTATGCTTATTTGAGCCGAAGTAATCACGATGTTAAACTAAATATTATGATGGGGTTATTGGATTTTGTACCATAATTTGGGTTTGGACAAATGACTGACACTTGTGGACATTGGACTATGACTATTAATAGATAGGGGGTATTGTCTAATTGAGCAACAACTCATTGGAACTTGTCGAACTTATCTTCAAATTAGTTAATCTAATAATTATTAAAATGATTATGTATGTCCTATTTAGTGACGTTTATACTACATCTTTTACGATCATTTAATTAATTATTTGGGTTGGGTAATTGATTATTCATTCTGATCAAGTGTGTAAATTAATATTCATATCTCATTAAAACAGGGGTGGATTACATACAAGGATAATTGGTGTAATTGTTAACAAAGTATTAAAACCTTGGATTACACGCAGTCGATAACCTGGTGTAATTATTAACAAAGTATTAAAACCTTGTTACAGTTCGAATCCCTAATTAGTTGGAATATTTGACTTCGGGAATAAGGTTAATTTGACGAGCATTTTATAATTATGACCGATGGACTATTATGGACAAAAACCAGATAGGTATCAAATAAACCAGGACAAAGGACAATTAACCCAGATACAATTAATTAAAATCAAAACGTCAAACATCATGATTACGGAAGTTTAAATAAGCATAATACTTTTATTTCATATTTCATCGTACCTTTATTTAATGTCATTTTAATTACTGCAATTTACTTTATCGCAATTTAAATTATGTGATTTATATTATCGTCATTTATCTTTACGCTTTATTTAAAATCGACAAACCGGTCATTAAACGGTAAAACCCCCCTTTTATAATAATAATAATACTACTATATTACTAATATATATATATATATATATATATATTTATACAAATATAATTGTTTAAAAATATAGTGTACGCAATAAGCCGTCTCCCTGTGGAACGAACCTGACTTACTAAAAACTACACTACTCTACGATTATGTACACTGCCTATAAGTGTTGTAGCAATGTTTAGGTATATTCCATTCAATAAATAAATAATAACACTTGTGTAAAATTGTATCGTATTTAATAGTATTTCGTAATAAAATTAATAGTATTTCGTATACACCCTCGCACACATCAAGTTTTTGGCGCCGCTGCCGGAGACTCGGTGAAAAACTATATTTTTGTAAAAATATATTATGTATTATTTCGTAAAAATATTTTGTTATTTATTATAAGTGTTAAAAAAAACTTAAAAAGAAAAAAAAATATATATATTTTTAAGATTTTATATATAATATTAACAAGTACTTTTATTTTTAGATTTAAAATATAAGTTTATTTTAAATTATGTAAATATTTTGTAATATTTTGAAAATTGATAAAATCAAATAAAAAAAATTAAAATTAAATTTGGGCCGAAACTGGTACCAGCCCGAATCAGTTCTGGAATTCCTGGGCCATGCGATCGCATGACCCCAACGCTCAAAAATCATGCGGTCGCATGATAAGTCTGACAGGTTGAACCTAGTATCGCATTAATTACGCTGTAGGTTAAATATAATTATTATTATTTAAGTTAATTAGGGTTTATATTTAATAATATTTAGTTTTAGTTTTTAAATTTGTATTTTAAGTTTTTGTATTTATTATTTATATATATGGATTATATTTTTATAAAATATAATATAAAAATAATATTTTTATAAAATTTGTATTTTTATCATTTTAGTTATAATTTGTACTTTTTAATCGTTTAAATCGTAATTTGTATATTTATCGTTCGTAATTAGTTTTAAGATTAGTTTTTGCCGTAGTTATTTTTATTTCTAGATTTTTAGACTTTGCCGTAAAATCCCTTAAGTGCTTTTTCTTTAAATTTAGAATTTAGGCGCTTTAGAATTTTGCGACGCAGTTTTAGATTTTAGTGCCTAATTAAGTTATCGCCGTTTTCGAAATAGAATTTCTTTTAAACCTTAATACCTTTAGGCGCAACTTTTTAGATTTAGTTTTTAGAATTTTAAGTTTCGAAGTTTTTCTTTCTTATTTTTATTTTTCGACGTTTTTCGACGCACTCTTTTTCTTTCTCATTTATACGCTCTAGTTTTTAGGACATAGAATTTTCTTTATCTTCTTAAAACTTCGACGAGAAAAATTATTTTAAGCGGTTAAATTGATAGACATCCAAAATTTTCTAGTTCGTAGTAATAGTTGGATTTGTTAGTGGCGAGTTGTGGGCTTCCGATTTAAAGGGTCCTGGCTACATGCTGCATCTATTGGCTATTCGAAACGTGGGTAAAATCAGAAAAGTCTATTAACTTGATAGCTTATATAATTTTTTATCTTTTATAACTAATATGATATTCAGTGAATGCACCGAGCAAAACGTTCACCACCTTTCATACGTTCACCACCTGTAACTCGATCAAGACATCTAGCCAATATTGTCGCCGTTGATTTTTCTTTAGAATCATCATCAAGTCGACCAAGTATTCCAATTCAAATTTCCGATAATCCATTTTTTTGAACCCGACCTCACAATTGAGAACCCGGAGGATATTCAAGGACAATTTAGAGATCCTGAACCACTAATCATTCCTCTTGAACCACAGATTACTCATCCAGAGATTGTCGAGGAAGAAACCATTAAGTCAGAATCCTCTAGTGATTCAGATTCAACAAATTCAATCATGAAAAATCCGGAACCTCTAAGTATGGAAGACCGAATGAGGGCTAAACACACTGGCCAAGGTCACGCCATTATTAAGCCAGACATTAATGCGCCAGATTATGAAATCAAAGGACAAATCCTACACATGGTAACTAATCAATGGCAATATAGTGGTACGCCAAAAGAAGATCCAAACGAACATCTTCGAACCTTTAATAGGATCTGTACTCTATTCAAAATTAGAGAATTTGAGGATGAACAGATCTATCTCATGTTATTTCCCTGGACTTTAAAGGGAGAAGCCAAAGATTGGTTAGAATCGTTACCTGAAGGAGCGATTGACACATGGGATGTTTTAGTTGAGAAATTTCTTAAAAGATTCTTTCCGGCATCTAAAGCCGTGAGACTTCAAGGAGAAATAGCCGTGAGACTTCAAGGAGAAATTGTTACATTCACGCAGAAGCCAAATGAAACATTATATGAGGCGTGGACAAGATTCGGAAAGTTGTTGAGAGGATGTCCTCAACACGGTTTAGACACTTATCAAATAGTACAAATATTCTACCAAGGTGCCGACGTTGCTACACGAAAAGACATTGACACAGCAACTGGTGGTTCCATTATGAAGAAAACCGCAACTGAAGCTCACAAAATTATTGATAATACAGCCTCCCACTCGCATGAGTGGCATCAGGAAAAAGATATTTTTCGTTCATCTAAAGTGGCTAGAGCCGATTCTAGCCATGACTTTGATTCTGTTTCCGCAAAAATAGATGCTTTTGAAAGACGAATGGAAAAGATGAATAAAGATATTCACGCAATACGAATCAGTTGTGAGCAATGCGGTGGACCACACTTAATGAAAGATTGTCACATTGAGCAAACGATGGAACAACGTGAGAATGTTTCCTACTGATAATGCTAAAAACGAACATATATTTCATAGCATTATTCCTCAAGAAAGACAAGCTTTTAGTTGCAGTTGTCCTATTTACAAGTAATATTCGTTTAAATAATAAAAGGTGAAGACAAAAGACAGATTCGACGAATTGAAAACGCAAACGACCAAAAAGCTCAAAAGTACAAAATACAATCAAAGTGGTTCCAATTATTGATGAGAAACGTCTCAAAATTACAAGAGTACAAGATTCGAAACACAAAATACAAGATATTAAATTGTACGCTTGGACGTTCGAAAATCCGGAACCAGGACCAGAGTCATCTCTCAACGCTCGACGCAACGGACTAAAAATTACAAGTCAACTATGCACATGAATATAATATAATATATAATTAATTCTTAAAATTAATATATATATATATTATATTATATTATATAATCCGTCGGCAAGCTAGGAGCCAAACTTGTGTGAGCTGGAATCCACAGCTCCGCACTCGCGGAGCTTTGAAGACCAAAAAGGCCGCACTCGCGGAGCCTAAAAAGTCAGAAATCAACCTTTAAAAGGCCGAGCATTCGGCCGAATTTTAAACACCTTTTTCTCTTCATTCATCAACGTATATGTATATATATTTATATTATAATTTTAATTTTAATTTTAATTTCTAATAATAAGGGTATGCTAGCGAATATTGTAAGGGTGTAAGTCGAAATTCTGTCCGTGTAACGCTACACTATTTTTAATCATTGTAAGTTATGTTCAACCTTTTTAATTTAATGTCTCGTAGCTAAGTTATTATTATGCTTATTTAATACCGAAGTAATCATGATGTTGGGCTAATTACTAAAATTGGAGAATTGGGCTTTGTACCATAATTAGGGTTTGGACAAAAGAACGACACTTGTGGAAATTAGACTATGGGCTATTAATGGGCTTTATATTTGTTTAACTAAATGATAGTTTGTTAATTTTAATATAAAGATTTACAATTGGACGTACCTATAAATAACCATATACACTCGATCGGACACGATGGGCGGGATATTTATATGTACGAATAATCATTCATTTAACCGGACACGGGAATGGATTAATAGTCACTAGAATTATTAAAACAGCGGTGAAATTATGTACAAGGACACTTGGCATAATTGATAACAAAGTATTAAAACCTTGGGTTACACGTAGTCGATAACCTTGTGTAATTATTAAACAAAGTATTAAGACCTTGTTACAGTTTAAGTCCCCGATTAGTTGGAATATTTGACTTCGGGTATAAGGATAATTTGACGAGGACACTCGCACTTTATATTTATGACTGATGGACTGTTATGGACAAAAACCAGACGGACATATTAAATAATCCAGGACAAAAGACAATTAACCCATGGGAATAAACTATAATCAACACATCAAACATCATGATTACGGAAGTTTAAATAAGCATAATTCCTTTATTTTCATATTTAATTGCACTTCTAATTATCGCACTTTTATTTATTGTCATTGTATTTAATTGCACTTTTAATTATCGCACTTTTTAATTATCGTAATTTTATTTTATCGCACTTTTATTTATTGCAATTTCATTATCGTTATTTACTTTACGCTTTAAATTAAGTCTTTTATTTATTTAATATTTTACATTAGGTTTTAACTGCGACTAAAGTTTTAAAAATCGACAAACCGGTCATTAAACGGTAAAAACCCCCCTTTATAATAATAATATTACTTATATATATTTGTATTTTTATAAATTAAAACTAATATAGCGTTAAGCTTTGTTTCAAAGATTCTCTGTGGAACGAACCAGACTTACTAAAAACTACACCACTGTACGATTAGGTACACTGCCTATAAGTGTTGTAGCAAGGTTTTGGTATATCCATTCTATAAATAAATAAATATCTTGTGTAAAATTGTATCGTATTTAATAGTTTTTCCTAGTAAAAATAAAGCTATTTCATATACACCTCGCAGCACATCAAGTATTTTTGGCGCCGCTGCCGGGGAAGTTAAACGCCGAAAGCGCAACGCTAATGATATAAAAAATAATAATAATAATATAATTTTGTAAAAGTTTTTATTAAGTCTTTCAAGTAAAAATATAAGTTTTTAAAAAAAAAAATATAAAAAATATAAAAATACAAAAAGTGTTTGTTAAAAAAATATAGAAAGTTAAAAAGTATTTTTATTTTTGAGTTTAAATATAAGTATTTTATTGTTTTATATAAATATTTATTTATATTTATATATATATTTTATATTTATAGCATAATAAAAAAATAACTGAACCTGTAAAAATCGACCCCTTTCTCAGCTGAAATTGAACCCTCCGCGACTCGCGAAGGTTTTGAACTGGGACTATCCGCACTCGCGGAGGTCTTCTGACAGGCCACAGTCAACCCTAAAACAGCATTAATTACGGAGTATATATTATTATTATTATTAATTAAACCCTAATTAGGGTATTATTATTATTATTATTATATAATTTAGTTTTTATTATTATTTTGTATTATTTAGTTTAAATAGTTTAAATAATTTATAAAATTAATAATTTTATAAAATAAATAATATAAAAATAATATTTTTATAAAAATTGTACTTTTTACAACTTTTAGTATATTTTTATATTTTGTCTCTTTTTTTATTCGTTTTAGCGTAATATTTGTATTTTTCGCTCGTTTTTAGTTTTAATCCATAGTTTTTGCCATAGTTATTTTTATTTCTAGATTTTTAGGCTTTGTCGTAAAATCCCTTAAGTGCTTTTTCTCTAGACTAAGATTTAGGTGCTTTAAAATTTTGCGACGCCTTTTTTAAGTTTTAGTACCTTTTTAAGTTATTGCCATTTGAGATATAGTATTTCTTTTAAGCTTTAATATTTTTAGACACAACTTTTAATTTTTAAGTTTTTAGTTCCTTTTTAAGTTTCAACGCGCTACTTTCTTATTTTTATTTTTCGACGCCTTTTACCTTTGTATCAATTATCACTCCAATTAGTAATCTCAATTTGCAATTTTAATTTTAAGTTAGTAATAATAATAAGGTTGGGTTAGTCGAGTGTTTTAAAAATTTTATAAGTCACTCTTTTTCTTTCTTATTTCTCCAATTTTAATACCGACGCGCTCTTTTTCTTTCTTATTTCTCACAATTCTAGTTTTAGGACGTAGATTTTTATTCTATTTCTTTTCTAAAATTTCTTAAAATTACGAAAATTTATTTTAAGTGGTTAAATTGATAGACATCAAAATTTTCTAGTTCGTAGTAATAGTTGGATTTGTACGTGGACCGAATTATTGGAGCCAAACAGTACTCAATTATATTGAGACCAAACGAATCCTGCCCCTCTGCTGCATCTTTTGGCTATTCGAAACGTGGGCAAAATCAGAAAAGTCTATTAATTGGATAACTTATATAATTTTTCTTTCTTTTTAAAAAACTAATAGGATATTCAGTGAATGCACCGAGCAAAACGTTCACCACCTTTTGTACGTTCACCACCTGTAACTCGATCAAGACATCTAGCAAATATTGTCGCGGTTGATTTTTCTTTAGAATCGTCATCCAGTCGACCAAGTACTCCAATTCAAATTTCCGATAATCCATTTTTGAACCCGACCTCACAATTGAGAATCCGGAGAATATTCAGGGATGATTCATAGATCCTGAACCACTAATTTTTCCTCCGGAACCACCAATCATTCAAACAGAGATTGTTGAGGAACCAACCATTAAATCAGAATCCTCTAGTGATTCAGATTCAACAAATTCAATCATGGAAAATCTGGAACCTTTAAGTATGGAAGACCGAATGAGAGCTAAACGCACTGGCCAAGGTCACGCAATTACTCATCCAGACATTAATGCGCCAGATTATGAAATCAAAGGACAAATTCTACACATGGTGACTAATCAATGCCAATTTAGTGGTACGCCGAAGGAAGATCCAAATAAACATCTTCGTACCTTTAATAGGATCTGCACTCTATTTAAAATAAGAGAAGTTGAAGATGAACAGATATATCTCATGTTATTTCCCTGGACTTTAAAGGGAGAAGCCAAAGATTGGTTGGAATCGTTACCTGAAGGGGCGATTGATACATGGGACGTTTTAGTTGAAAAATTTCTTAAACAATTCTTTTCGGCATCTAAAGCCGTAAGACTTCAAGGAGAAATTGTTACATTCACACAGAAGCCAAATGAAACTCTATATGAGGCATGGACAAGATTTGGAAAGTTATTGAGAGGATGTCCGCAACATGGTTTAGACACTTGTCAAATAGTACAAATATTCTACCAAGGATACGACATCACTACAAGGAAAGACATAGACATAGCAGCTGGTGGTTCTATTATGAAGAAAACAGAAACTGATGCTTACAAAATTATTGATAACACTGCTTCCCACTCACATGAGTGGCACAAAGAAAAAGATATCGTTAGATCATCTAAAGCAGCTAGAGCCGATTCTAGCCATGACTTAGATTCCATTTTCGCAAAGATAGATGCTGTCGAGAGACGAATGGAAAAGATGACTAAGGATATATACTCAATACGAATTAGTTGTGAGCAGTGTGGAGGACCACATTTGACAAAAGATTGTCTCAGTATTGAACTAACAATGGAACAAAGAGAGAATGTTTCATACATAAACCAAAGGCCTGAAAATAATTATCAGAATAATTATCAACCGCCAAGACCAATTTACAATCAAAACCAGAATTATAATCGAAATGTTCCATACAACAACCAACAAAGTCCTAGCAATCAACAAGTATCTAATAATACTTACAATCAGCAAAGACCTAATTTTCAAAACAAACCACCACAAACCGATGATAAAAAGCCAAATTTAGAAGATATGATGACAAAGCTAGTTGAATCTCAAGCACAGTTTTTCACATCTCAGAAACAAACCAATGAACAAAATGCTCAAGCATTTAGAAATCAACAAACTTCTATTCAAAATCTGGAACAAGAAGTGAGCAACCTAGCAAGGTTAATAGGTGAAAGAAAACCGGGAAGTTTACCTAATGATACAAATGCTAACCCCCAAAATGAAACAGCTAAAGCCATTACCACAAGAAGTGGTATTACACTTAAACCACCTGAAATACCTGTAATTTCTGATGAAGCTATTCCTACTCCACAAGAACCACAACCTGAACAAGATAAGGAAAAAGAACCGGTAGTTGAAAAGGTTAATGAAGATAACACAGTTAAAGCTAAACCTTATGTTAAACCATACCAACCACCACTTCCTTACCCGAGTAAAATGAGAAAAGAGAGACTTGAAGCCGAGCAATCCAAATTCTTGGATATGTTTAAACAGATAAATGTAAATCTTCCTTTTATTGATGTAATTTCAGGAATGCCTAGATATGCTAAATTTCTGAAAGATCTAATCTCAAATAGAAAGAAAATGGAAGAACTCTCGGCTGTTACTATGAATGCTAATTGTTCAGCAGTGCTGTTGAATAAGATACCAGAAAAACTATCAGATCCAGGAAGTTTTACAATTCCATGTTTTCTGGGTAGTCTTAGTTCAATAGAAGCATTGGCAGACTTAGGTGCTAGTATAAATTTAATGCCGTATTCACTATACACTAAACTAGACCTTAGAGAATTGAAACCAATACGAATAAGCATACAACTAGCTGATAGATCAGTAAAATATCCTAGAGGGATAATGGAGAACATGCTAGTTAAAGTTGGTACTTTAGTATTTCCAGTAGATTTTGTTGTTCTGGACATGAAAGAAGATTCTCAAGTTCCTCTCATATTAGGAAGACCATTCTTAAACACGGCTAAAGCAATGATAAACGTGTTCGGTAAGAAATTGACCCTAAGTATAGAGGACGAGAGTGTTACCTTTTCAGTTGATAGAGCAATGCAACAACTGCAATCTGCAGATGATACATGTTATTATATTCAAACTATAGAATCACATGCAGAATTGTTAGAAGAATTTCCAGAATTACAAGGAACAGAAGAATGTTCTTTAGGAGAAGGAACTGAACCAATTGATGAAACTGAAATGTTAGCTACACTTATGGCTAATGGATATAAACCAACAACAGAAGAAATTCAAATGCTAAAAGAAGAAGACATATATCGATATAAATCATCGATAGAAGAACCACCGACATTAGAGTTAAAGCCACTTCCAAACCATTTGGAATATGCTTATTTACATGGTGAATCTGAATTACCTGTAATAATATCGTCTTCTCTTACTGAAAATGAAAAATCTCAACTTATTTCTGTGTTAAAAGCTCATAAACCAGCTATTGCATGGAAAATTCATGATATTAAAGGAATAAGTCCTTCGTATTGCACACATAAAATCCTTATGGAAGAAGGTCATAAAACGTATGTGCAACGCCAACGAAGACTAAATCCTAATATGCAAGATGTTGTGAAGAAAGAAATTATTAAACTGCTAGATGCAGGTTTAATTTATCCAATTTCTGATAGTCCATGGGTAAGCCCAGTTCAATGCGTGCCTAAGATGGGTGGCATGACTGTCATTACAAATGAGAAAAATGAGCTTATTCCTACTAGGACTGTAATAGGATGGCGTGTTTATATTGATTATAGAAAATTAAATGACGCCACCAGAAAAGATAACTTTCCCTTACCTTTCATTGATCAAATGTTGGAAAGATTAGCCGGAAATAGTTACTATTGTTTTCTTGATGGTTTTTCTGGATATTTTCAAATTCCAATAGCACCCGAGGACTAATAAAAAACCACGTTCACGTGCCCTTATGGTACTTTTGCTTACAAACGCATGCCATTTGGACTTTGCAACGCCCCTGCAACCTTTCAAAGGTGCATGATGGCGATTTTTCATGACATGATAGAAGAATGCATGGAAGTTTTCATGGATGACTTTTCAGTCTTCGGTGATACATTTGAATCATGTCTAGTTAATCTTGAACGAATGCTTATTAGATGTGAACAATCAAATCTAGTACTTAATTGGGAGAAATGCCATTTCATGGTTAAAGAAGGCATCGTTCTTGGACATAAAATTTCAAAGGAAGGAATTGAAGTGAATAGAGCTAAAGTAGATGCAATTGCTAAACTTCCACATCCTACCAATGTTAGAGGAGTTAGGAGTTTTCTAGGGCATGCGGGTTTTTACCGACGTTTCATAAAAGATTTTTCTAAAATTGCCACTCCTATGAATAAACTCCTAGAAAAGGATGCTCCATTCATCTTTTCAGATGAATGCATCAAATCTTTTAATATTCTTAAAGAAAAACTCACTAATGCGCCGATCATGATAACTCCAAATTGGAATCTACCATTTGAACTAATGTGCGATGCAAGTGATTTTGCAATGGGAGCCGTTTTAGGACAAAGGATTGAAAAATGATTTCAACCTATATATTATGCTAGTAAGACGTTACAAGGAGCACAAACAAATTATACAACTACTGAAAAAGAACTCCTTGCTATTGTCTTTGCTTTCAACAAATTTCGATCATATCTCGTTCTAGCTAAAACGGTGGTGTATACTGACCATTCTGCTCTTAGATACCTATTTTCGAAATAAGATGCTAAACCAAGATTAATCCGTTGGATCTTACTCTTACAAGAGTTCTATATTGAAATCCGAGATAAAAGAGGAGCAGAAAATCTCGCAGCTGATCATCTTTCTCGTCTTGAAAATCCCGAATTAGAAGTTCTAAATGAATCGGCCATACAAGACAACTTTTCTGATGAATATCTATTGAAGATAGATTATAATGAAATTTCATGGTTTGCAGACTATGCAAACTACTTAGTATGTGGATTCCTTGAAAAAGGATTATCGTACCAAAAACGAAAGAAATTCTTTAGTGATATAAAACACTATTTCTGGGAAGATCCACATTTGTTTAAAAGTTGTCCCGATGGAATAATACGCCGATGTGTATTCGGAAATGAAGCTAGTAAAATTTTAAACCATTGTCACACAGGACCAACAGGAGGGCATTATGGGCCTCAACTAACAGCAAGAAAAGTTTATAATGCTGGATTCTATTGGCCTACAATTTACAAAGACGCACACCTTCTTTGCAAATCCTGTGATGCTTGTCAAAGGGCTGGAAAAATAAGTCAACGTGATGAAATGCCACAAAATATCATTCAAGTATGTGAAGTATTTGACATTTGGGGTATTGACTTTATGGGTCCATTTCCAAAATCTCATAATAATCTATATATTCTCGTTGCCATTGATTATGTATCTAAATGGGCGGAAGCACAAGCTCTCCCAACTAACGATGCACGAGTTGTAGTCAACTTTTTAAAACGTCTTTTTGCAAGGTTTGGAACACCGAAAGCTTAATAAGTGATCGGGGAACTCATTTCTGTAATAATCAACTTGAGAAAGTTATCAAAAGATATGGAGTAACTCATAAAATCTCCACTGCTTATCATCCACAAACAAGTGGACAAGTTAAAAATACCAACCGAGCTTTAAAACGTATTCTAGAAAAAACTATAGGATCAAATCCGAAGGAATGGTCCATTAAATTGGAGGATGCACTCTGGGCTTTTAGAACAGCCTACAAAACTCCAATTAGAACCACACCTTTTAAACTCGTTTACGGAAAAGCATGTCATCTTCCAGTAGAAATTGAACACAAAGCATTTTGGACTTTGAAGACATGTAATCTTGATTTACATGAAGCTGGACATCTACGGTTAAGTCAATTAAACGAATTAGAAGAATTAAGACAAGAAGCATACGAAAATTCGTTAATCTATAAAGAAAGAACGAAGAAATGGCATGATAAAAGAATCATACGTTCAAAAGAATTTAAAGAAGGAGACAGAGTTCTCCTTTTCAATTCACGATTCAAGCTATTTCCTGGAAAATTGAAATCAAGATGGTCTGGACCATTCATAGTCAAAAGAGTTTTCCCATACGGAACAGTAGAATTAATAAATTCAAATGGGATTGAATTTAAGGTTAATGGTCACAGAGTTAAACATTACATAGATAGTCCGATGGAAGTTGACAATAAAGTTAATCACAATTTCAACACCACAGCTAACTAAGTGTGGGGAGAATCAAGTCTTTTAAGGATAATATGTATTTCTGTTAGAGTTAGATTTTTTGTTTTCGTGTAGTTCTCGAAAATGAAACCCGAATGGTCTTTCCCTAGCAGACCTTAAAGAACTAGTCTTCTCCCCCCATTCTGAATTTTTATTTTTTTAGGTTTTACGAGATGAAGACTTCCTGTGAATTAAACCATGGTCTAATGCTACACGCTTTGATCACTAAACGTAATAATGACACACTTCTAAGTGAATTGGTATCATTAATCAGAGGTAAATTGGACGAAGTAAGAAAAGAATCCAGATGCAAAAATAATAAGTTTCAATTTGGTAAAGGAAAATCAAAATCCGCAGCGAAAAGAAGAGCACGGCACCTTGAAAGATGTCACAAATGCGGAAAATGGTCACACGAAGGTAAATGTTCAAATAATCAAACCTTTTCAAACACTAAATTTGTTACTTTATGCAGAGACGGACCGTTCATATGTTTAGAAGAAAAAACGATAAATGCTCGAGGTTACGCCTATGTAGCTATGGAAAACTAATTAGTCCGACTATCTTATGAGTGGGCTAGAGCATATCACTAAGAAATCTCTTTCACAGGGAAGTATGTACAGTTTTCAATTTTTATTTTTATTTTTATTTTTAACCTTTTGATAATAAACGCTAATTTGTTCGCTATAAAGTATTAAATTAGTATTCAATAAAATTAGGTCTTACGACCGAAATTATTGATATCATACAAAAATTTATTACATCACTGCGAAATTTACCGTTTATTTTTAAGGTATAAATATCTTTAATCAATCAACCAAAAATATTTCAAAAATTCGTCATGAGTTAAATTAGGTCATGGAACCGAAATTACTTTATCGAAAAGAGGGGCGTATATTTTTGATAATATTTGATTGATTAAAGTGGGATAAAAGACCAACAAGATTTTTAATTTTATTTTTACTTGGTTTTTAAAATTAATATTAAATTAATATTGTAAACTTCTTTAAAATTGTAAATATTTAAAAAATTAATATTTTTAATATAAGTTTGTATGTATAAAAACAAAAATATAATTTAAGTTTGGTGTGAATTTTTAATTTTATGCATTTTAAATTTAAGTTTGGTGTGAATTTAAAAACAAAAATTTACTTTATTTCGTAAGTTAAAAATATGATTTTTAAAATTCGTCGTAAGTTGAAGACTAGGTCGTTGAACCGAAATTGCTTTACCCAAGGAAGGGACGAGAACTTTTATTATCATTATTTTTAATCTTATTGAATTAAAGTATGCCAAAAACATTAAAAAACCCAAAAATCTTTACTTTTAAAACCGCGCTTTGAATTGACAAATTTTAAAATTTTGTCAAGGGACGGACTAGGACATTGTTCCGAAACACCCTCATCCTAAAAAGAAACAAAATTTTAAATTTAATTAATTATATGTTCTAAAAGTGTAAGGTTTTATAAAAAAAAAAAAATGAAAAACAAATGTGATGTAACAACAAGACGGAGTGAACAAATGATGTGCACCATTTATCATTAAACAAACAAACGCCAATATGTTTGGAAACTTTGGTAAAATTTAATCATTTTTCTACGCTAATCACCCTCAATAATTTAAATTGTTACTGATTTATTGCAAATGAGGGCATTGCAAGATCTTAAGTGTGGGAAGGGGTTAAATTCTTTCGGATTTTTAAAATTTTTAACTTAAACACTTGGTTACCATTAAAAATACTAGTAACGCAGTAGTTGTATTAGAATTTAGTGCTCTCTGATAACAAAGAATAGCCCTAGTCTTATATACTGACTACCCACTTCTAGTAAATTTTTTCAAAATTTTCAATTAAATGAACTCAAAATCATGTTTATACATATTTATGAACGATAAAACTAGGTGTTAACACCGAAATTATTGTTATCTCTGAAAGGACATAAATTAAGAAACAAACCAAAATGTTAGAATTCATTTAAAATGGAATAGAGGACAATAAAAAGGCAAATAAAAGAAAATAAAAGCCAAGTGTGGGAAAATTTACCAAGTTATCTTAAACATATGTCACATATTTCTGTAACAAATAATTGAAGATACTTTTGCTTTGGACTAAACTAAACAGCTTTACCCGATTTACTTAAAGAAAGATGGATCTACACGATGAATCAATTCCATCATTAAAAGGAAGTAAAGTCTTTCGAAAAAGAAACGCGCTTCTTGATTTAGGTCATGAAGTTATCGTCCAGACCAGCTGTAGGTTGACGAAAAATCTAGAAAAGTCATCTCTAAAATCAGCAGGAAATCCACGGACCTCAGCATCAAACAGGGTCGCCAAGTGGTCAGACTTATCCTAACCATGAGAGGATCTGTCTCGTAAAATGGGGAGGACGCCGTGCAAATTAGCTGGATAAGACTAATGAATCAGATCCTTAGAAAGGATAATCTCCTTAAAGATCAAAAATCAGCTTTTAAGACTGATATTACTCAATCCTAGAGATTGACCTTAAAGATTGAGAATTACAAACTCATGGAATTCGATGATATCTAAACTCGAGCTTGAACGAGAAAATATTTTGATCAAAATTACAAACCGATTTGTTTTCTGAAAACCCATTTTCAATGCGTTCATTACCATTGAACGTAAAATCCTAGGAATTCACCTGGAATTCATTAGGTCACCTGAACCAAATCGGGTGTCAACCGTAAGAACGGTGGTTGCATAGCATGGTCAAAGACAGGACCTTGTGCCAGACCGAAAAATTATAAGGGTGAGCTTTACTATTGCTCCTACAAAGGATAGTAATTGCGTCCGACACGTTATAGACCATAATTAAAAGCATGTCAGGGGACATTGCCTGAACAGTTGCTTGTTCAACGCTTTCCTTTACAACCGGACGGTAGTTTACCGAAAGGTAATATATGGAGCAAGTATACTGGACGTGTTGCTTTCCCAATACAAGGTTAGCAAGTGGGTGACACAAAACCATAAGTTTTGAGCTAAAATTTTCAAATCTAAAACCCACCAAACCCACAAAAACAATTTGCAAACATCGGTGAAGGGTTATTCCGGAAAACTTATCTAGGGTAAAAACTAGATTGAATTTTCAAAAGATCAAATGTTTTCATAAAGATCCAATTTCCTTAATGGATCTCAATTTTCATAAGTCATGTGAGACTGTAAACCACATCGTTACTACCATTGTTTATACCGCCATAAAGAAATCACTGATGTACAAAGTATGAAGAATAAAGAAGTGATTCTTGTATATTCAAGACTATATTGCTTGAGGACAAGCAACGCTCAAGTGTGAGAATATTTGATAATGCTAAAAACGAACATATATTTCATAGCATTATTCCTCAAGAAAGACAAGCTTTTAGTTGCAGTTGTCCTATTTACAAGTAATATTCGTTTAAATAATAAAAGGTGAAGACAAAAGACAGATTCGACGAATTGAAAACGCAAACGACCAAAAAGCTCAAAAGTACAAAATACAATCAAAGTGGTTCCAATTATTGATGAGAAACGTCTCAAAATTACAAGAGTACAAGATTCGAAACACAAAATACAAGATATTAAATTGTACGCTTGGACGTTCGAAAATTCGGAACCAGGACCAGAGTCATCTCTCAACGCTCGACGCAACGGACTAAAAATTACAAGTCAACTATGTACATGAATATAATATAATATATAATTAATTCTTAAAATTAATATATATATTATATTATATTATATAATCCGTCGGCAAGCTAGGAGCCAAACTTGTGTGAGCTGGAATCCACAGCTCCGCACTCGCGGAGATTTGAAGACCAAAAAGGCCGCACTCGCGGAGCCCAAAAAGTCAGAAATCCACCTTTAAAAGGCCGAGCATTCGGCCGAATTTTACACACCTTTTTCTCTTCATTCATCAACGTATATGTATATATATTTATATTATAATTTTAATTTTAATTTTAATTTCTAATAATAAGGGTATGTTAGCGAATATTGTAAGGGTGTAAGTCAAAATTCTGTCCGTGTAACGCTACGCTATTTTTAATCATTGTAAGTTATGTTCAACCTTTTTAATTTAATGTCTCGTAGCTAAGTTATTATTATGCTTATTTAATACCGAAGTAATCATGATGTTGGGCTAATTACTAAAATTGGGTAATTGGGCTTTGTACCATAATTGAGGTTTGGACAAAAGAATGACACTTGTGAAAATTAGACTATGGGCTATTAATGGGCTTTATATTTGTTTAACTAAATGATAGTTTGTTAATTTTAATATAAAGATTTACAATTGGACGTACCTATAAATAACCATATACACTCGATCGGACACGATGGGCGGGATATTTATATGTACGAATAATAGTTCATTTAACCAGACACGGGAATGGATTAATAGTCACTAGAATTATTAAAACAGCGATGAAATTATGTACAAGGACACTTGGCATTATTGATAACAAAGTATTAAAACCTTGGGTTACACGCAGTCGATAACCTGGTGTAATTATTAAACAAAGTATTAAGACCTTGTTACAGTTTAAGTCCCCAATTAGTTGGAATATTTGACTTCGGGTATAAGGATAATTTGATGAGGACACTAACACTTTATATTTATGACTGATGGACTGTTATGGCAAAAACCAGACGGACATATTAAATAATCCAGGACAAAGGACAATTAACCCATGGGAATAAACTAAACTCAACACGTCAAATATCATGATTACGGAAGTTTAAATAAGCATAATTCCTTTATTTTCATATTTAATTGCACTTCTAATTATCGCACTTTTATTTATTGTCATTGTATTTAATTGCACTTTTAATTATCGCACTCTTTAATTATCGTAATTTTATTTTATCGCACTTTTATTTATTGCAATTTCATTATCGTTATTTACTTTACGCTTTAAATTAAGTCTTTTATTTATTTAATATTTTACATTAGGTTTTAACTGCGACTAAAGTTTTAAAAATCGACAAACCGGTCATTAAACGGTAAAACCCCCCCTTTATAATAATAATATTACTTATATATATTTGTATTTTTATAAACTAACTAATATAGCGTTAAGCTTTGTTTCAAAGATTCCCTGTGGAACGAACTGGACTTACTAAAAACTACACTACTGTACGATTAGGTACACTGCCTATAAGTGTTGTAGCAAGGTTTTGGTATATCCATTCTATAAATAAATAAATATCTTGTGTAAAATTGTATCGTATTTAATAGTATTTCCTAGTAAAAATAAAGCTATTTCATATACACCTCGCAGCACATCACCTACATGAACCAAAGGCCGGGAAATAATTATCAAAATAATTATCAACCGCCAAGGCCAAACTTCAATCGAAATCAAAACATTCTTTACAATCTAAATGGATCCAACAATAACTCGTATAGCCAACAAGGTCTGAATAATCAACCAACTCAAAACAACACTTTCAATCAACAAAGACCTGGCTTGTATAAACCACCACAACAAATCGAAGAGAAAAAGCCAAATCTGTAAGAAATGATGGCAAAGTTAATGGAATCTCAAACACAATTTATTACATCTCAAACCCAAACGAATGAGAGGTTTGATCAGTCATTAAGAACTCAACCAGCTTCAATTTTGAATCTAGAAAAATACGTAGGTACTCATGCTAGCATGATGAGTGAGAAGGAACAAGGAAACTACCAAGTAATACTGAAGTAAATCCTCGGAATGAGAATGTTTGTAACGACCCGTCCTTATCCCCCTGGACGAAATCATCAACATCTGGTCCCATTGCGATGATCGACTCCAAGTAATGTCTTTAAAATGAGAAAATGCACAGCGGAAGACTTAATTTGTACCTGGGAATAAACATGCTTAAAAGTGTCAACCAAAAGGTTGGTGAGTTCATAGGTTTATCATAACAATCATTTTAATATATTAATAGACCACAAGATTTCCGTTTATAAATATATGTACACTCGCAAGTGTATAAAAGTATTCTATAAGTTGTAGGCACTCGGTAACAAGCCTTAACGTTCATGTTTTACCCTCTGAAGTACACCAGATCAGGTGTGTTTAAAATAACCTCGAAGTACTAAAGCATCCCATAGTCAGGATGGGGTTTGTCAGGCCCAATAGATCTATCTTTAGGATTCGCGCCTACCGTACATAGATAAGTAATTTAATGTTACCAATCTAAGGGTATATTTCTGGTTTAAACCCACGTAGAATTTGTTTTAATACTTGTGCCTATTTCGTAAAACATTTATAAAACAGCGCATGTATTCTCAACCCAAAAATATATATTGCAAAAGCAATTAAAAAGGGAGCAAATGAAACTCACCTAATGTATTTTGTAGTAAAAATACATATGACTATATTGAACTATGCAGGGTTGGCCTCGAATTCACGAACCTATATCATTCATATATATATTAAAACGTATACTTGTAATCGAACAAATATATATTATTATTGGTGATATGATTTTTATATTAATAATTTATATATGTTAATTTATATTTTTTGAAATAATAACAATATTAATATATTTTTATATAACCATATTTTGTTTGTTAAATTAATGATAATACTGTTAATTCTAAAATTTTAATAAAACTATTTTTTATTGATATTGATACAGATAACAATGATAATAATAACAATATCAATGATAATATAATAATAATCTTAGTCATAATAACAATAATAATAATAAGACTAAATGTTAATACTTTGTAATGATAATAATATTAGTAATCATAATATTAGTAATAATTTACTTTCTTCAATCATAATAATAATAATAATAATAATAATAATAGTAGGTGTTAATTAGTAAAACTAATAACTATAATACTACTTATAATGAAAATAATCAATTTAATGATAATACAATTGCTAATAATTATAAAAATAATAATACTAACAATAATAATAATAATAATAAAGATTCTTGAACTTAGGAACTACCTCAAAAATCGGTTTTAAAAAGATTTGTCACAAGTTAGAATCGAACCCGAGACCTCTCGCACATGCACAACACTCCTAACCATTCAATCTGCCTTACTTTTCTGATTATAATACAATTCAGTTCTTTATAACTTGTTTTCCCTTATATCTTGACCAAATCTTCGGCCCAATTCTAATTCGTGGCCCAACAGATAATATTAGCCCATCAAAATCTATTAGCAAACCCACTAAAAGAATTTTAAAACAGCCCAATTCAAGAACCCGTTCCTTAAAATAGAAACATGGCCATCTAGCCCAAGTAAACTTTTAATTTTAAAAAAAAATGAAGTAAAAGTAGAAGACAGGAAATCCCAACTGTATTACCTAATCAATTTGCAAGTGGGGTTTGATTTTTATAAAGAAACAATACCACTATCATTTCTACCTCATCATCATAATAATCTTGCTCTCCTTTATCCCCTCTCGTTACTGTTACAGAAAAAAAAAATAGCAGGTGTAGCGAATTTCAGTGGTTCATTCGATGAGGTTTGAGTCTCGGTTGCAACAAGAATTTTTAACAACAAGAGTTGCTATAACAGAAACCGTCATGGAGCCATAGTGTACCAGCAGGTGGGGTTCGATGGTGGACTGGTTCAAGGGTGATTGGGGTATTCGATTATTGGAGTGTTGGTTGGGTATTCACGACAGAAAAAATAGAAAAATAACTGCAACATTTAGCAAGTATGATCGAATTATATGAAGTTTGGGTTTTATTTTGGTATTGGTTCTCGACAAGAATTAGAAACAGAAAGGCAAGGTGATGCATGAGTTTAGAGTGGTGGTTTAAATCTTGGTGATTTATGATTGTAAAAACAGCAAGTAGTAATGGCAATTATCACTAAGATGTTTGTGGGATGGCAGTTTTGATTAATCACGATGGAAAAAAAAAGGATGGGTTCAAAGGTTGTGGTGTTTCTCGGTGGCGATGATGGTGTTGTAGTAATGGTTCACTATGATGGTGATGCTTGGTGTATCAAAGGTGAAGTGGGTAGTGGATGGTTCGAATAAGAAAAGTTATTCAAGGTGGTGATGGTTTTATTTTTCTAACATACATGGGTGTATATGTATATATAATCTAGATATTATAGTTATCATCCAAAAACAGTAATCCAAGTGAATTTTTAATTGTTGAGATAGAATATCACGGGTATAAGAAAGAAGAAATAAAAATCCAAAAAGTAAATTTGATTTATAACGGATTCGCGTAATTAGTGCCTTTTTATTTTAGTTGATATATATTTAATTACAATTAATAATTAATAGATAATAATACTTCTAATATTTTTAATATTAGTAAAAATACTAATAACAATAAATATGGAACTAATAATAATATTAATAATTTTAATATCAAAATAACACTAATAATATTAAAAATAATGATAAAAGTAGTAGAAATAATGATAACAATAATTTTAAATAAACTTTTTTAGCAATAATAATAATCATAATAATAATATCAAAAATAAAGATTTTTACTACTATTTATAATAATAATGATATTAGCAATGATAACAATAATATTAGTAATATTATTATTAATTTAAATGTTTCAGATTATTATATAAGTATTTATTTATATATATTTTTAAATATATATGCATCTATTTACAAATAGTTGTTCGTGAATCGTCGGAATAGTCGAAGGTTAATTGAATATATGAAACAGTTCAAAATTTTTGAGACTCAACCTATCAGATTTCTCTTATCGTGTCAAGAATATTAAATCATATCGAGAGTTTGGTTTAAAATTAGTCGAAATTTTCCGGGTCGTTACAATGTTAATATGGTATCAACAAATTCTGAAAAATCATCACCAGAAGATGGGAAGGTTTTAGATATGAGTAACAATGAAGAAGTTACAACACCACCACCACCCGAGTATGTAAAGCCAGTGGTGGCACCATACAAACCACCCATCCCGTTTCCAAGAAAAGGAGTTGAGTATGAGCAAGTGATAGGTAATAAAGTTTGTGATACCTCTGGAAATAAGAAGAAGAATAAGAAAGTGCAAGAAACAAAAATCGTAAAAATAAACTCGGTGAAGACAGTTCCACCTAGGTTGGGTGATCCGGGTGAATTTATTATTCCTTGTCTACTTAGTGATTGGGTCATGTATGATGCACTAGCAGATTTAGGTGCAAGTGTGAGTGTTATGCCTCTTTCATTATATAAGAGATTAGGAGTAGGTGAGTTACGTCCAACGGAGATGAGTGTTCGACTCTTTGAACAAACCATTAGGCACCCAGTTAGAATTGCTGACAACCTACCCGTTCAAGTAGGTAATTTAACCTTTCTAGTTGAATTTATTGTCATTGACATAGAAGATGTAGCGACCCGACAAAATTGTCATTTGACGGCGCCGACTACTTAGGTCCCGTTACGTGGTCATAAGTCTTTAAAATAACGTTTGACCAAAATATGTCGCATTCATTGCAAAAGTAAAGAGTGTTCCCTAGTTTACAAGAATTGTTCATCCAAAAGTTACGTTACAAAGTTATAAGTACAAATGAAACCTATGCGACACAATTTAAAAGTAGCCAAAAGATGATCCATGTATGCATAAATACTCGACATCCAAAGCAAGTATCAAAATAATGAGCGGAAGCATGTAACACATATCGTTCAAAGACCTGAGAAAAACATAGAAATCTATCAACGAAAACGTTGGTGAAATCATAGGTTTAAGTAAGTAAGTGAGTAAATAAGTAGATTGAACCACAAGATTTGCAACATCGAATTAATAGTTAACCATTCCAAAAGTTTGTTTCACGAGCACCCAATTATCAATGCTTAACATTTCTCCCATTGAACCCCATCACTTAGTGCTAGAACATACACTGTTTCTCGAAAATATATTTCATTCGTAAACGGTAGCGAACCGTTTGAATGAGGGTTTGTCAAACCCATATGGATCCATACAACATAAGTTCTCGCTTACACCCGGCAAGTGTAATTAATGATAATCGAATTGAGGATTTTGTTCTAAACTCGTATGTAGAATGTTTGTTTTCCTGTACTTGTGTTCACTTAGTAAAGAAATGTTTATGTTTTCTCATCCCAAATGTAAGTTCAAAAAGAGTAAAAGTGGGACTATGATCTCACCTTGAGTGCACGAGTAGTAAATTACTTCAACAAGTAAACGTGTGCAAAGAACAATGCTAGTCTTGACCTAAACAATAGGTTGTATCAATAACGGTAAACACGATAGGTCAAAGATGTTCAATTAGTCCTATGGCTCGTTAAGACTCGATCATAATAGCATGTGAATCAAATTGTCATGTTTCATGCAAGGTACAAGTATAAAAACATGTTAGAACGATTGCACAAATATTTGGTTAAGTTTGATTAAAAGTCAACTTGGTCGGGTCAAAGTCAACGAAAAAGTCAACATGTTCGGGTCGGGTCCCGAACTATTTTTCTGAGGTTTTTAATCATATATGAGCATGTTAGAACAAGTTTCATGTGAATCGGAGGTCCGTAGTATGCCAAACATTTTTTGTATTTTGGACATGGAGGTCAGAACCTGACCACGGCTTATGTCGCGCTGCGACATAAGCTGGCCGCGCCGCGGCATTGGTCGTGTGCTGGTACCTAGTCAGTCTCAATTGTTCAAGTCCCAAATCAAAACATTTTTGTGCATAAAACACAAACCGCTAACACTTAGGACTCGCACCTTATATCGTTGGAAAGCTCTTTTGACGTAGAATGCAACTAAACACAATTCATCAATCAAAAACCTCATTTGTAACAACCGAGTTTTCAAACCAAGTGATCATTCAATGCACACATTAATGCTTCAAACTCACCAATGCACATTTAATGATTTAGGCATTCAATGCATACATACAACACGCCGTTTTGTAGGTAATTGAGCATACAATACAACTAACTACTTACTAACAATAATTCGTGGCATTCAATGTATCATCTATTCATTTCAAGCTTATCAAACCCTAACCCGAATTCACCAAAATCACTAATCAAGTTTATGGAGTTTTCTCAAGCAACCTACACATCAAATTGAAGCTAGTGATACTAGGAACACAATTAGAACATGAACTTTTAACATCTAACAACATATGATCATCCAAAATTCAAGAACAACACACCAAAATTCAAGTTCATGCTAGTTACACTAAAACAACGAGATCGAGCATATAAATTACACACACTACATCACAATGAGCCATAGACACTAACTAACACCATTTCAAGTCAAAAACACGAATTTAGAGAAATCTAGAGTTTTAGAAATGTTACCCAAACGAGATGAAGTTGGTACCAAAATGAAGAGGATGAAGAGAGGATTACGAATATGTAATTTATTTTGTTGTAAGCCTCCTAGATCGGATTTAGATGATGATTGAATGAATTTGGTAATGGTGTGTGTGTTCTTGCTAGAGAGAAAGAGAGAGAGATGGAGATGATAATGAATGAGTGAAAGGGGTTTGACCCTTTGACCTAGTCAAGGGTTTGATCCCTTGTCAAGTTTAGTCCCTCAACTTTCGTTCGGGTGCGTGAATTACCTAAACGAGATAATTTAAAACGCGTATCAACGGGAGATGTTATAAACATATAACGGACTTTATATTAGTATAACGGAAAAGTAAATGGAAAAAGGCGGGATGTTACATTACCTACTACTTAAAAGAAATTTCGTCCCGAAATTTAAGTAGGCGTAGTAATCGTTGTTTCTTCCTCGAGATCTTGCGTTTCCGAATTCACGAATAGATGAGGATACTTCCTTTGCATTTGATCTTGTCTTTCCCAAGTAAACTCGGGTCCCCTTTTGGCGTTCCAACGGACTTTAACAATCGGGATTCGGCTTTGTTTCAATGTCTTGACGGAGGTGTCCACAATTTCAACCGGTTCCTCCACAAAATGAAGTTTGTCATCAATAGTAAGTTCCTCGAGAGGAATGACGATATCGGGTTCGGCAAGACACTTTTTCAAGCTAGATACATGGAAGGTAGGATGAACGGAGTTCAATTGAGGTGGAAGATCTAAATGATACGCAACGGTTCCAATACGCTCCAAGATTTCGAAAGGACCAATATACCTTGGATTCAGCTTCCCGCGTTTCCCAAAACGGATTACACCTTTCCAAGGCGCGACTTTTAACATTACTCGGTCACCGACTTGAAATTCAAGATCGTTGCGTCGTTTGTCGGTATAGCTCTTTTGACGACTTCGGGCCGTCCTAAGCCTATCTCAGATTTGAACTATTTTCTCGGTGGTTTCGTGAATGAGTTCGGGTCCGGTGATTTGTACGTCGCCTACTTTGGCCCAACAAAGAGGTGAACGACATTTTCGGCCATATAGCGCTTCAAAAGGTGCGGCTTTAATACTCGCGTGATAACTATTGCTGTAAGAGAACTCGGCGAGAGGTAAGTGCTTGTCCCAAGCTTTTCCGAAATCAACCACGCAAGCTCGTAACATGTCCTCTAAGGTTTGAATTGTACGTTCGCTTTGTCCATCGGTTTGAGGATGATATGCGGTGCTCATGTCTAAACGCGTTCCCAACGCTTCATGCAATGTACGCCAAAATCTAGAAACGAAACGGCCATCTCGGTCGGAGATAATCGATAAAGGTGCACCGTGTCGGGCTATGATCTCCTTAATGTAAAGTTGTGCAAGTTTCTCCATTTTGTCCGTTTCTTTCATGGCCAGGAAGTGTGCGGATTTGGTGAGACGGTCAACAATAACCCAAATGGTATCATAACCGCCCGTCGTTTTTGGTAGTTTGGTGATAAAATCCATCGTTATTCTTTCCCACTTCCATTGCGGGATCTCGGGTTGTTGAAGTAGTCCGGACGGTCTTTGGTGTTCGGCTTTGACTTTGGAACATGTCAAACACTTGGAAACATAAGTAGCTACGTCCCTTTTGATGTTCGGCCACCAATATTGTTGTTTAAGGTCGTGGTACATCTTATTGGCACCGGGGTGGATCGAGTATCGTGACTTATGGGCTTCATCTAAAATGAGACTTCGTAGGTTCCCATAACTAGGCACCCAAATCCTTCCGGCGAAATATCGGAGTCCGGTTTCCTTAGTTTCGAATCGAGAGACGAGAATGTTCAAGAGCTCGTGTGAAACGTTTTCATCCTTGAGAGCCTCATCTTGGGCTACCCGAATTTGGCTATTAAGGTTGGTGTGGATGGTGATGTTTAAGGCTCGGACACGAAGAGGCACCGCTCTTTCTTTTCGACTTAAGGCATCGGCTACTACGTTTGCCTTCCCGGGATGGTAACGAAGTTCGCAATCGTAATCGTTTAAGGTTTCAATACACCTTCGTTGTCTCATGTT
The DNA here is from genome assembly GCF_046630445.1 of Rutidosis leptorrhynchoides. Lineage (NCBI taxonomy): Eukaryota > Viridiplantae > Streptophyta > Magnoliopsida > Asterales > Asteraceae > Rutidosis > Rutidosis leptorrhynchoides. The sequence continues at coordinate 330,843,540 of NC_092340.1, read as the reverse complement.
TAGTTGCTTTTGATCGAAGATGTGTTGGAGACTTTTGTGATCGGTAAAGATAGTACTCTTGGTTCCATAAAGATAGTGTCTCCACATTTTAAGTGCAAAGACAACGGCTCCGAGTTCGAGATCATGTGTCGTGTAGTTTCGTTCATGAATTTTGAGTTGTCGAGAAGCATAAGCAATGACTTTTGTTCGTTGCATCAATACACACCCAAAACCATGTTTCGAGGCGTCGCAATACACAACAAAATCATCGTTGCCTTCGGGAAGTGACAAGATAGGAGCGGTGGTAAGCTTTGTCTTCAAGATTTGGAACGCGGATTCTTGCTCGGTCGCCCAAATGAATTTCTTTCCCTTGTGAGTTAAAGCGGTTAGAGGACGAGCAACCAAAGAAAAATCCTTGATGAATCTACGGTAGTATCCGGCGAGACCCAAGAATTGACGAATGTGAGTAGGAGTAGTAGGAGTCTCCCATTTGCTAATGGCTTCGATTTTCGTTGGATCGACTTTAATACCTTGGTCACTTACAACATGACCAAGAAATTGAACTTCCTTTAACCAAAATTCACACTTGGAGAATTTGGCATAGAGTTGTTCTTGTCTTAAAAGTTCAAGCACAAGTCGGAGGTGTTCCTCGTGTTCTTCTTCGCTTTTTGAATAGACTAAAATATCATCGATGAACACGATAACGAATTTGTTAAGATACGGTTTGCACACGCGGTTCATAAGATCCATGAACACCACCGGTGCGTTAGTGAGACCAAATGGAATTACAAGAAATTCATAACTACCATAACGAGTTCGGAAAGCGGTTTTGGAGACATCTTCCCCCTTAACCCTTAATTGATGATAACCCGAGCGGAGATCGATTTTCGAATATACACAAGACCCTTGTAGTTGATCAAAGAGGTCATCGATGCGAGGAAGAGGATATCGGTTCTTAACCGTCAATTTATTTAGTTCACGATAATCAATGCACATTCGTAGGGATCCGTCTTTCTTTTTAACAAACAAAATCGGAGCGCCCCAAGGTGAATGGCTAGGTTGGATAAAACCACGATCAAGTAGTTCTTGGATTTGACTTTGCAATTCTTGCATTTCGAATGGAGCGAGTCTATATGGTGCACGTGCTACGGGTGCGGCTCCCGGAATAAGATCGATTTGGAATTCAACCGGTCGATGAGGTGGAAGACCCGGCAATTCGTCGGGAAATACATCGGAATAGTCACTAACAATTGGCACATCATCGATATGCTTCTCATCGGACTTGACTTTCTTAACGTGGGCAAGGATCGCAAAACAACCCTTTTGGAGTAGTTTTCTAACTTTAAGGCACAAAACGAGGTTGAGTCTGGTGCAACTCTTATCGCCATAAACAATCAAAGGTTCACCATTCTCGATAGGAATTCGGATTGCGTTAAGATCACAAAGGATGTGAGATTTCGTTTTGACTAACCAATTCATACCGATTATTACATCAAAGCTTCCTAGTTCTATGGGTATCAAGTCAATTTCAAATTCTTTACCCAAAATGTTTATCGTACACCCCCGGAAATATGTGTCGGCACTTAATAGTTTCCCGTTAGCCACTTCAATGGTATAAGTGGTATCTAATGGAAGAGGTGGAGTGCTAAAAGAATGAGTCAAAGTCTTGGATACAAAGCATTTATCGGCACCCGAATCGAATAAGCAAGAGACATAAGAATTGTTGAGAAGAAACGTACCCGTGACTAGTTCAGAGTCATCCCGGGCTTCCTCGGTGCTAATGCTGGAAGTTCGGCCGCGTGTGTTGGGGTTGACTTTCTTCGTTGGACATGCATTCCTAAAATGACCCGGTTGGCCACATTCGAAACAAACACCCGGCTTTTGTGTGTTGGGTCCCTTTTGACTGACGGGGGCGGTACTTCCACAATATTTGGCAATATGACCACTTCCCTGGCACCGGTGGCAAATTAGCTTGCCACATTCACCAAAGTGATGCTTGTGGCATTTGTTGCAAAAAGGTCGAGTTCCAGCATAACTTTTCTTGCCGACGGAGGTGAAAAGTTCCTTGGCAAAGTTGTTGCTGTTGTAGTTGCTGGATTGGGAGGCTTCCCATTTTCTTTTGTTGTTACCCGGTTGGTCCTCGGCCGTTGGTGCTGGTGCTTCAATTTCATCCACCGTTTCTATAGATTGGCGAGCCATCGTTAAAGCGTCTTGTAGGTTGGCGGGTTTGGATGACATTACCCTGTGTTGAATGCTCTTCGGAAGGCCATCCATGTAAAGTTCAACTCTTAGGGACTCGAGAGTCATGAGGTTTGGACACAATAAGACTAGTTCAGCAAACCGTTGATTATAAGCTTCGAGGTCATTCCAGACCGTTTGTAAATTTCTTAGCCCCTGTTCGAGCCTTCGAGTTTCGTCGCGCGGAAAGTATTCGGTGATCATTCTTTCTCTTAATTCGGTCCAAGAGAGTGCGTGGGCTTCATCGATACCCACCGATTGTACATACGTGTTCCACCATGAGAAAGCAATACCGGTGAGAGTGAGGGTGGAAAAACTTGACCTTATCTTGGTCCCGACAACCGCTTATGTTAAAAACGGCTTTCGTTTGTTCAAACCACCTGGTGAGAGCAACCGGTCCCTCGGTTCCATTGAAAGTGGGAGGTTTGCACCCCATGAAGTTCTTGTAGGAGCACCCCTCGTTTGAATTACCAGCTCCATGATTATTGTTGTTAGAAAAGTGATCGGCCACGGCCGCACCCACGGCGGTGGTTATCATTCGTTGAAGAGCTTGTTCGAGAGTTTCGGAAGGAGTATTGGGTTGACCTTGGTGAGCCATTGTTCCTTCATGACACAAGAATACCGTTGTTTAGTATTATCAATAATACTAATCGTGATATGGAAATCAAGATAAAGAGGAAATTTTTCCTTGACTCGCCTTAAATTCTTTATGTCATAATGTCGGAATGTTCATATGAGTCACCGTAATATAATCCCGGAAATTATATTACCCTGATTCATATGTGCATTCGACATCATTTCATATAGTCAAGGTGGCGTGTCAATCAAATCAACCACGTGAGATTAAGGTAGAATAACAGTTAGATGTGAATAGAAGAGATCGAGTATAAATGCACAAGTAGTCAAGTAATTCCTACACCATGTCTATATGCCGGTTGTAGTCTAGACTCACTAATGTACCCTATGACTCGGGGTTGACACCAATGAACTCTAAATCCCTACAACCAACGCTCTGATACCAATTGTAGCGACCCGACAAAATTGTCATTTGACGGCGCCGACTACTTAGGTCCCGTTACGTGGTCATAAGTCTTTAAAATAACGTTTGACCAAAATATGTCGCATTCATTGCAAAAGTAAAGAGTGTTCCCTAGTTTACAAGAATTGTTCATCCAAAAGTTACGTTACAAAGTTATAAGTACAAATGAAACCTATGCGACACAATTTAAAAGTAGCCAAAAGATGCTCCATGTATGCATAAATACTCGACATCCAAAGCAAGTATCAAAATAATGAGCGGAAGCATGTAACACATATCGTTCAAAGACCTGAGAAAAACATAGAAATCTATCAACGAAAATGTTGGTGAAATCATAGGTTTAAGTAAGTAAGTGAGTAAATAAGTAGATTGAACCACAAGATTTGCAACATCGAATTAATAGTTAACCATTCCAAAAGTTTGTTTCACGAGCACCCAATTATCAATGCTTAACATTTCTCCCATTGAACCCCATCACTTAGTGCTAGAACATACATTGTTTCTCGAAAATATATTTTATTCGTAAACGGTAGCGAACCGTTTGAATGAGGGTTTGTCAAACCCATATGGATCCATACAACATAAGTTCTCGCTTACACCCGGCAAGTGTAACTAATGATAATCGAATTGAGGATTTTGTTCTAAACTCGTATGTAGAATGTTTGTTTTCCTGTACTTGTGTTCACTTAGTAAAGAAATGTTTATGTTTTCTCATCCCAAATGTAAGTTCAAAAAGAGTAAAAGTGGGACTATGATCTCACCTTGAGTGCACGAGTAGTAAATTACTTCAACAAGTAAACGTGTGCAAAGAACAATGCTAGTCTTGACCTAAACAATAGGTTGTATCAATAACGGTAAACATGATAGGTCAAAGATGTTCAATTAGTCCTATGGCTCGTTAAGACTCGATCATAATAGCATGTGAATCAAATTGTCATGTTTCATGCAAGGTACAAGTATAAAAACATGTTAGAACGATTGCACAAATATTTGGTTAAGTTTGATTAAAAGTCAACTTGGTCGGGTCAAAGGTAACGAAAAAGTCAACATGTTCGGGTCGGGTCCCGAACTATTTTTCTGAGGTTTTTAATCATATATGAGCATGTTAGAACAAGTTTCATGTGAATCGGAGGTCCGTAGTATGCCAAACATTTTTCGTATTTTGGACATGGAGGTCAGAACCTGACCACGGCTTATGTCGCGCCGCGACATAAGCTGGCCGCGCCGCGGCATTGGCCGTGTGCTGGTACCTGGTCAGTCTCAATTGTTCAAGTCCCAAATCAAAACCTTTTTGTGCATAAAACACAAACCGCTAACCCTTAGGACTCGCACCTTATATCGTTGGAAAGCTCTTTTGACGTAGAATGTAACTAAACACAATTCATCAATCAAAAACCTCATTTGTAACAACCGAGTTTTCAAACCAAGTGATCATTCAATGCACACATTAATGCTTCAAACTCACCAATGCACATTTAATGATTTAGGCATTCAATGCATACATACAACACGCTGTTTTGTAGGTAATCGAGCATACAATACAACTAACTACTTACTAACAATAATTTGTGGCATTAAATGTATCATCTATTCATTTCAAGCTTATCAAACCCTAACCCGAATTCACCAAAATCACTAATCAAGTTTATGGAGTTTTCTCAAGCAACCTACACATCAAATTGAAGCTAGTGATACTAGGAACACAATTAGAACATGAACTTTTAACATCTAACAACATATGATCATCCAAAATTCAAGAACAACACACCAAAATTCAAGTTCATGCTAGTTACACTAAAACAACGAGATCGAGCATATAAATTACACACACTACATCACAATGAGCCATAGACACTAACTAACACCATTTCAAGTCAAAAACACGAATTTAGAGAAATCTAGAGTTTTAGAAATGTTACCCAAACGAGATGAAGTTGGTACCAAAATGAAGAGGATGAAGAGAGGATTACGAATATGTAATTTATTTTGTTGTAAGCCTCCTAGATCGGATTTAGATGATGATTGAATGAATTTGGTAATGGTGTGTGTGTTCTTGCTAGAGAGAAAGAGAGAGAGATGGAGATGATAATGAATGAGTGAAAGGGGTTTGACCCTTTGACCTAGTCAAGGGTTTGATCCCTTGTCAAGTTTAGTCCCTCAACTTTCGTTCGGGTGCGTGAATTACCTAAACGAGATAATTTAAAACGCGTATCAACGGGAGATGTTATAAACATATAACGGACTTTATATTAGTATAACGGAAAAGTAAATGGAAAAAGGCGGGATGTTACATTACCTACTCCTTAAAAGAAATTTCGTCCCGAAATTTAAGTAGGCGTAGTAATCGTTGTTTCTTCCTCGAGATCTTGCGTTTCCGAATTCACGAATAGATGAGGATACTTCCTTTGCATTTGATCTTGTCTTTCCCAAGTAAACTCGGGTCCCCTTTTGGCATTCTAACGGACTTTAACAATCGGGATTCGGCTTTGTTTCAATGTCTTGACGGAGGTGTCCACAATTTCAACCGGTTCCTCCACAAAATGAAGTTTGTCATCAATAGTAAGTTCCTCGAGAGGAATGACGATATCGGGTTCGGCAAGACACTTTTTCAAGTTAGATACATGGAAGGTAGGATGAAAGGAGTTCAATTGAGGTGGAAGATCTAAATGATACGCAACGGTTCCAATACGCTCCAAGATTTCGAAAGGACCAATATACCTTGGATTCAGCTTCCCGCGTTTCCCAAAATGGATTACACCTTTCCAAGGCGCGACTTTTAACATTACTCGGTCACCGACTTGAAATTCAAGATCGTTGCGTCGTTTGTCGGTATAGCTCTTTTGACGACTTCGGGCCGTCCTAAGCCTATCTTGGATTTGAACGATTTTCTCGGTGGTTTCGTGAATGAGTTCGGGTCCGGTGATTTGTACGTCGCCTACTTCAGCCCAACAAAGAGGTGAACGACATTTTCGGCCATATAGCGCTTCAAAAGGTGCGGCTTTAATACTCGCGTGATAACTATTGCTGTAAGAGAACTCGGCGAGAGGTAAGTGCTTGTCCCAAGCTTTTCCGAAATCAACCACGCAAGCTCGTAACATGTCCTCTAAGGTTTGAATTGTACGTTCGCTTTGTCCATCGGTTTGAGGATGATATGCGGTGCTCATGTCTAAACGCGTTCCCAACGCTTCTTGCAATGTACGCCAAAATCTAGAAACGAAACGGCCATCTCGGTCGGAGATAATCGATAAAGGTACACCGTGTCGGGCTACGATCTCCTTAATGTAAAGTTGTGAAAGTTTCTCCATTTTGTCCGTTTTTTTCATGGCCAGGAAGTGTGCGGATTTGGTGAGACGGTCAACAATAACCCAAATGGTATCATAACCGCCCGTCGTTTTTGGTAGTTTGGTGATAAAATCCATCGTTATTCTTTCCCACTTCCATTGCGGGATCTCGGGTTGTTGAAGTAGTCCGGACGGTCTTTGGTGTTCGGCTTTGACTTTGGAACATGTCAAACACTTGGAAACATAAGTAGCTACGTCCCTTTTGATGTTCGGCCACCAATATTGTTGTTTAAGGTCGTGGTACATCTTATTGGCACCGGGGTGGATCGAGTATCGTGACTTATGGGCTTCATCTAAAATGAGACTTCGTAGGTTCCCATAACTAGGCACCCAAATCCTTCCGGCGAAATATCGGAGTCCGGTTTCCTTAGTTTCGAATCGAGAGACGAGAATGTTCAAGAGCTCGTGTGAAACGTTTTGATGTAAGAGAGGGTAGAATGACAAACGTTATTTGATGGGGCGTTATTTGATGTAAGAGAGGGTAGAATGACACTTAGTAATGATGAAAAATCAATCACCTTTGTGAGTCGAAAGGCTAAATCTCCACCAACCAAAACCGTTGAACCAACAAAAACGATTGGTAAGAACCATATTGTTTTACCAACTCCAACGGTAGTGCTTAACAATAATAAAACGCCTAAGTGTGGGGAAGATGAAGTAACACCTAATGATAACTTAAAAACAAAGAACCCCGTTGTTGATACGAAATTAAATGACCCCGTTATTAATAGTACAATGAAGAAACTTATTAAACGGATTCGCGATGCTAGAACCAAGGGGAACTTTAAGTTATGTAACCGGTTAGTATCCAATCTATCGCCTAAAGAAAAGGCAAAACTAGTTGAATTTGTGGATATTACACAGGAATCCGACCAATGGTTTAAAGTAAAAGTCACAGATATGCAAGTTGATTATGGTCCAAAAAAAATTGACGATGAAGTTAATCACAATTTCGACACCACAACTACCTAAGTGTGGGGAGATTCAAATGTTCTAAGAAATAATGCTGTCTAGGGTTAGTTGTTCTGTTCTCGTGTAATTCCGAGAATGGAATTCGATTGGTCTTTTCCACTAGCAGACACTAAAGAACTAGTTTTCTCCCCCCATTCTGAATTTTTATTTTGTAGGTTTTGTATGAAATTAATATGCATTTTTAAATTTAAGTTTTGTATGAATTTAAAAACAAAAATTTACTTTATTTCATTAAGTTTAAAAAAATGACTTCTAAAATTCGTCTTAAGTTAAAGACTAGATCATAGAATCAAAATTGCTTTACCCGAGGGCGGGGCGAAAAATTTTGTTATCATTATTTTTAATTTTATTGATCTAAAGTATACCAAAAAAATTAAAAAACCCAAAAATCTTTGCTTTTAAAACAATCGCTTTAACGACAAATTTTAAATTTTGTCGAGGGACGGACTAGGTAAACATACCGAAACTACCTAAAGTAAAAGGAAACAAAATTTTAAAAAATTATTCATTTGAATTGTTAAAGGTTTTATAAAAAATATGTATGTATATATATATATATATATATATATATATATATATATATATATATATATATATATATATATATATATATATATATATATAAATGTTTGTAGTTTATCTTATGTAAAACATGGTAAAACAGCGCACTTTCAAAGACTGACATTAAGTTCAGCAAAAGCTACTAATTTTGACGATAAGACGTAAAACATATGTGAAATTACAACAAAAGGAATGAACGATGAGGCGAACCATCTATCATTCGACGAGCTTTGTAATTACAAACTGGGTATTTTTAATCACTTTTCTACACTAAACACCCTCATGAATTTATAATTATAGTCTGATTTCATGCAAATGAGGGCATTGCATGATCTCAAGTGAGGGGAAGGGTTATAAATTCTCTCGGGTTTACACTTAGTTTAATTGCCAAATTTTGTAAAAATTTCAACTAAATGAATTCAAAATCATGTTTATACATATTTATGAACGATAAAACTAGGTATTAATGCCGAAATTATTGTTACCTCGGAGAGAACATAAATGGAGAAACAACCCAAAACGTTAGAATTCATTTAAAATGGAACAGAGGAGAATAAAAAGGCAAAGAAAAAAATAAATAAAACCTAAGTGTGGGAAGAATTTACCAAATTATTTAAAACACATATCACATATGTTTGTACAAGATTATTATAGGTAATTTTGTTTTGGACGATTTTAATCAGTTTTACCTAATTTATTGTAATATATTTGAAAGAAAGATGGATCTGCACGATGAATCAATTCCATCATTAAAAGGAAGTAAAGTCTTCCGAAAAAGACACGCGCTTATTGAAAAATCTAGAAAAGTCATCTCTAAAATCAGCAGGAAATCCACGGACCTCAGCATCAAACAGGGTCGCCAAGTGATCAGACTTATCATAACCATGAGAGGATCTATCTCGTAAAATAGGGAGGGCGCCGTGCAAATTAGCTTGATAAGACTAATGAATCAGACCCCCAGAAAGGATAATCTCCTTAAAGATTAAAAATCAGCTTTTAAGACTGATATTACTCAATCCTTGAGATTGACCTTAAAGATTGAGAATTACAAACTCATGGAATTCGATGATATCTAAACTCGAGCTTGAAAGATAAAATATTTTGATCAAAATTAAAACCAATTTGTTTTCTAAAAAAACCTATTTTTAATGCATTCATTACCATTGAACGTAAAATCCTAAGAATTCACCTGGAATTCATTAGGTCACCTGAACCAAATCGGGTGTCAACCGTAAGAACGGTGGTTGCATAGCATGGTCGAAGACAGGACCTTGTGCCAGACCGAAAAACTATAGGGTGATCTTTACTATTGCTCATACAAAGGATAGTAATTGCATCCGACACGTTGTGGACCATGAACATCTGCATGTCATTAGACATTGCCTTAATATTTGCTTGTTCATCGCTTTCCTTTACAACCGGATGGTAGTTTACTGAAAGGTAATATACGGAGCAAGTAAACTGGACGTGTGCTTTCCTAATACAAGGTTAGCAAGTGGGTGACACAAAACCTCAAGTTTTGAGATAAAATTTTAAAATCTGAAACCCACGCAACCCACAAAAATATTTTGCAAACACCGGTGAAGGGTTATTCCGGAAAACTTATCTAGGGTAAAAGCTAGAATGAATTTTCAAAAGATCAAATGTTTTCATAAAGATCCAATTTTCTTAAAGGATCTAAATTTTCATAGTCATGTGGGACTGTAAACCACATCGTTACTATCATTGTTTATACCGTCGTATCAAAATCACTAATGTATAAAGTGTGAAGAATAAACAAGTGATCCGTGTGATTTAATTTCAAGTTCTGTATTGCTTGAGGACAAGCAACGTTCAAGTGTGGGGATATTTGATAGTGATCTAAATGAACATATATTTAGTATCAATATCCATCCAATATGTAAAGCTTTTAATTGCAATTGTTCTATTTTTATGTAATATTCGTTCAAATAAATAAGTGCGAAGACAAAAGAAGAAAATGATTTGAAGACGCAAATGACCAAAAAGCTCAAATGTACAAGATATAATTCAAGTGATTCAATTTATTGATGAGAAACGTCTAAAAATTACAAGAGTACAAGCCGCGGAACGCAAAGTACAAGATATCTAAGCGTACGAAAGGACGTTCGAAAATCCGGAACCGAGACATAAACCGAGCATCAACGCGCGAGTCAGCGGGACTAAAATTACAAGTCAACTATGCACAAGAATATAATATAATATATATATAATTATATATATTATATTATATATTAAAATATATCAGCAGCCCACGTTTTAATCAAGAATTGAGCTGGCCATGCTGTCGATGCGAGTGCATGAGAAATAGACATAAAACCCATGCGAGTGCATGAGCCCATGCGATTGCATGAGATTTGCACTAAAACCACATGCGATCGCATGGGGTTCAGGATCAGAAATTTTGCCTAGAAAAGCCAGGCTTCTGTCGAATGAAAAACAGGCACCTACATCTTTTTCTTTTCCTTCATCAATGTAATATATATTTATATTATAATTTTAATTTAAGTTAATTTTAATAATAAAGTTATGGTTTAGTTGGATTATTTTAAGAAATGTTTTACGGGTTTTAAAGTCGGAACTCTGTCCGTGTAACGCTACGCGATTAATCAACACTGTAAGCTATGTTCTTCCTTTTTAAATTAATGTCTCGTAACTAAGTTATTTTTATGCTTATTTGAGCTGAAATAATCACGATGTTAGACTAAATATTATGACGGGGTTATTGGATTTTGTATCATAATTTGGGTTTGGACAAAAGACCGACACTTGTGGACATTGGACTATGACTATTAATAGATAGGGGGTATTGTCTAATTGAGCAACAACTCATTGGAACCTGTCGAACTTATCTTCAAATTAGTTAATCTAATAATTATTAAAATGATTATGTATGTCCTATTTAGTGACGTTTATAATACATCTTTTACGATCATTTAATTAATTATTTGGGTTGGGTAATTGATTATTCATTCTGATCAAGTGGGTAAATTAATATTCATATCTCATTAAAACAGGGGTGGATTACATACAAGGATAATTGGTGTAATTGTTAACAAAGTATTAAAACCTTGGATTACACGCAGTCGATAACCTGGTGTAATTATTAAAAAAGTATTAAAACCTTGTTACAGTTCGAATCCCCAATTAGTTGGAATATTTGACTTCGGGAATAAGGTTAATTTGACGAGCATTTTATAATTATGATCGATGGACTATTATGGACAAAAACCAGATAGGTATCAAATAAACCAGGACAAAGGACAATTAACCCAGGTAACAATTAATTAAAATCAAAACGTCAAATATCATGATTACGAAAGTTTAAATAAGCATAATACTTTTATTTCATATTTCATCGTACCTTTATTTACTGTCATTTTAATTACTGCAATTTACTTTATCGCAATTTAAATTCTGTCATTTATATTATCATCATTTATCTTTACGCTTTATTTAAAATCGACAAACCAGTCATTAAACGGTAAAACCTCCCTTTTATAATAATAATAATACTACTATATTACTAATACATATATATTTATTTATACAAATATAATTGTTTAAAAATATAGTGTACGCAATAATCCGTCTCCCTGTGGAACGAACCGGACTTACTAAAAACTACACTACTCTACGATTAGGTGCACTGCCTATAAGTGTTGTAGCAAGGTTTAGGTATATTCCATTCAATAAATAAATAATAAAACTTGTGTAAAATTGTATCGTATTTAATAGTATTTCGTAATAAAATTAATAGTATTTCGTATACACCCTCGCACACATCAAGGACGAAGGAGGGTTGACGCTGATAATGGTTTCCTGGTCTCAGATGTTTACGTAAATCAATTCGGTTTGATTCAAAATGCCTTGTTTGTTGCGAATGTTACAAAACCGTGTAGTGGTGTTGGCTCGTTGGTTGATGACATGCCTGAGCCATTTATTGGTATAGTAATTTTTAGACCAAACTGATGGTTAATTTTTTTTCCAGAGCGACAACTCATACAACCAACACAAATGAGGTGATTGCAGGTGAAACAGCCCAACCCGTATTCAACCGGATAAATTTTTTTTATTAGTATAAACCAATAACGCGCCATTCAATAAATCAGAAGATGTAAACCATTACATAATCCCATTTAAACTTACAATGTTTTTAATGCTTACAAAAGGTACGAAGGCCATTAATCAATTGTAATACAAGTTCGACCCATAGATGATAGTTTTAAACCAAACGACACTCGAGCATGGTTTGGGGCTAAACTACCCAAAACTAGATCAACTTCCAAAAGCTTCATCCAAAGCATCCCCTATCAAAACAAAGCGGGAGGCCCATAATCCAAACGAACACCCTTACCCTTGTCCACGCCGGAACCTAAAAGAGTAAACAACGAGAGGGTAAGCAAAATGCTTAGTGAATGCAATAATTATACACATACATATATAATATACCTACTTGCAAACACATACTCACATACCACATACATGCTGGCAATACAATTAGCATACCATCGCAAATACAAGCTAAAAGTCTCCAATACCGCAACTAGCACAATCGATAGCATATAAATTGACATAATACAATACACTACAAATACAACACACAACCATGGTTAACCATACTCGCGTCATGGTGCTACCGGCTCTTTGGTTCACACCATATGCATCGGTTATGACACTACCGGCTCTTTGGTTCACATCACAACCCGAGTCATACTCGCTATAAGTGCTACCGGCTCTTTGGTTTACACTATAATAACTCGTACCGTAGTGCTACCGGCTCTTTGGTTCACACTACAACACACGTACTACGATGCTACCGGCTCTTTGGTTCACATCACAGCACAATCGCACATACTATGGCACTACCGGCTCTTTGGTTCATACCATAGCATACAAATAAATACATTATATACATACACATATAATTATTCCACTCACCTTATCGCCTTTGGTGAACTAGGAATCAAGCTCCCAACCTTCAATGATATGCACCTATCACATTATGCATTTAATTAACATACAACTGTAGTGGACTAACCACCAACACTTTTCCCTTAAGCATTTAATGCCCTAAAAGCATTAAATGATTCAAATCCACCAAAACTGCCCATTAATGGCTATGACTCGTCATAAATCACTAAAAGCTAGTGATTAGGGTCTACTAACACCAACTAACACAATTTATGGGTATTTCATACCCATCTCACCCAACTAGGTCAACAATCACCCATTTGACCCATTAAATACTTAGACTTACAATTTTAGTCAAACTTTACCCATTAACAATTCTTTCATCATTTTACAAGTGTGTTAGTGACTAGCAACTCAATTTAACACTTACCAATCCCAATTACGTGACCAAACCCTAGATTAACACCATTTGGGTTTCCTTTCATCAAATTAACCCCAATTCACCCATTAAATCCCCAAATGGGCCTTACAAGTCTCAAATAACCCCTAGCCATAAATTAACTAAAACTCAAAACACAGAGTTAAGACTTACCAACACTATCCACTCGTAGCTAAGAACAAGGAGAACAACTTTACTTCTTGCTCCAAGGATTGATTCACAATTCTTCACTCTCAAATCTCACTTTGAAATCAAATGAGTTTTATGTTTTGAGAGGAAATAGAGAAAGAAAAGAGAAAAAAAATGAATAAAGATGAATAAATGGTGGAGATTAAATGTCCCAATCAGATCTACACACAAAAGGACGAAATTACCCTTGGACCACTTATTTTAAAAACCGAAACAGGAACCAGCTCGCCCAGTTTGTCGCGGCGCGACTCCCAAATGCCGCGGCGCAGCGATACACTGATTTCTCGAACTGTTTAGCAAGCCTCCTGAATCTGATTCACGTTATTCATCGCGGCGCGCCCAGGAAACTTGCGGCTCGGCAATGGCCTGCACCTGACCATTTCGACTACGTTAAACCAATTATCGATTTATACGACTAGTACACCTCGTTCACGCTTCCTATATACATCTAAACTTCATCTTTAAACCTCACATGACTTAACTGTGACGACCCAGAAATTTTTGACCAAATTTAAACTTAATCTTTATATATTTCTGACACGATAAGCAAAGTCTATAATGTTGAGTCTCGAAAACTTTGAAACTATGTTCATGGATCCAATTACCCTTTGACTGTTCTCGGCGATTCACGAACAATTGTGTATAAATAAATATGTATAAATATAAACATATGTGTATATATAGTATTCTGAATTAATAATGTACACTGAATCAATCGTAATTAAAAATGTAAAATAATAAATACAATAATTAAGCCATTATATAATAATTTATATATATATACATATATATGTATTACATAATTACTAAATATTACATGAATTTCTAGACTGTAATATTAATGTATTTAATTACAATCTAAAAATATAAATGTTATATTATTTACTTTCATTATTAATATTAGTATTAGTATATTATTATTTAAATTTAAATATATAGAATTGATACATCTAAGTTATTATATCATTATAATTAGTATTATTAGTAGTATTATGAGTAATATTATTATTACCATTTTTATAGTTAATATCATTATTATTATCCAGTAATATTATAATTATCATTAATATAATTATTATTAGTATTATTATTATTTATTATTATTAATATATTTATTATTATATTTATTAATACTAATTATATAAAATATAAAATCAAAAGGGTTCGTACCAGTTGTTACATGTTACAATCAGAAATGTAAACGATTTTGTTTGTGTCTATTTGTAAACTGTTTTGAGTCAGATTCCAATCCATAATTTAAGGATAATTGTTATTAATCACTATCATACTTTATTTATTTTACATTATATTTGATTTTCTGTCAAGATCCTATCTCTAATCTGTTAGACGTCCAATTCAGTCGGTGTAATACAATTGTGTTTTTTTTAACAGCTACAAGATTTATACAATCACTCAATATATTTAGTTCACTGCAATTTCATTTATTAAAACAGAAAATATAAAAAAAATTCGCGTCCTACTCTGCTATTGCTTCTACTTTCAAATACCTCGACAATGAATTAAACTTCAAAATATTGAATTGCAGTCTGGTTAGGAATCTTCTAATGAATATTTCTGCAAAGTTGTATCCCTTAATTACTTATATCGAGTAAGAATTTTTGAGTCAAACGGTTAGTTCAAAAAGTCAAACGTTTTTGTTCATAGCTAAATTCATAATCAATTTAATGTTTTAAGTTAAATTGACCATCCAGAAAGTTTACATGAAGGATTTTGAACTTTTTTTTATGAAGAAAGCGTGGTCTATAACAGTCTTAAAATCAAAATCAAGGTTTGAGTTTTTCAAGTATTCTTCAGTTAATATTTAAATATACTTTTCTGTTAATTCGAGTTATTCTTCAAAATATAAAAGTGTAGTTGTATTAGGAATTTATTAGTCGAACTTTCTTCAAAATCTCAACTTCTAATACCTCATATCGGTTATGAATTCGAGAGTCAAAGTTTCTAAGCAAGAAGTCAAACGAATCGTTTTTGGTAAAATTGGAGTTCGTTTTAAATTTTCTGAATCAGTTAAAGGTTTATAAAGTTTCTATAAAAGAATTATGATGGATTTCATGTTACAATTACAGGCTAAAAGTATCCAAATTTTAAAATCAGGATTTGAGTTAATACGTGTGTTCATCGTGTCTGTTACAATTTAATATTTTTTTTTTCTGTTATGAAGTTCAATACAATCACAATGTGGTTGTTTCTGTTATCTATTAAAGGTCCTAAAATGAACAATTTATTCCTGGATTCGATCATATCCCTGGTTGGTCTGTATCAGTGAAGAAGAAGGAGAAATTATAGCACAGAAACACTAGTTAAGTAAATATGGTTTGGGTTTTCAATCAGAAAGCAGGAATAGCGGAGTGGTGTGGTTTGTCGTTGGGTGTTCGAGAGGTCATGGGTTTGAGTCTCCAATGGGACATTTTTTTTAGAAAACTCTTCAAGGGTATACACTCTTATTTTTCATTATTATTATTATTGTTAATATTATTAATATTATTATTATTATCAGGATTATTATTATTATTATTATTATTATTATTATTATTATTATTATTATTATTATTATTATTATTATTATAATTATTATTATTATTATTATTATTGTTAATGTTACTAGTATTATTATTATTATTGTTATCGTTAACATTATTATTATTATTAAGATTAATATTACCATTATTATTATTAATATCAATTGCTATTAGTATTATCATTATTATTAAAATTATTATCATTATTATCATTAGTATTATTATTAGTAGTAAAACTATTATAATTACTATTATTAGTATCATTAATATCAATGTTAATATTATTATTATTATTAATACATGTATCATTAGAATTATTATTATTTTTATCATTATTTTTATTATTACTATCATTATTATTATTATTATTATTATTATTATTATTATTATTATTATTATTATTATTATTATTATTATTATTATTATTATTATTATTATTTTTACCAGTAATATTATTTCTATCATTATTATTATTACTATTATCATTATTATTATTAAAAGTAACATTATTATTAAAGTTATAATTATTATTAAAATCAGTACTTTTATTAAAATTATCATTTTTACTATCATTATTATTAAAAACAAAATTATTATTAAAATTATCATTTTTTTTATTATTAGAATTATTATTATCATCATTATTATTATTTATATACATTTAATAGATATAACATAACTATATTAATATTTTTATAATAAATACTAATTAATGCTCTAAAGTATATGAAATAAATAAAGTTAATTAAGTTATTAATGAAACATATAATTTACTAATATAACAATTAATAATGATATATAAATTTGTTCGAGTTCCATTATATGTGCTAATATATATAGTATTGATATATGTTCGTGAATCCGAGGCCAACCTTACATTTATTCAATGTCGTCGTATGTATTTTTACTACAAAATACAGTATGGTGAGTTTCATTTGCTCACTTTTTAAATACTTTTGCAATATATATTTTTGGGGCTGAGAATACATGCGCTTTTATAAATGTTTTACGAAATAGACACAAGTAATCAAAACTACATTATATGGTTGAATGATCGAAGCCGAATATGCCCCTTTTACTTGGTAGCCTAAGCATTAGTAAACCAGTCTACTAATTGACGCGAATCCTAAAGATAGATCTATTGAGCCTAACAAACCCCATCCGTTGTAGCGGATGCTTTAGTACTTCGATTTTGTTTTATCATGTCCGATGGATGTCCCGGAATGATAAGGGATATTCTTATATGCATCTTGTTAATGTCGGTTACCAGGTGTTCAATCCATATGAATGATTTTTGTCTCTATGCATGGGACTTATATTTATGAGAACTGGAAATGAAATTTTTGTGGTCTATTAAAATGATGGAAATGATTATTTATGTTAAACTAATGAACTCACCAACCTTTTGGTTGACACTTTAAAGCATGTTTATTCTCAGGTATGAAAGAAATCTTCCGCCGTGCATTTGCTCATTTTAGAGATATTACTTGGAGTCATTCATGACATATTTCGAAAGACGTTGCATTCGAGTCGTTGAGTTCAACAAGATTATTATTAAGTCAATTATAGTTGGATATATTATGAAATGGTATGTGATGTGCGTAGAGGTGTATACAAAATAGTTATATTTTTACAAGGAAATACTATTAAATACAATACAATTTTACACGAGTTATTTATTTATTAATAGAGTGGATATACCTAAACCTTGCTACAATACTTATTGGCTGAAATGTCCCGTTCTTATTGATTAAACGTTCCATATTAATTGATTTCGTTGCGAGGTTTTGACCTCTATATGAGACATTTTTCAAAGACTGCATTCATTTTTAAAACAAACCATAACCTTTATTTCATAAATAAAGGTTTAAAAAGCTTTACGTAGATTATCAAATAATGATAATCTAAAATATCCTGTTTACACACGACCATTACATAATGGTTTACAATACAAATATGTTACATCAAAATCAGTTTCTTGAATGCAGTTTTTACACAATATCATACAAACATGGACTCCAAATCTTGTCCTTATTTTAGTATGCAACAGCGGAAGCTCTTAGTATTCACCTGAGAATAAACATGCTTTAAACGTCAACAAAAATGTTGGTGAGTTATAGGTTTAACCTATATATATCAAATCATAACAATAGACCACAAGATTTCATATTTCAATACACATCCCATACATAGAGATAAAAATCATTCATATGGTGAACGCCTGTTAACCGACATTAACAAGATGCATATATAAGAATATCCCCATCATTCCGGGACACCCTTTGGATATGATATAAATTTCGAAGTACTAAAGCATCCGGTACTTTGGATGGGGTTTGTTAGGCCCAATAGATCTATTTTTAGGATTCGCGTCAATTAGGGTGTCTGTTCCCTAATTCTTAGATTACCAGACTTAATAAAAAGGGGCATATTCGATTTCGATAATTCAACCATAGAATGTAGTTTCACGTACTTGTGTCTATTTTGTAAATCATTTATAAAACCTGCATGTATTTTCATCCCAAAAATATTAGATTTTAAAAGTGGGACTATAACTCACTTTCACAGATTTTTACTTCGTCGGAAAATAAGACTTGGCCACTGGTTGATTCACGAACCTATAACAATATATACATATATATCAAAGTATGTTCGAAATATATTTACAACACTTTTAATATATTTTGATGTTTTAAGTTTATTAAGTCAGCTGTCCTCGTTAGTAACCTACAACTAGTTGTCCACAGTTAGATGTATAGAAATAAATCGATAAATATTATCTTGAATCAATCCACGACCCAGTGTATACGTATCTCAGTATTGATCACAACTCAAACTATATATATTTTGGAATCAACCTCAACCCTGTATAGCTAACTCCAACATTCACATATAGAGTGTCTATGGTTGTTCCGAAATATATATAGATGTGTCGACATGATAGGTCGAAACATTGTATACATGTCTATGGTATCTCAAGATTACATAATATACAATACAAGATGATTAAGTTATGGTTGGAATAGATTTGTTACCAATTTTCACGTAGCTAAAATGAGAAAAATTATCCAATCTTGTTTTACCCATAACTTCTTCATTTTAAATCCGTTTTGAGTGAATCAAATTGCTATGGTTTCATATTGAACTCTATTTTATGAATCTAAACAGAAAAAGTATAGGTTTATAGTCGAACAAATAAATTACAAGTCATTTTTGTAAAGGTAGTCATTTCAGTCGAAAGAACGACGTCTAGATGACCATTTTAGAAAACATACTTCCACTTTGAGTTTAACCATAATTTTTGGATATAGTTTCATGTTCATAAAAAAATCATTTTCAAAGAATAACAACTTTTAAATCAAAGTTTATCATAGTTTTTAATTAACTAACCCAAAACAGCCCGCGGTGTTACTACGACGGCGTAAATCCGTTTTTACGGTGTTTTTCGTGTTTCCAGGTTTTAAATCATTAAGTTAGCATATCATATAGATATAGAACATGTGTTTAGTTGATTTTAAAAGTCAAGTTAGAAGGATTAACTTTTATTTGCGAACAAGTTTAGAATTAACTAAACTATGTTCTAGTGATTACAAGTTTAAACCTTCGAATAAGATAGCTTTATATGTATGAATCGAATGATGTTATGAATATCATTACTACCTCAAGTTCCTTGGATAAACCTACTGGAAATGAGAAAAATAGATCTAGCTTCAAAGGATCCTTGGATGGGTTGAAAGTTCTTGAAGCAGAATCATGACACGAAAACAATTTCAAGTAAGATTTCCACTCGAAATAAGACTGTTATAGTTATAGAAATTGAATTAAAGTTTGAATATGATTATTACCTTGTATTAGAAAGATAACCTACAGTAAGTAATAAAGGTTTCTTGATCTTGGATGATTACTTGGAATGGATTTAGAAAACTTGGAAGTAAACTTGCAATCTTGGAAGTATTCTTGATTTTATGAAACTACAACTTTTGGAATTTATGAAGAACACTTAGAACTTGAAGATAGAACTTGAGAGAGATCAATTAGATGAAGAAAATTGAAGAATGAAAGTGTTTGTAGGTGTTTTTGGTCGTTGGTGTATGGATTAGATATAAAGGATATGTAATTTTGTTTTCATGTAAATAAGTCATGAATGATTACTCATATTTTTGTAATTTTATGAGATATTTCATGCTAGTTGCCAAATGATGGTTCCCACATGTGTTAGGTGACTCACATGGGCTGCTAAGAGCTGATCATTAGAGTGTATATACCAATAGTACATACATCTAAAAGCTGTGTATTGTACGAGTACGAATACGGGTGCATACGAGTAGAATTGTTGATGAAACTGAACGAGGATGTAATTGTAAGCATTTTTGTTAAGTAGAAGTATTTTGATAAGTGTCTTGAAGTCTTTCAAAAGTGTATGAATACATATTAAAACACTACATGTATATACATTTTAACTGAGTCGTTAAGTCATCGTTAGTCGTTACATGTAAATGTTGTTTTGAAACCTTTAGGTTAACGATCTTGTTGAATGTTGTTAACCCATTGTTTATTATAACAAATGAGATGTTAAATTGTTATATTATCATGATATTATGATATATAATATATCTTAGTATGATATATATACAGTTAAATGTCGTTACAACGATAATCGTTACATATATGTCTCGTTTCGAAATCATTAAGTTAGTAGTCTTATTTTTACATATGTATTTCATTGTTAATACACTTAATAATATATTTACTTATCATTTAACATAATTAACCAAGTGTATCAATATCTTAATACGATTCATATGTACCAACGCTCGGATACCAACTGAAATGTCCTGTTCTTATTGATTAAAAACGTTCCATATTAATTGATTTCGTTGCGAGGTTTTGACCTCTATATGAGACGTTTTTCAAAGACTGCATTCATTTTTAAAACAAACCATAACCTTTATTTCATAAATAAAGGTTTAAAAAGCTTTACGTAGATTATCAAATAATGATAATCTAAAATATCTTGTTTACACACGACCATTACATAATGGTTTACAATACAAATATGTTACATCGAAATCAGTTTCTTGAATGCAGTTTTTACACAATATCATACAAACATGGACTCCAAATCTTGTCCTTATTTTAGTATGCAACAGCGAAAGCTCTTAGTATTCACCTGAGAATAAACATGCTTTAAACGTCAACAAAAATGTTGGTGAGTTATAGGTTTAACCTATATATATCAAATCGTAACAATAGACCACAAGATTTCATATTTCAATACACATCCCATACATAGAGATAAAAATCATTCATATGGTGAACACCTGGTAACCGACATTAACAAGATGTATATATAAGAATATCCCCATCATTCCGGGACACCCTTCGGATATGATATAAATTTTGAAGTACTAAAGCATCCGGTACTTTGGATGGAGTTTGTTAGGCCCAATAGATCTATCTTTAGGATTCGTGTCAATTAGGGTGCATGTTCCCTAATTCTTAGATTACCAGACTTAATAAAAAGGGGCATATTCGATTTCGATAATTCAACCATAGAATGTAGTTTCACGTACTTGTGTCTATTTTGTAAATCATTTATAAAACCTGCATGTATTCTCATCCCAAAAATATTAGATTTTAAAAGTGGGACTATAACTCACTTTCACAGATTTTTACTTCGTCGGGAAGTAAGACTTGGTCACTGGTTGATTCACGAACCTATAACAATATATACATATATATCAAAGTATGTTCAAAATATATTTACAACACTTTTAATATATTTTGATGTTTTAAGTTTATTAAGTCAGCTGTCCTCGTTAGTAACCTACAACTAGTTGTCCACAGTTAGATGTACAGAAATAAATTGATAAATATTATCTTGAATCAATTCACGACCCAGTGTATACGTATCTCAGTATTGATCACAACTCAAACTATATATATTTTGGAATCAACCTCAACCCTGTATAGCTAACTCCAACATTCACATATAGAGTGTCTATGGTTGTTCCGAAATATATATAGATGTGTCGACATGATAGGTCGAAACATTGTATACGTGTCTATGGTATCTCAAGATTACATAATATACAATACAAGTTGATTAAGTTATGGTTGGAATAGATTTGTTACCAATTTTCACGTAGCTAAAATGAGAAAAATTATCCAATCTTGTTTTACCCATAACTTCTTCATTTTAAATCCGTTTTGAGTGAATCAAATTGCTATGGTTTCATATTGAACTCTATTTTATGAATCTAAACAGAAAAAGTATAGGTTTATATTCGGAAAAATAAGTTACAAGCCGTTTTTGTAAAGGTAGTCATTTCAGTCGAAAGAACGATGTCTAGATGACCATTTTAGAAAACATACTTCTACTTTGAGTTTAACCATAATTTTTGGATATAGTTTCATGTTCATAATAAAAATTAGTTTCTCAGAATAACCACTTTTAAATCAAAGTTTATCATAGTTTTTAATTAACTAACCCAAAACAGCCCGCGGTGTTACTACGACGGCGTAAATCCGGTTTTACGGTGTTTTTCGTGTTTCCAGGTTTTAAATCATTAAGTTAGCATATAATATAGATATAGAACATGTTTTTAGTTGATTTTAAAAGTCAAGTTAGAAGGATTAACTTTTGTTTGCGAACAAGTTTACTATTAACTAAACTATGTTCTAGTGATTACAAGTTTAAACCTTCGAATAAGATAGATTTATATGTATGAATCGAATGATGTTATGAACATCATTACTACCTTAAGTTCCTTGGATAAACCTACTGGAAAAGAGAAAAATGGATCTAGCTTCAACGGATCCTTGGATGGCTCGAAGTTCTTGAAGCAGAATCATGACACGAAAACAAGTTCAAGTAAGATCATCACTTGAAATAAGATTGTTATAGTTATAGAAATTGAACCAAAGTTTGAATATGATTATTACCTTAAATTAGAATGATAACCTACTGTAAGAAACAAAGATTTCTTGAGGTTGGATGATCACCTTACAAGATTGGAAGTGAGCTTGCAAACTTGAAAGTATTCTTGATTTTATGTAACTAGAACTTGTAGAATATATGAAGAACACTTAGAACTTGAAGATAGAACTTGAGAGAGATCAATTAGATGAAGAAAATTGAAGAATGAAAGTGTTTGTAGGTGTTTTTGGTCGTTGGTGTATGGATTAGATATAAAGGATATGTAATTTTGTTTTCATGTAAATAAGTCATGAATGATTACTCATATTTTTGTAATTTTATGAGATATTTCATGCTAGTTGCCAAATGATGGTTCCTACATGTGTTAGGTGACTCACATGGGCTGCTAAGAGCTGATAATTATAGTGTATATACCAATAGTACATACATCTAAAAGCTGTGTATTGTACGAGTACGAATACGGGTGCATACGAGTAGAATTATTGATGAAACTGAACGAGGATGTAATTGTAAGCATTTTTGTTAAGTAGAAGTATTTTGATAAGTATATTGAAGTCTTTCAAAAGTGTATAAATACATATTAAAACACTACATGTATATACATTTTAACTGAGTCGTTAAGTCATCGTTAGTCGTTACATGTAAGTGTTGTTTTGAAACCTTTAGGTTAACGATCTTGTTAAATGTTGTTAACCCAATGTTTATAATATCAAATGAGATTTTAAATTATTATATTATCATGATATTATCATGTATGAATATCTCTTAATATGATATATATACATTAAATGTCTTTACAACGATAATCATTACATATATGTCTCGTTTAAAAATCATTAAGTTAGTAGTCTTGTTTTTACATATGTAGTTCATTGTTAATATACTTAATGATATGTTTACTTATCATAGTATCATGTTAACTATATATATATCCATATATATGTCATCATATAGGTTTTACAAGTTTTAACGTTCGTGAATCACCGGTCAACTTGGGTGGTCAATTGTCTATATGAAACATATTTCAATTAATCAAGTCTTAACAAGTTTGATTGCTTAACATGTTGGAAACATTTAATTATGTAAATATCAATCTCAATTAATATATATAAACATGGAAAAATTCGGGTCACTACAGTACCTACCCGTTAAATAAATTTCGTCCCTAAATTTTAAGCTGTTGAAGGTGTTGACAAATCTTCTGGAAATAAATGCGGGTATTTCTTCTTCATCTGATCTTCACGCTCCCAGGTGAACTCGGGTCCTCTACGAGCATTCCATCGAACCTTAACAATTGGTATCTTGTTTTGCTTAAGTCTTTTAACCTCACGATCCATTATTTCGACGGGTTCTTCGATAAATTGAAGTTTTTCGTTGATTTGGATTTCATCTAATGGAATAGTGAGATCTTCTTTAGCAAAACATTTCTTCAAATTCGAGACGTGGAAAGTGTTATGTACAGTTGCGAGTTGTTGAGGTAACTCTAGTTGGTAAGCTACTGGTCCGACATGATCTATAATCTTGAACGGTCCAATGTACCTTGGATTTAGTTTCCCCCGTTTACCAAATCGAACAACGCCTTTCCAAGGTGCAACTTTAAGCATGACCATTTCTCCAATTTCAAACTCTATATCTTTTCTTTTACTGTCCGCGTAGCTCTTTTGTCGACTCTGGGCGGTTTTCAACCGTTGTTGAATTTGGATGATCTTCTCGGTAGTTTCTTGTATTATCTCCGGACCCGTAATCTGTCTATCCCCCACTTCACTCCAACAAATCGGAGACCTGCACTTTCTACCATAAAGTGCTTCAAACGGCACCATCTCAATGATTGAATGGTAGCTGTTGTTGTAGGAAAATTCTGCTAACGGTAGATGTCGATCCCAACTGTTTCCGAAATCAATAACACAAGCTCGTAGCATGTCTTCAAGCATTTGTATTGTCCTTTCACTCTGCCCATCAGTTTGTAGATGATAGGCAGTATTCATGTCTAGACGAGTTCCCAATGCTTGCTGTAATGTCTGCCAGAATCTTGAAATAAATCTGCCATCCCTATCAGAGATAATAGAGATTGGTATTCCATGTCTGGAGACGACTTCCTTCAAATACAGTCGTGCTAACTTCTCCATCTTGTCATCTTCTCTTATTGGCAGGAAGTGTGCTGATTTGGTGAGATGATCAACTATTACCCAAATAGTATCAAAACCACTTGCAGTCCTTGGCAATTTAGTGATGAAATCCATGGTAATGTTTTCCCATTTCCATTTCAGGATTTCGGGTTGTTGAAGTAGACCTGATGGTTTCTGATGCTCAGCTTTAACCTTAGAACACGTCAAACATTCTCCTACGTATTTAGCAACATCGGCTTTCATACCCGGCCACCAAAAATGTTTCTTGAGATCCTTGTACATCTTCCCCGTTCCAGGATGTATTGAGTATCTGGTTTTATGAGCTTCTCTAAGTACCATTTCTCTCATATCTCCAAATTTTGGTACCCAAATTCTTTCAGCCCTATACCGGGTTCCGTCATCCCGAATATTAAGATGCTTCTCCGATCCTTTGGGTATTTCATCCTTTAAATTTTCCTCTTTTAAAACTCCTTGTAGCGCCTCCTTTATTTGAGTAGTAAGGTTATTATGAATCATTATATTCATAGATTTTACTCGAATGTGTTCCCTGTCCTTCCTGCTCAAGGCATCGGCTACCACATTTGCCTTCCCCAGGTGGTAACGAATCTCAAAGTCGTAATCATTCAATAATTCAATCCACCTACGCTGCCTCATATTCAGTTGTTTCTGATTAAATATGTGTTGAAGACTTTTGTGGTCGGTATATATAATACATTTGACCCATATAAGTAGTGCCTCCAAGTCTTTAAAGCAAAAACAACCGTGCCTAATTCCAAATCATGCGTCGTATAATTTTGTTCGTGAATCTTCAATTGTCTAGACGTATAAGCAATCACCTTCGTCCGTTGCATTAATACACAACCGAGACCTTGCTTTGATGCGTCACAATAAATCACAAAATCATCATTCCATTCAGGTAATGACAATATAGGTGTCGTAGTTAGCTTTTTCTTCAATAATTGAAACGCATTCTCTTGTTCATCCTTCCATTCAAATTTCTTCCCTTTATGCGTTAATGCAGTCAAGGGTTTTGCTATTTTGGAGAAATCTTTGATGAATCTTCTGTAGTAACCAGCCAGTCCTAAAAATTAACGTATATGCTTCGGAGTTTTTGGGGTTTCCCACTTTTCACCGGTTTTGATCTTTGCCGGGTCCACCTGGATACCTTCTTTGTTCACTATGTGACCGAGGAATTGAACTTCTTCCAACCAAAATGCACACTTTGAAAACTTAGCGTACAGTTTTTCTTTCCTCAATACTTCTATCACTTTTCTCAAATGTTCTTCGTGCTCTTGATCATTCTTTGAGTAAATAAGTATGTCATCGATGAAAACAATGACAAACTTGTCAAGATATGGCCCACACACTCGGTTCATAAGGTCCATGAACACAGCTGGTGCGTTAGTCAATCCAAACGGCATAACCATAAACTCGTAATGACCATAACGCGTCCTAAAAGTAGTTTTTGGAATATCATCCTCCTTTACTCGCATTTGATGATATCCAGAACGTAAATCGATCTTCGAATAAACCGACGAGCCTTGTAGTTGATCAAATAAGTCGTCAATTCTCGGCAGTGGATAACGGTTTTTGATGGTAAATTTGTTCAACTCTCTGTAGTCAATACACAACCTAAATGTACCATCCTTCTTCTTGACAAACAAAATAGGAGCTCCCCATGGTGATGTGCTTGGTCGAATGAAACTACGTTCTAATAGTTCTTGCAGTTGGCTTTGCAGTTCTTTCATCTCGCTAGGTGCGAATCTATAAGGAGCACGAGCTATTGGTGTAGCTCCTGGTACAAGATCTATTTGAAATTCAACAGATCGATGTGGAGGTAGTCCTGGTAATTCTTTCAGAAATATATCGGGAAATTCTTTTGCGACGGGAACATCATTGATGCTCTTTTCTTCAGTTTGTACTTTCTCGACGTGTGCTAGAACAGCATAGCAACCTTTTCTTATTAGTTTTTGTGCCTTCAAATTACTAATAAGATGTAGCTTCATGTTGCCCTTTTCTCCGTACACCATTAAGGGTTCTCCTTCTTCTCGTACAATGCAAATTGCATTTTTATAACATACGATCTCTGCTTTCACCTTCTTCAGCCAGTCCATGCCAACTATTACATCAAAACTCCCTAACTCTACTGGTATCAAATCAATCTTAAATATTTCGCTACCCAGTTTAATTTCTCGATTCCGGCATATATTATCTGCTGAAATTAATTTACCGTTTGCTAATTCGAGTAAAAATTTACTATCCAACGGTGTCAATGGACAACTTAATTTAGCACAAAAATCTCTACTCATATAGCTTCTATCCGCACCCGAATCAAATAAAACGTAAGCAGATTTATTGTCAATAAGAAACGTACCCGTAACAAGCTTCGGGTCTTCCTGTGCCTCTACCACATTAATATTGAAAACTCTTCCGCGACCTTGTCCATTCGTGTTCTCCTGGTTCGGGCAATTTCTAATAATGTGGCCCGATTTTCCACATTTATAACAAACTACATTGGCATAACTTGCTCCGACACTACTTGCTCTGCCATTACTCGTTCCGACACCATTTGTTCGTTTCGTTCTGTTAACCCCTGGTCCGTAGACCTCACACTTCGCCGCGCTATGACCATTTCTTTTACACTTGTTACAAAATTTGGTGCAGAACCCTGAGTGATACTTTTCACACCTTTGGCATAGCTGCTTCTGATTGTTGTTGTTGTTGCGGTTGTTGTTGTTGTTGGGATGATTGTTGTAGTTGCTGTTGTTGTTGTTGTTGTTGTTGTTGTTGTTGTTGTTGTTGTTGTTGTTGTTGTTGTGTTTGTTGTTGTTGTTGTTGTTGTTGTTGTTGTTGTTGTTGTTGTTGTTGTTGTTGTTGTTGTTGTTGTTGTTGTTGTTGTTGTTGTTGTTGTTGTTGTTGTTGTTGTTGTTGTTGTTGTTGTTGTTGTTGTTGTTGTTGCTGTTGTTGTTGTTGGGCCGTTTGTTGTAGTTGCGATTGATGTTGCGATTGTTGGGATAATTGTTGCGATTATTATTGTAATTGCTGTTGTTATTGTATTGGTGATTCTTAACACCGTTTTCCTCCCACTTTCTTTTGACTTGCTTCACATTGGCCTCTTCAGCCGTCTGTTCTTTAATTCTTTCCTCAATCTGGTTCACTAGTTTGTGAGCCATTCTACATGCCTGTTGTATGGAGGCGGGCTCGTGTGAACTTATATCTTCTTGGATTCTTTCCGGTAATCCTTTCACAAACACGTCGATCTTCTCTTCCTCATCTTCGAACGCTCCCGGACACAATAGGCACAATTCTGTGAATCGTCTTTCGTACTTGGTAATATCAAATCCTTGGGTTCGTAACCCTCTTAGTTCTGTCTTGAGCTTATTGACCTCGGTTCTGGGACGGTACGTCTCGTTCATCAAGTGCTTGAATGCTGACCACGGTAGTGCGTACGCATCATCTTGTCCCACTTGCTCTAGATAGGTATTCCACCATGTTAACGCAGAACCTGTGAAGGTATGCGTAGCGTACTTCACTTTGTCCTCTTCAGTACACTTACTTATGGCAAACACCGATTCGACCTTCTCGGTCCACCGTTTCAATCCAATCGGTCCTTCAGTTCCATCAAATTCCAAAGGTTTGCAGGCAGTGAATTCTTTTTAGGTGCATCCTACACGATTTCCTGTACTGCTAGATCCAAGGTTATTATTGGTATGTAGCGCAGCCTGTACTGCGACTATGTTTGAAGCTAGAAAAGTACGGAATTCCTCTTCATTCATATTCACGGTGTGTCGAGTAGTCGGTGCCATTTCCTTCAAAATAGTCAAATGGAACAAGTTAATCATACAGAATATTAAGAGTAGTTAATAGTATTTCGTAGCATAATATGAACTCATTTATAAAAGCTTTTTCTTCATATTAGCATTTTATAAGTTTAAATTCGGGTAGTACCTACCCGTTAAGTTCATACTTAGTAGCTAATATACAATTCAACTACTACAATTCTATATGAAAAACTGATTATAATAATATTTCGCGTTCAAACTTTTATACAATATTTTACAAACTTACAATACCGCTTATTTTACATAAAGCATGAAATATAGCACACAATAACTTTGATACAAGATAGTTGTGAAGATAATTCTAGCTAGTACACAAGTCGTTCAGCAAAGGCAATAAAGATACGTAATTCATACGTCCAGAAACAAGTCATGCATTCTGGTTTTACTAGGACTACTTCCCATCCTTGGTCTTGTGGAACATAACCGTTATGGCCGTTGATAAGACAGCGTGTTGTAACGTCGTCAAAGGGACGAGGGTTACGTAATGACCAACAGTCTCGTAATAACCTAAAAACCTCATTTCTTACCCCAATTACCGACTCCGTCACTTGTGGGAACGTTTTGTTTAATAGTTGTAGCCCGATGTTCTTTTTCTCACTTTGGTGAGAAGCGAACATTACTAACCTGTAAGCATAGCATGCTTCTTTATGTTGCATGTTAGCCGCTTTTTCTAAATTATGAAGTCCTATATTCGGATACATTGAGTCAAAATAATTTCTTAACCCGTTGCGTAAAATAGCATTTGGGTTCCCCGCAATATATGCGTCAAAGTAAACACATCGTAACTTATGGGTTTCCTAATGTGATATCCCCCATCTTTCAAACGAAAGTCTCTTATAAACCAAGACATTCTTGGAACGTTCTTCGAATGTCTTACAAACTGATTTCGCCGTAAATAGTTGTGCCGAAGAATTCTGACCGACTCTAGACAAGATTTCATCAATCATGTCTCCGGGTAGGTCTCTTAAAATATTGGGTTGTCTATCCATTTTGTGTTTTTATACTGTAAAATAGACAAGAGTTAGATTCATAAAAAAAATACTTATTAATACAAGCAATTTTTACATATATCATAAAGCATAAGCACACTATATTACATATATTACACCACACGAATACAACTATCTTATTCCGACTCGCTCGTTTCTTCTTCTTCGGTTTTGGTTCGTTTTGCCAAGTTTCTAGGGATATATGATGTTCTCCTAATACGAGCTGTCATTTTTCACAACGGTTTAGAAAAACCTGGTGGTTTAGAGGTTCCCGGGTGATTGTTACAACTTAAGGGCTTCGGGGTTTGACGATACATATAAAGTTCATCAGGGTTGGAATTAGATTTCTCTATTTTTATGCCCTTTCCCTTATTATTTTCTTTTGCCTTTTTAAATTCAGTTGGGGTAATTTCTATAACATCATCGGAATTCTCGTCAGAATCCGATTCATCGGAGAATTGGTAATCCTCCCAATATTTTGCTTCCTTGGCGGAAACACCATTGACCATAATTAACCTTGGTCGGTTGGTTGAAGATTTTCTTTTACTTAACCGTTTTATTATTTCCCCCACCAGTTCTATTTCCTCCTCCGGTTCCTCCTCTTCCGGTTCTGATTCTTCTTCCGGTTCTGATTCTTCTTCCGGTTCTTCTTCGGGAACTTGTGAATCAGTCCAATATATATTTGAGTCTTCGTTATTATTAGGTGAGTCAATGGGATTTGTGCTAGAGGTAGACATCTATCACACAATATCAAACATGTTAAGAGATTAATATATCACATAATATATACATGTTAATAATATATAGTTTCCAAGAAAAATGTTAAGCAATCATTTTTAAAGAAAACACGGTCGAAGTCCAGACTCACTAATGCATCCTAATAAACTCGATAAGACACACTAATGCAAATTTTCTGGTTCTCTAAGACCAACGCTCGGATACCAACTGAAATGTCCTGTTCTTATTGATTAAAAACGTTCCATATTAATTGATTTCGTTGCGAGGTTTTGACCTCTATATGAGACGTTTTTCAAAG
The DNA here is from genome assembly GCF_046630445.1 of Rutidosis leptorrhynchoides. Classification (NCBI taxonomy): domain Eukaryota; kingdom Viridiplantae; phylum Streptophyta; class Magnoliopsida; order Asterales; family Asteraceae; genus Rutidosis; species Rutidosis leptorrhynchoides. Next base: position 330,812,377 of record NC_092340.1, on the reverse strand, counting down.
ACTGCATTCATTTTTAAAACAAACCATAACCTTTATTTCATAAATAAAGGTTTAAAAAGCTTTACGTAGATTATCAAATAATGATAATCTAAAATATCTTGTTTACACACGACCATTACATAATGGTTTACAATACAAATATGTTACATCGAAATCAGTTTCTTGAATGCAGTTTTTACACAATATCATACAAACATGGACTCTAAATCTTGTCCTTATTTTAGTATGCAACTTCGAAAGCTCTTAGTATTCACCTGAGAATAAACATGCTTTAAACGTCAACAAAAATGTTGGTGAGTTATAGGTTTAACCTATATATATCAAATCGTAACAATAGACCACAAGATTTCATATTTCAATACACATCCCATACATAGAGATAAAAATCATTCATATGGTGAACACCTGGTAACCGACATTAACAAGATGCATATATAAGAATATCCCCATCATTCCGGGACACCCTTCGGATATGATATAAATTTTGAAGTACTAAAGCATCCGGTACTTTAGATGGGGTTTGTTAGGCCCAATAGATCTATCTTTAGGATTCGCGTCAATTAGGGTGCCTGTTCCCTAATTCTTAGATTACCAGACTTAATAAAAAGGGGCATATTCGATTTCGATAATTCAACCATAGAATGTAGTTTCACGTATTTGTGTCTATTTTGTAAATCATTTATAAAACCTGCGTGTATTCTCATCCCAAAAATATTAGATTTTAAAAGTGGGACTATAACTCACTTTCACAGATTTTTACTTCGTCGGGAAGTAAGACTTGGCCACTGGTTGATTCACGAACCTATAACAATATATACATATATATCAAAGTATGTTCAAAATATATTTACAACACTTTTAATATATTTTGATGTTTTAAGTTTATTAAGTCAGCTGTCCTCGTTAGTAACCTACAACTAGTTGTCCATAGTTAGATGTACAGAAATAAATCGATAAATATTATCTTGAATCAATCCATGACCCAGTATATACGTATCTCAGTATTGATCACAACTCAAACTATATATATTTTGGAATCAACCTCAACCCTGTATAGCTAACTCCAACATTCACATATAGAGTGTCTATGGTTATTCCGAAATATATATAGATGTGTCGACATGATAGGTCGAAACATTGTATACGTGTCTATGATATCTCAAGATTACATAATATACAATACAAGTTGATTAAGTTATGGTTGGAATAGATTTGTTACCAATTTTCACGTAGCTAAAATGAGAAAAATTATCCAATCTTGTTTTACCCATAACTTCTTCATTTTAAATCCGTTTTGAGTGAATCAAATTGCTATGGTTTCATATTGAACTCTATTTTATGAATCTAAACAGAAAAAGTATAGGTTTATAGTCGGAAAAATAAGTTACAAGTCATTTTTTTAAAGGTAGTCATTTCAGTCGAAAGAACGACGTCTAGATGACCATTTTAGAAAACATACTTCCACTTTGAGTTTAACCATAATTTTTGGATATAGTTTCATGTTCATAAAAAAATCATTTTCCCAGAATAACAACTTTTAAATCAAAGTTTATCATAGTTTTTAATTAACTAACCCAAAACAGCCCGCGGTGTTACTACGACGGTGTAAATCCGATTTTACGGTGTTTTTCGTGTTTCCAGGTTTTAAATCATTAAGTTAGCATATCATATAGATATAGAACATGTGTTTAGTTGATTTTAAAAGTCAACTTAAAAGGATTAACTTTTATTTGTGAACAAGTTTAGAATTAACTAAACTATGTTCTAGTGATTACAAGTTTAAACCTTCGAATAAGATAGCTTTATATGTATGAATCGAATGATGTTATGAACATCATTACTACCTCAAGTTCCTTGGATAAACCTACTGGAAATGAGAAAAATAGATCTAGCTTCAAAGGATCCTTGGATGGCTTGAAAGTTCTTGAAGCAGAATCATGACACGAAAACAATTTCAAGTAAGATTTCCACTCGAAATAAGATTGTTATAGTTATAGAAATTGAATTAAAGTTTGAATATGATTATTACCTTGTATTAGAAAGATAACCTACTGTAAGTAATAAATTTTTCTTGATCTTGAATGATTACTTGGAATGGATTTAGAAAACTTGGAAGTAAACTTGCAATCTTGGAAGTATTCTTGATTTTATGAAACTAGAACTTTTGAAATTTATGAAGAACACTTAGAACTTGAAGATAGAACTTGAGAGAGATTAATTAGATGAAGAAAATTGTAGAATGAAAGTGTTTGTAGGTGTTTTTGGTCGTTGGTGTATGGATTAGATATAAAGGATATGTAATTTTGTTTTCATGTAAATAAGTCATGAATGATTACTCATATTTTTGTAATTTTATGAGATATTTCATGCTAGTTTCCAAATGATGGTTCCCACATGTGTTAGGTGACTCACATGGGCTACTAAGAGCTGATCATTGGAGTGTATATACCAATAGTACATACATCTAAAAGTTGTGTATTGTACGAGTACGAATACGGGTGCATACAAGTAGAATTATTGATGAAACTGAACGAGGATGTAATTGTAAGCATTTTTGTTAAGTAGAAGTATTTTGATAAGTGTATTGAATTCTTTCAAAAGTGTATGAATACATATTAAAACACTACATGTATATACATTTTAACTGAGTCGTTAAGTCATCGTTAGTCGTTACATGTAAATGTTGTTTTGAAACCTTTAGGTTAACGATCTTGTTGAATGTTGTTAACCCATTGTTTATTATAACAAATGAGATGTTAAATAATTATATTATCATGATATTATGATATATAATATATCTTAGTATGATATATATACAGTTAAATGTTGTTACAATGATAATTGTTACATATATGTCTCGTTTCGAAATCATTAAGTTAGTAGTCTTATTTTTACATATGTATTTCATTGTTAATACACCTTATAATATATTTACTTATCATTTAACATAATTAACCAAGTGTATCAATATCTTAATATGATTCATATGTACCTAGTAAGACGTTGTTATAACGATAATCATTATATATATCATTTTCGAGTTTCTTAAATTAATAGTCTCATTTTTATGTATATAACTCATTGTTAAAATACCTAATGAGATACATACTTATAATAAAATCATGTTAACTATATATATAACCATATATATGTCATCGTATAGTTTTTACAAGTTTTAACGTTCGTGAATCACCGGTCAACTTGGGTGGTCAATTGTCTATATGAAACCTATTTCAATTAATCAAGTCTTAACAAGTTTGATTACTTAACATATTGGAAACACTTAATCATGTAAATAACAATTTCATTTAATATATATATATAAACATGGAAAAGTTCGGGTCACTACATAGGCAGTGTACCTAATCGTACAGTAGTGTAGTTTTTAGTAAGTCCGGTTCGTTCCACAGGGATCTTTAGCCAAGTTTAACGCTATATTTTTAAAACTATATTTGTAAAAGTATAAATATAAATATAAATATAAGTAGTATTATTATTATAAAAGGGGGTTTTTACCGTTTAATGACCGGTTTGTCGATTTTAAAACTTTAGTCGCAGTTAAAACCTAATGTAAAATATTAAATATATAAAAGACTTAATTTAAAGCGTAAAGTAAATAACGATAATGAAATTGCGATAAATAAAAGTGCGGTAAATAAAATTGCGATAATTAAAAAGTACGATAATTAAAAGTACAATTAAATAAAATGACAGTAAATAAAAGTGCAATAATTAAAAGTGCAATTAAATATGAAATAAAGGAATTATGCTTATTTAAACTTCCGTAATCATGATGTTCGACGTGTTGTTTTTAGTTTATTACCATGCGTTAATTGTCCTTTGTCCTGGATTATTCGATATGTCCATACGAATTTGTCCATAATAGTCCATCAGTCATAATCATAAAGTGCGGAAGTCTTCGTCAAATTATTCTTATTCCCGAAGTCAAATATTCCAACTAATTGGGGATTCGAATTGTAACAAGGTCTTAATACTTTGTTTAATGAATACACCAGGTTATCGACTGCGTGTAAACCAAGGTTTTACTACTTTGTTAACAATTACACCAATTACCCTTGAATGTAATCCACCCCTGTTTCAACAAGTCTATTAACTATTAATCCAGTTCCGTGTCCGGTAAAATGAACAATTATTGGTATTTATAGATATCCCGCCCACCGTACCCAGTCAAGCGTATGTGGTTATATATAAATACGTCAAATTATAAGTCTATATATTAATTTAAAAAGGTTGAACATAACTTACAATGATTAATAATAGCGTAGCGTTACACGGACAGAATTTCGACTTACACCCTTACAACATTCGCTAACATACCCTTATTATTAGAATTTAAAATTAAAATTAAAATTATAATATATATATATATATATATATATATATATATATATATATATATATATATATATATATATATATATATATATATATATACGTTGAGTGAGAGATAGAGAAAAAGATATGTTAATTTGAGCCAAAACACGCGAAATGTATAGATGTGGCCTGATACCTACTGCCATACGATCGCATGGTTTTATAACTGCCAGGCCATGCGATCGCATGGCCTGCTTTTCCAGCTCACATAAGCTTGTTTGCTTCTTGCCGACGGTTTAATAAATAAATATAATATATAAATAATTTTAAGAATTATTTAAATATTATATTATATTTATGTGCATAGTTGACTTGTAATTTTTAGTCCGTTGCGTCGAGCGTTGAGAGTTGACTCTGGTCCCGGTTTCGGATTTTTGAACGTCCTTGCGTACAATTTAATATCTTGTACTTTGCGTTTTGCGTCTTGTACTCTTGTAATTTTGAGACGTTTCTCATCAATAATTTGAACCTCTTTGATTGTACTTTGTACTTTTGAGCTTTTTGGTCGTTTGCGTCTTCAATTCGTCGAATCTGTCTTTTGTCTTCACCTTTTATTATTTAAACGAATATCACTTGTAAATAGAACAATTGCAACTAAAAGCTTGTCTTTTTTGAGGGATAATGCTATGAAATATATGTTCGTTTTTAGCATTATCAAATATTCCCACACTTGAGCGTTGCTTGTCCTCAAGCAATATAGTCTTGAAATAAATATATACTAGAATCACTTCTTTATTCTTCACACTTTGTACATCAGTGATTTCTATACGGCGGTATGAACAATGGTAGAAACGATGTGGTTTACAGTCCCACATGACTATAAAAATTTAGATCCTTTAGGAAATTAGATCTTTATGAAAACATTTGATCTTTTGAAAATCTAGCTTTTACCCTAGATAAGTTTTCCGGAATAACCCTTCACCGGTGTTTGCAAATTGTTTTTGTGGGTTTGGTGGGTTTCAGATTTGAAAATTTTAGCTCAAAACTTATGGTTTTGTGTCACCCACTTGCTAACATTTTATTGGGAAAGCAACACGTCCAATATACTTGCTCCGTATATTACCTTTCGATAAACTACCGTCCGGTTGTAAAGGAAAGCGTTGAACAAGCAACTGTTATGGCAATATTCCCTGACATGCTTTTAATTATGGTTTATAATGTGTCGGATGCAATTACTATCCTTTGTAGGAGCAATAGTAAAGCTCACCCTATAATTTTTTGGTCTGGCACAAGGTCCTGTCTTTGACCATGCTATGCCACCACCGTTCTTATAGTTGACACCCGATTTGGTTCAGGTGACCTGATGAATTCTAGGTGAATTCCTAGGATTTTACATTCAATGGTAATGAACGCCTTAAAAATGGGTTTTTCAGAAAACAAATCGGCTTGTAATTTTGATCAAAATATTTTCTCGTTCAAGCTCGAGTTTAGATTTCATCGAATTCCATGAGTTTGTAATTCTCAATCTTTAAAGTCAATCTCAAGGATTGAGTAATATCAGTCTTAAAAGCTAATTTTTGATCTTTAAGGAGATTATCCTTTCTGGGAATCTGATTCATTAGTCTTATCAAGCTAATTTGCATGGCGCCCTCCCCATTTTACGAGACAGATCCTCTTATAGTTAGGATAAGTCTGACCACTTGGCGACCCTGTTTGATGCTGAGATCCGTGGATTTCCAGCTGATTTTTGAGAAAAATTTTCAAGTTTTTCGTAGAATCTACAATTGGTCTGGACGACAACTTCATGACCTAAATCAAGAAGCGCGTGTCTTTTTCGGAAGACTTTACTTCCTTTTAATGATGGAATTGATTCATCGTGTAGATCCATCTTTCTTTCAAATATATTACAGTTTTCCAGGTAAAACAAATTAGTTTAGTCCAAAACAAAAGTATCTTCAATTATTTGTTACAAAAATATGTGATATATGTTTTAAATAACTTGGTAAATTTTTCCCACACTTGGCTTTTATTTTCCTTTCTTTGCCTTTTTATTGTCCTATATTCCATTTTAAATGACTTCTAACATTTTGGGTTGTTTCTCAATTTATGTCCTTTCTGAGGTAACAATAATTTCGGTGTTAACACCTAGTTTTATCGTTCATAAATATGTATAAACATGATTTTGAGTTTATTTAATTGAAATTTTTTACTAGAATTGGGTAGTCAGTATATAAGACTAGGGCTGTTCTTTATAATCAGAGAGTACTAGATTCTAATACAACTACTGCATTACTAGTATTTTTAATGGTAACCAAGTGTAGAAGTCAAAAAATTTAAAAATCCGAAAGAATTTAACCCCTTCCCACACTTAAGATCTTGCAATGTTCTCATTTGCAAGAAATCAGTAACAATTTAAATTATTGAGGGTGATTAGCGTAGAAAAATGATTAAATTTTACCAAAGTTTCCAAACATATTGGCGTTTGTTTGTTGAATGATAAATGGTGCACATCGTTTGTTCATTCCGTCTTGGTGTTATGACACATTGTTTTTTCGTTTTGTCGTCAAAATCAGTAGCTTTTGCTGAACTTAATGTCAGTCTTTGAAAATGCGCTGTTTTACCCTGTTGTGTATATGAAATAAAATACATACAATACAAATATAAACATGCATGGTAATTTGAAATGGGACTTAAAATCCCACTTTCAAATCAAATATGAAATATTAGTACAACATAATAAAAATATTAAACAATACATAAAAGTATCAAAATATAATGTGTTTAAACATAAATAAATAAAAATAATAAAAAGATAAAAATCATAGAAATCATCAACGGGAATTATATCAATATGGATAGGGGTTCCAGTTCATGTCGTCGTCCGGGTTCCATGGTTGGTGATAGGTGTACTGGTAGGTCTGGTTAGGGTCATAGAGAGTATATGGTGGTCTCATCTCGGGCTGGTGTGGAGAATAGTAAGCGGGTCGGGTCGGAATGTAGTGATCCTGATGTGACAGCCAGCTCATGATCTGACACTGATGATAGTCCCATCTATAATGCTGTCATTGCCTGGAATGCTCGTAATCATTCCGGGCTTGCCACTTCTCCATCCGACCAAATCTATCCTCGTTTGTCATTTCCACCTCATCTACACGCTGGTAGACGTCAGTCATAGCCTCCCTAATGACATCCCTAATGTCATCCGCTTCCTTTATTTCCTCATCTGAACCTCTCTCTACCTGAGGATGACTACCAACATATGGTATTGCCTGATTGCGTCTACTTTTCAATACCTTAGCACCCTGATAGACCCTCAATCCTAAAGGCTCAACCTATTCCCTACATACCATAAGTGGACCACCTTGATCCTTATCTACACCCAAATACTCTCCAATGATAGTAACAAAAATACCTCCTCCTATTATTCCCCCTTCCTGTATTCCTTCCACCATTTTAGACAAATAAAAACCAACACAGTAAGGGATATTAACAAAGCCTCTTGGGTCTCGAATACACTTTAGGTAAAATAAATCATGTAAGGTCATTTTCTCCTTATTGTGACCTCTCTGTGTAATCGAGTTAGCCAAAAATCTATGAATTATACGAAGCTCGGCTTTGTTAATATGTAAGTAGGAGTGTTTTCCTCCCAGCGTAAAAACATTATAATCTGACATACGCCTCCAGACGGCGTTCGCGTCAAAATTTCTATCTACCCTTTCACCATGATAAATCAAATTCATACAATCGGGTAGTAGTAATTCACCAGGAGTATATATCTGCAAAGCCCTGGCCATGTCCAGTATGCACATCCTGTACATCCTACGACCAAGTATAAATCTAAGAAAACTTCTATCATCTAATCTATCTACATCTGCATTTAACGCTATAGTACTCATAAGCTCAATACACCATTCCTTATATACAGGTCTACGAATGGTGAATAAAAGTTCCCAATCGTAAAAAGAAGAACTGCCATACCTTTGAATCAGATGCTCCCTAACTGAGTTAACTAGTTAGACCCTTTCTAAAGGCTCCCAATCGATTACCCTCGGTACTTCTACATTTTTCGGTATCGGTTTGAATTTGTTACTTTGATATGTCGGGTAATCTCTCCAGCTTCTATCAAATCTCAGATTAGGATGCAACGTGTGTTCAGGAATCGTTGGGTATTCTACTGGCGGATGCATCGGAAATACTATAAAGGCATCAACAAATTGTAGAGGATCATAATAAGGTACGTGTTGATCAGGTTTCTGTCGTTGTTCCTGTTGTGGTTCTTGTTCGGGTTCTGGCTCGTATTGCAATTCTCGCTCAGGTTCCGATTGTGGATGTCTAGATGATGATGATGCACCTCTAGTTTCAGTATATTTCTACAAAACACATTAAACACGAAATTTGTGCATCCAAATATGCATTAGTGTTAGCAAGATAACAACTTGAAACAATTACAATAACATGTTCAATCAAAATTAAACTTATACACATTTTCACAATTTTTACAATTCTACACTTTTTCAAATAAGCATATATGAATATGTATACAAAGTTCATAAGCATTTAATCTCAAATAACATGTCAAAATAGTCATTACTAGCAATTAAACAAGTCTCAAATGGCAATTATATCAAATTAATCTAGTTCATGAATTTTAGACCTAAAAAGTCCACTTTAATTCTCAAAAATCATGTTTAGGATCAAAGTTTGGATCATTTAGCTACCTAAAAATGTTACACTACTTAATTTAGCAATAATTCATGACAAAAATCGGCCATAACCTGTTTATATTAAAAAGTCCCAAATTGCTCAAGAACACAAACCCTAGATTTCTAGAATTTTTGAAGTTTTTGGCTTCAAATCATGTTAAATAGCATCAATCTAGGTTATACATGCATAATATACTAACAATTTAACTCTAATTACACTAGAAATTAACAAAATCAAATTAGGTAAAATATTGATAAATATCACAAAAATTAAGAATTTTAAGAGTTTAGGGGTGTAATTTTTACCTTCTTGTTGAAAAATTCGAACCTAGGCATGATTGTAGCGGATTGTATGACCAAATTTAGTTGAATTTGGTGAAAAAATGGTGATTTTAGAGGTGAATTGGTGAGATGGTTCGTGTATGTGTGTGTATTGTGGTAACAGAGAGCAGCTCGCTGAGCTTTATGTTTCTGGCCAGTTTTCCAGCCTCATGCGATCGCATGAGGTTACAGGGTAAATCTCATACGATCGCATGAGGTCCCATTTTTTTTGCTTACTTTAATTCAATAAGATTAAAAATAATGATAATAAAAGTTCTCGTCCCTCCCTTGGGTAGAGCAATTTCTGTTCAATGACCTAGTTTTCAACTCAAGACGAATTTTAAAAATCATATTTTTATCTTAGTGAAATAAAGTAAATTTTTGTTTTTAAATTCACACCAAACTTAAATTTAAAATGCATAAAATTAAAAATTCATATTATTAAAATTTTAAAAATTCACACCAAATTTATATTATAATTTTGTTTTTATACATACAAACTTATATTAAAAACATAAATTTTTCAAATATTTAGAAACTTAAATATATTGATTTTAAGAGTTTACAATAATAATTTAATATTAATATATTAATTTTAAAAACAAAGTAAAAATAAAAATTAAAAATCTTTTTGGTCTTTTATCCCACTTTAATCAATCAAATATTATTAAAAATATACGCCCCTCTTTTCGGTAAAGTAATTTCGGCTATATTACCTAGTTTTACTCCTGACGAATTTTTGAAATATTTTGGGTTGATTGATTAAAGATATTTATACCTTAAGAATAAATGGTAAATTTCGCAGTGATGTAATAAATTTTTGTATGATATCAATAATTTCGGTTACACATACCTAATTTTATTGAATACCAATTTAATACTTTATAGCGAACGATTCAGCGTTTATTATCAAAAGGTTAAAAGCAATAAAAATAAAAATAAAAAAACTGTACATACTTACCTGTGAGAAAGAATTCTCAGAGACCTGCTTTATGTGATGACCCGGGAATTTTCGACCAAATTTAAACTTAATCTTTATATGTTCTCGACACGATAAGCAAAGTCTATAATGTTGAGTCTCGAAAACTTTGAACTGTGTTCATGTATGCATTTACCCTTTGACTATTTCTGACGATTCACGAACGATTGTTTATGAATAAATAAATAAATAAGTATATATATATATATATATATATATATATATATATATATATATATATATATATATATATATATATATATATATATATATATATATATATATATATAAAGTTAATGTATTATATGTAAATACAAGACAAAGTATAAATGTTATATTAGGATCATTATTTTCATTAATGTTAATATCTGTATTATTAATATATTATTATTTTTATTACCATTTATAATATTAGATATAATATCAACACATTTATATAAAAAGATTACTTATAAAATGATTGCAGAAATATATAAAAACAACACAAATGAATATATACATATACATAAATACTTATACTGAGTTGTATATGAAAACCAAATATAGGATCGACTTTTGTACATATCCACATCGAAATATATCAGTTTTGGATATACCTATTTAACTGCATCCTTCAGAATCAAATTCTATAACAATCAACATCCACTTTATATTTTTTTATTTATATCTATGTACTGATTGACCATGTGTATGACGACCCAATTACATTAGCAAACAAACTCTAATTCAATCCAGTGAGCTGTAAAGTTATTAATTATCCTCTACATAATCACCCCTTCTACTACCTTACAACAACAATAAACCAAAATCCATATAACTTTTATTTTTTTTCTAGTTACACTCCACTGCTGCAAATGCAGCTGCGTTTTCTATTAACTTTTCTGTTACTCCATGACTGTAAATAGTTGTAAACCACCATCACAATCACTCTATCATCACCCTCGAATCACTTTAGACAAACTGTAATATGTTGTTTCTGTTTCTGCTTCTGTTGTACAGTCGAGAAGACCACCATCTTAATCACCATTTAGAACCCACTTCATCACCATCAACACACCATCCTAAATCACAACAACCCATATCACCACCTGCTACACCCTTTTGTTTCGAGAACCCACAAACCACTTCTCAACCTCTAACCACTTTGAACCACCATCACCAAAACATCACTCGATCAACTGCTGCCACATGATGATGTATTCTATTATTACAGCTATCTGGACGTATTCATAACAACTTCTGCTGCAGTTTTGCTGCTGTATGGACAGCCTAGAACCACCATATCACGGTAATCTACCATATGCATAAACTACTATCTTAATTTATCATCAAACCAAAACACATATACGATTATACATATACATATACATATACATATATATATATATATATATATATATATATATATATATATATATATATATATATATATATATATATATATATATATATATATATATATATGTCACGAATTGAAAACATTACTGTTCAATCAAACCATTACAAACCTGCAACTTCATATTGTTATTGTAAATTACTGCTGTTGACAAGCAAAGCCATCCAAGAACACCTTTTGTATCTATTTGTTTCCATTACTATGTCAACAAGACCCTGAAACAAAACTGAATAAAATTGAGCTATAACTTACAGTTAATCAGAGTGCACTTTCAAGTATCCATCATCAACTCAAAGAAAATTCACATCACGAAATTTATGAACGTCATTTTAGGAGATCAAATTCCTGAATTGTAAGAAACAACATAAAAATCACAAAACATATAAACTAAAACAAATTCATAGTTAATTGATTCGTTTCACCTACGGTTGAGCATTCAAACTTCTTTCGGTCTCCAATGCAACTCTGTGACCTCTCGAATGAATTATATACAAATTATGATTCCTTCTCGTCACTCAAACTGGTCACTTGAAACTCGAACGTCACAAATCCTCACCATATTCGATTACTATGTACTGCTGCCACCACTTCTTCGTGATTCTTCTGTTTTCCTATTTCCCTTTGTGACTTCAATTAAAAACCCTAATTTCACCTGCAATCCAATACGTCAATTAGAAGTGAAATCGAAGGGTATGATAAATACTTTTGAATTATACGGCTAATTCCAAATCCAATTGATTAGACAAAAGTCGTTATACCTAATTATGAAGAAGATCAACAATGGTGACTGATGATGATCGAACAAGAGTGATGCCGATTCAACTGACCTGTTATTCAGTGATGATTCAGTTTGATTGATATAGTGACGACGATGAAGATGATTGATGATGGATTAATCGGCGAGCACCTTCCCCTCTGCTCTGTATTTTTTTCTTTTCTTCTTTCCTTGATCTGAATTGGGATCAATCATACGCGTGTTTTTATATATAAAGTATATTATTATTATTAATATTATTATTATTATTATTATTATTATTATTATTATTATTATTATTATTATTATTATTATAAATAATTATTGTTATGGTTATTAATGTTATTATTATTATTATTATTATTATGAGTATTTTGAATCTAGTTAGTTTAATAAGTATTATTCTTATTATTTATGGTTATGATTAAGATTTTTAATAATATATATTAGTTAACATTGTTATTGTTATTATTATTATTCATATCAAAATCAATCAGAGTATTTTTTTTTTATTAAAACCTTAGAATCACTAATATTATCAATATAAATATTACCATTACCACTATGATTATGAATATTAAAAGTATTATTATTGTCATTAGTATTAATACCATTCCATAATTATTAGAATTATTATTTATATTACAAACATAAGTATCATTAAATATTAACATTATTATTATTAATATAATTACCACTACATGTAATGCTATTAATCAAAATTTTAATCATTATTAACAAACATCATGTTATTATCACTAAAGCTATCAGTATTATTATTATTAGTAATATCAATATTTTAACATTGAAACTATTATGAAAATGAAAGTTTTAAAGATATTATTAAGGTTATAAGTATGTACTAATCATATTAATAATTTTTTTTTATATTCATAAATAACAAATTAAGTATTTTTAATATATTACAAAAACAGATATATATATATTAATATAACTATATAGATATTAATCATTTTGAATATATATACAAATTAAATGTATAATATATATAAATTAAGATATAATAAATTATGTTGTTCGATTATGATTAGGTGTATTAATAAATATACAAATGTTATAGGTTCGTGAATCCGAGGCCAACCCTGCATTGTTCAATATAGTCATATGTATTTTTACTACAAAATACATTAGGTGAGTTTCATTATTCCCTTTTTACATATATTTTTGGGCTGAGAATACATGCAATGTTTTAATAACTATTTTTCAATATTTATATGCGTGAGTTTCATTTGCTCCCTTTTTAAATGCTTTTGCTATATATATTTTTGGGACTGAGAATACATGCGCTGCTTTTATAAATGCTTTACGAAATAGACACAAGTAATCGAAACTACATTCTATGGTTGGATTATCTAATCGAATATGCCCTTTTTATTAAGTCTGGTAATCTAAGAATTAGGGAACAGACACCCTAATTGACGCGAACTCTAAAGATAGATCTATCGGGCCCAACAAGCCCCATCCAAAGTACCTGATGCTTTAGTACTTCGAAATTAATATCATGTCCGAAGGAGGATCCCGGAATGATGGGGATATTCTTATATGCATATTGTGAATGTCGGTTACCAGGTGTTCAATCCATATGAATGATATTTTGTCTCTATGCATGGGACGTATGTTTATGAGAAATGGAAATATGAAATCTTGTGGTCTATTAAAATGATGGAAACGATTGTTTATGTTAAACTAATGAACTCACCAACCTTTTGGTTGGCACTTTAAAGCATGTTTATTCTCAGGTACGAAAGAAATCTTTCGCTGTGCATTTGTTCATTATAAGGATATTACTTGGAGTCATTCATGGCATATTTCAAAAGACGTTGCATTCGAGTCGTCGAGTTCATCAAGATTATTATTAAGTCAATTATAGTTGAATATATTATGAAATGGTATGCATGTCTTCAACTTTTGTTGTAATGAAAGATTGTCTTTTCAAAAACGAATGCAATGTTTATAAAATGTATCATATAGAGGTCAAGTACCTCGCGATGTAATCAACTGTTGTGAATCATTTATAATCGATATGGACTTCGTCCGGATGGATTAGGACGGGTCTCTACAGTTGGTATCAGAGCAGAGGTCTTAGTGAACCAGGTCTGCATTAGTGTGTCTAACTGATAAGTCGTTAGGATGCATCAGTGAGTCTGGACTTCGACCGTGTCTGCATGTCAAAAGTTTTGCTTATCATTTCGTGTCAAAAATTACTTGTTTATCATTCTTAGAGAATCACTTGCTTATCACTCTTAGTCTAGTCACATTTTACTACATTGACTGCATAAATAGTGTATAGACAAAATTCATATCTTAGCGTATCTGCTACTTCATATGTTAGCATATCTGTTACTGTAACTTTGCCTGTTGTATTCTGTAGATTCCTCCGTAACTTATGAGATTTTAGTATTATATATGCATATGTAAATTATGTATTGCAGGGTACTAATCTACATCCTATAATCTATTTCTTATCGAAAATCCTTCATCTGATCGTACGAGATGAATCCCTCAACCAGTTCGAGTTCCTCAGATTCCGATAGCTATTCCGACAGCTATTCCGACATAGATGTTCACCTAAGCTCCGAAAACAGCATCATCAGCATGAATTAACCAATCAGCCATAATCAATTCATCTGATGGATTCGTAGTCGACTTAATCAATGGAAACGCGCAGAAGACAATCCCTTCCACCAACCGAATTCACCTCTTGACAATGAACCTGAAATGTTTACCGGCGAACCTATTCGAGACACCATTTTCAGTCTCATTTCCAGGGTAACTCGACAAGATTATATTCTATCCACAATTCTGAACCTTATTCATCCGCTCGTTCCGACCGACAATCATTCTGGAGTAATAAGTCAACGAACTTCACGCTCTAATAATCAATTCAGATATTATGGTGCAAAATTTACCAGCTTCAGCAACATCACCGGCACCAATGGTACCATCAATAACAGCACCAGTACCATCAACAATCCATGCTTCAATATCATGATCTGTACTTTGAGTATGATCTTCGTTCTACGTATCGTTCTACCTCATTTATCTTCGTTTGACATGACGAATATGTAATCTCTAAAGTTTTAGAGATTAATTATTCTAGTTTCAACCGAAAATCAAATGAGTTTAATATCATATTAACTCATTAAATCCATGAATACATCTGAAGAAAATATATATGTATATATGTTTTCATAAAGATTGTAATTAAAAATTCTCTTGTACAAAATGTTAATGGTGAAAATATTTTAACGGGTAGGTAATACCTGAGGAATATTTAAATTTCACATTAATAAGTTACATTGTACGTTCTTCGAATCTGTTTCAACAGTCATATAATATCCTACTTACATCCACCGATATACGTATCCATTCACCAAAGAATAACTATTTTCATTCAAATTCAAATTTCATATTAGGATTTTTGACATATCAGAATCCAACAAGTGGCATAATGAAGAAAAATGGACACAATAAAAATTGATTAGAAACAGACTAATTAACAATATGAAATTTTGTTAAGAATCCTAGCTAACTATTCCTAGCTAACTGTTAATTCCGTATTACATTTTATTTATCGCAATTTAATTATCGTAATTTATTTTATCGCAATTTAATTCTCGCAATTTTATTTATTGTTATTTAAATTCTGTTATTTACTTTACGCACCTTATTTATCGTTATTTAATTTCTGTTATTTATTTTACGCACTTTAAATATCGGGACACGTATTCAAGGTTTTGACATATCATATCGACACATCTATATATATTATTTGGAATCACCATAGACACTCTATATGCAGTAATGATCGAGTTCTCTATACAGGGCTGAGGTTGATTCTACAATAATATATATAGTTTGAGTTGTGATCGAGTCTGAGACGTATACGGGTCACGATACGTATTAATTAATTCGAATATTATATAGTAAACTATATATGAATTATTATTTGTACACTGCTAACTGTTGACTATCAACATTGGATAATTAAAATGAATTAAAATATTGACTATAACATATGAAACTAAACAATTCTTCAAGTTTGCCACTTGATTTCGTCTTAAACCTCATTTGTATCTTCACGATTACATTCTGCGTTCAAACCTTTCATGATTCTTGAAAACACCTCAATCGATAGGATGAATCAACCGCACTTCATCTACGGAAGGAAAGAGTTATGCATATAATTATGCACCTGAGAAACTCTCGGCAACTGAGTAAAAGTTTAACACGTAGCCACGTCAGATCCTTTGGCATTTATTAGCAAAAATAACTTTGCGATCTCTTTTTTAAAGTAGTCAATTTTGTCACAGCTCCAGCAAGCCAACTTCGACTTTTCATTCGAAGTAACCTTACTATAATCCTGATATATAAAATTACCCTTTTGATACCGGAGAATTCTTTTATATTCCACCATATTACCAGCAGACGTACCAGCAACCTCGTTACTTCTTGGCTTAAATCTCTCTGACAAATCATTATATTTATTCATTGAAACCCTATCATATACTCATCCGCATCTTATAACGAGAACTGCCATAACAATTACCGGGAATCAGCAATCAGTACTTTGAAAACTCACAGCATATCTACATCAACAGTTGTATATATGACATTTATCTCTTAGAATTATGATCTCTCATTCTGAAATTCTGAAAAGCACTCAGTCACAAATCAATACTCTGAATGTTGAAAAAGCTGAATGAAGTAGCAGAAACTGTAGATAACCGTAAACGACCATAATCATCGAAAGTTTGATGATAAAGATTAGTATGTTGGAAAAGCTCAGAAAAATTTGGTACTGAAAAACGAATTGAGCTAATCATAAAGGAAACCAAGGAGTAATACAAGGACCAAACCCTAAATTTAAAGAACCCAGATAATTCTGAATCCACCAAAATCTTTAGAGAATATCTTGCTCCGAAGTCATGTTAAAATCTTGCGGAAAAATCTTTCTTCATCAACCATCGAACTTAGAAATTCCAAAAATATCATCATCAATATCTTTGATATTTCTGAGGATATTTTCATAAATATTCTCGTCCGAAATTATATACCTCTTCGTGCTTCCTGTGTATCATTATATTGGAAACATTCAATAGAAAATTTAGTATCGAAAAGCAGATTATGCAAAACTATGAAAAAAGCCGTGGACAAATCACAAAGAATAAGTTTGACTTCAAAGAATTCAAATGATTCTGTTTCTGATGAAATCTTTAGCGAATACGTTGCTTCCGAATCTAAACCCTTACGGATAAATCTTCTTCATCATCCATCGATATTAGAAATTCCAAGATATCATCGTATCTTTCATTATAAATATCCTCCATATTTCTGAAGATATTTTCATAACTAATCATATCTGAAATCATTAATCTCTTCATGCTATCAGTGTTACATCATATAGAAACTGTTAGTTTCTATATTCGGTAAACTTTCGAATTTAAAATACGAATGTTTTGAAGTAGTGTTGGGAACTGATGCATGAGTTAGTATAATATAATGACACTTGATCAACGTGATTATATTACAGTAAGTCATGCTGAATTTCTAAATGGGACATGATGATTCACAGATTATAACGTCATCATGTACCATGTTACACGACTCTTACATCTTATCTGATATATAAACATATCAAGAAAATATTTTTCTTGATAGTTCTATCTTTTCCGTGATATTCTGGTAACTTGACAAGTCAAGATCGTACCATTACAATTTCCTTCTTAAAACATTAACTATGATCGTTTCGAAATTCATATCTATGAATTCTGGACCGTTGCTCGCTTTACTAGAGGTCGAGAGGATAATAACAAGGCAAAGAGATTCAAAATATAAGAGGAAATATAAAGCCCAATGACAACACAAAAATTACAAACCGTGGATATCAGTACGTATGGCAATATAAAGACACGGAAGGATTATAAATACAATAATCCCTAGAGCATAGTAGAAATAAACGGATTCTTCCAGTGAGAGTAGGAAAAGAAGGACGATCATTGTGATAGTCAGAATAAGAACAAGGATTAGAACCGGATTAAGCATTATTATAATCTTTTGGATATATGAACTGAGAAAGAAGGTATAGAAGTGGTGGAAACTAATGGAACGAAAAAGGTAAATTTATAATGGAAATATTAGACAGAGTAATCGAGGCAGATCATCACATTTAATTATAGAGATCTTAATTCCCTTATTCGCCGAAGAATCAAATCTTTTAGATTTCAAAGATTTTCTTCAAATCCCTTAAATTCCGGAATTCAACCAAAACAACGTCAAAAGTTAAGACGCAACCTGTTTTCTAAATTCAATCGTGACTACGTCAAAAGTTAAGATGTATCATACTTTCAAAATTCAACCCTGACTTTGTCAAAAGTTACGACGAATCTTTACTTATCCTATTTCAATCTTTTGTGATAATTTCACTTGTACGCTTCGAATAATTGAGTTGTTTTATTCAAATCACCTGATGGTGATAAAACTTTAATTATTGACTCATATTCGTCATGAAAACATTTTTATTGTTAGCCATGACGACCACACTCAAATTTCGGGACGAAATTTCTTTAACGGGTAGGTACTGTGATGACCCGGGAATTTTCGACCAAATTTAAACTTAATCTTTATATGTTCTCGACACGATAAGCAAAGTCTATAATGTTGAGTCTCGAAAACTTTGAACTGTGTTCATGTATGCATTTACCCTTTGACTATTTCTGACGATTCACGAACGATTGTTTATGAATAAATAAATAAATAAATAAGTATATATATATATATATATATATATATATATATATATATATATATATATATATATATATATATATAAAGTTAATGTATTATATGTAAATACAAGACAAAGTATAAATGTTATATTAGGATCATTATTTTCATTAATGTTAATATCTGTATTATTAATATATTATTATTTTTATTACCATTTATAATATTAGATATAATATCAACACATTTATTTAAAAAGATTACTTATAAAATGATTGCAGAAATATATAAAAACAACACAAATGAATATATACATATACATAAATACTTATACTGAGTTGTATATGAAAACCAAATATAGGATCGACTTTTGTACATATCCACATCGAAATATATCAGTTTTGGATATACCTATTTAACTGCATCCTTCAGAATCAAATTCTATAACAATCAATATCCACTTTATATTTTTTTATTTATATCTATGTACTGAATGACCATGTGTATGACGACCCAATTACATTAGCAAACAAACTCTAATTCAATCCAGTGAGCTGTAAAGTTATTAATTATCCTCTACATAATCACCCCTTCTACTACCTTACAACAACAATAAACCAAAATCCATATTACTTTTATTTTTTTTCTGGTTACACTCCACTGCTGCAAATGCAGCTGCATTTTCTATTAACTTTTCTGTTACTCCATGACTGTAAACAGTTGTAAACCACCATCACAATCACTCTATCATCACCCTCGAATCACTTTAGACAAACTGTAATATGTTGTTTCTGTTTCTGTTGTACAGCCGAGAAGACCACCATCTTAATCACCATTTAGAACCCACTTCATCACCATCAATAGACCATCCTAAATCACAACAACCCATATCACCACCTGCTACACCCTTTTGTTTCGAGAACCCACAAACCACTTCTCAACCTCGAACCACTTTGAACCACCATCACCAAAACATCACTCGATCAACTGCTGCCACATGATGATGTATTCTATTATTACAGCTATCTGGACGTATTCATAACAACTTCTGCTGCAGTTTTGCTGCTGTATGGACAGCCTAGAACCACCATATTACGGTAATCTACCATATGCATAAACTACTATCTTAATTTATCATCAAACCAAAACACAAATACGATTACACATATATATATATATATATATATATATATGTCACGAATTGAAAACATTACTGTTCAATCAAACCATTACAAACCTGCAACTTCATATTGTTATTGTAAATTACTGCTGTTGACAAGCAAAGCCATCCAAGAACACCTTTTGTATCTATTTGTTTCCATTACTATGTCAACAAGACCCTGAAACAAAACTGAATAAAATTGAGCTACAACTTACAGTTAATCAGAGTGCACTTTCAAGTATCCATCATCAACTCAAAGAAAATTCACATCACGAAATTTATGAACGTCATTTTAGGAGATCAAATTCCTGAATTGTAAGAAACAACATAAAAATCACAAAACATATAAACTAAAACAAATTCATAGTTAATTGATTCGTTTCACCTACGGTTGAGCATTCAAACTTCTTTCGGTCTCCAATGCAACTCTGTGACCTCTCGAATGAATTATATACAAATTATGATTCCTTCTCGTCACTCAAACTGGTCACTTGAAACTCGAACGCCACAAATCCTCACCATATTCGATTACTATGTACTGCTGCCACCACTTCTTCATGATTCTTCTGTTTTCCTATTTCCCTTTGTGACTTCAATTAAAATCCCTAATTTCACCTGCAATCCAATACGTCAATTAGAAGTGAAATCAAAGGGTATGATAAATACTTTTGAATTATACGGCTAATTCCAAATCCAATTGATTAGACAAAAGTCGTTATACCTAATTATGAAGAAGATCAATGATGGTGACTGATGATGATCGAACAAGAGTGATGCCGATTCAACTGACCTGTTATTCAGTGATGATTCAGTTTGATTGATATAGTGACGACGATGAAGATGATTGATGATGGATTAATCGGCGAGCACCTTCCCCTCTGCTCTGTATTTTTTTTTTTTCTTTCCTTGATCTGAATTGGGATCAATCATACGCGTGTTTTTATATATAAAGTATATTATTATTATTATTATTATTATTATTATTATTATTATTATTATTATTATTATATTATTATTATTATTATTATTATTATTATTATTATTATTATTATTATAAATAATTATTGTTATGGTTATTAATGTTATTATTATTATTATTATGAGTATTTTGAATCTAGTTAGTTTAATAAGTATTATTCTTATTATTTATGGTTATGATTAAGATTTTTAATAATATATATTAGTTAACATTGTTATTGTTATTATTATTATTCATATCAAAATCAATCAGAGTATTTTTTTTTATTAAAACCTTAGAATCACTAATATTATCAATATAAATATTACCATTACCACTATGATTATGAATATTAAAAGTATTATTATTGTCATTAGTATTAATACCATTTCATAATTATTAGAATTATTATTTATATTACAAACATAAGTATCATTAAATATTAACATTATTATTATTAATATAATTACCACTACATGTAATGCTATTAATCAAAATTTTAATCATTATTAATAAACATCATGTTATTATCACTAAAGCTATCAGTATTATTATTATTAGTAATATCAATATTTTAACATTGAAACTATTATGAAAATGAAAGTTTTAAAGATATTATTAAGGTTATAAGTATGTACTAATCATATTAATAATTTTTTTTATATATTCATAAATAACAAATTAAGTATTTTTAATATATTACAAAAACAGATATATATATTAATATAACTATATAGATATTAATCATTTTTAATATATATACAAATTAAATGTATAATATATATAAATTAAGATATAATAAATTATGTTGTTCGATTACGATTATGTGTATTAATAAATATACAAATGTTATAGGTTCGTGAATCCGAGGCCAACTCTGCATTGTTCAATATAGTCATATGTATTTTTACTACAAAATACATTATGTGAGTTTCATTATTCCCTTTTTACATATATTTTTGGGCTGAGAATACATGCAATGTTTTAATAACTATTTTTCAATATTTATATGCGTGAGTTTCATTTGCTCCCTTTTTAAATGCTTTTGCTATATATATTTTTGGGACTGAGAATACATGCGTTGCTTTTATAAATGCTTTACGAAATAGACACAAGTAATCGAAACTACATTCTATGGTTGGATTATCTAATCGAATATGCCCTTTTTATTAAGTCTGGTAATCTAAGAATTAGGGAACAGACACCCTAATTGACGCGAACTCTAAAGATAGATCTATCGGGCCCAACAAGCCCCATCCAAAGTATCGGATGCTTTAGTACTTCGAAATTAATATCATGTCCGAAGGAGGATCCCGGAATGATGGGGATATTCTTATATGCATATTGTGAATGTCGGTTACCAGGTGTTCAATCCATATGAATGATATTTTGTCTCTA
Source organism: Rutidosis leptorrhynchoides (assembly GCF_046630445.1). Lineage (NCBI taxonomy): Eukaryota > Viridiplantae > Streptophyta > Magnoliopsida > Asterales > Asteraceae > Rutidosis > Rutidosis leptorrhynchoides. The sequence continues at coordinate 330,789,624 of NC_092340.1, read as the reverse complement.
TGCATGGGATGTATGTTTATGAGAAATGGAAATATGAAATCTTGTGGTCTATTAAAATGATGGAAACGATTGTTTATGTTAAACTAATGAACTCACCAACCTTTTGGTTGACACTTTAAAGCATGTTTATTCTCAGGTACGAAAGAAATCTTCCGCTGTGCATTTGTTCATTATAAGGACATTACTTGGAGTCATTCATGGCATATTTCAAAAGACGTTGCATTCGAGTCGTCGAGTTCATCAAGATTATTATTAAGTCAATTATAGTTGAATATATTATGAAATGGTATGCATGTCTTCAACTTTTGTTGTAATGAAAGATTGTCTTTTCAAAAACGAATGCAATGTTTGTAAAATGTATCATATAGAGGTCAAGTACCTCGCAATGTAATCAACTATTGTGAATCGTTTATAATCGATATGGACTTCATCCGGATGGATTAGGACGGGTCTCTACACTTTAGCTGACTCATACGAGAGTCGTGTGATTTGGTTCTCCATAGCTACGTAAGCATAACCTCGAATCTTCAATATCTTTTCTTCTAAACATATAAACGGTCCTTCTCTGCATAGAGTAACAAATTCGGTATTTGAATATGTTTGATTATTTGAACATTTACCTTCGTGTGACCATTTTCCGCATTTGTAACATCTTTCAAGGTGTCGTGCTCTTCTTTTTGTTGCGGATTTTGATTTTCCTTTACCAAAATGTATCTTATGATGATCTTTTCTGAGTTCTTTTCTTACTCCGTCCATTTTGCCTCTTATGAATGATACTAGTTCACTCGGAAGTGTGTCATTATTACGTTTAGTAATCATAGCATGTAGCATTAGACCATGGTTCAGATCAAAGGAATTCTTCATCTTGTAAAACCTAAAAAAATTAAAAATTCAGAATGGGGGGGGGGAAGACTAGTTCTTTAGGGTCTGCTAGGGAAAGACCATTCGGATTTCATTCTCGAGAACTACACGAAAACAGAATATCTAACTCTAATAGAAATACATATTACCATAAAAAGATTCAAATCTCCCCAAACTTAGTTAGATGTGGTGTCGAAATTATGATTAACTTCGTTGTCAACTTTCATCGGATCATGTTCGTAATGTTTAACTCTGTGACCATTAACTTTAAATTCAATCCCATTTGAATTTATTAACTCTACTGTTCCGTACGGGAAAACTCTTTTAACTATAAATGGTCCAGACCATCTTGATTTCAATTTTCCAGGAAATAGCTTGAATCGTGAATTGAAAAGAAGAACTCTGTCTCCTTCTTTAAATTCTTTTGAACTTCTGATTCTTTTATCATGCCATTTCTTCGTTCTTTCTTTATAGATTAACAAATTTTCGTACGCTTCATATCTTAATTCTTCTAATTCATTTAGTTGACTTAATCGTAGACGTCCGGCTTCATGTAAATCAAGATTACATGTCTTCAAAGCCCAAAATGCTTTGTGTTCAATTTCTACTGGAAGATGGCATGCTTTTCCGTAAACGAGTTTAAAAGGTGTGGTTCCAATTGTAGTTTTGTAGGCTGTTCTAAAAGCCCAGAGTGCATCCTCCAATTTCATGGACCATTCCTTCGGATTTGATCCTATGGTTTTCTCTAGAATACGTTTTAAAGCTCGGTTGGTATTTTCAACTTGTCCACTTGTTTATGGATGATAAGCGGTTGAGATTTTATGAGTTACTCCATATCTTTTGAGAACTTTCTCAAGTTGATTGTTACAAAAATGAGTACCCCGATCACTTATTAAAGCTTTCGGTGTTCCGAACCTTGCAAAAAGACGTTTTAAAAAGTTGACTACAACTCTTGCATCATTAGTCGGGAGAGCTTGTGCTTCCGCCCATTTAGATACATAATCAATGGCAACGAGAATGTAGAGATTATTATGAGATTTTGGAAATGGACCCATAAAGTCAATACCCCAAACGTCAAATACTTCACATACTTGAATGACATTTTGTGGTATTTCATCACGTTGACTTATTTTTCTGGCCCTTTGACAAGCATCACAGGATTTGCAAAGAAGGTGTGCGTCTTTGAAAATTGTAGGCCAATAGAATCCAGCATCGTAAAATTTTCTTGCTGTGAGTTGAGGCCCATAATGCCCTCCTGTTGGTCCTGTGTGACAATGGTTTAAGATTTGACTAGCTTCATCTCCGAATACACATCGGCGTATTATTCCATCGGGACAACTTTTAAACAAATGTGGATCTTCCCAGAAATAATGTTTTATATCACTAAAGAATTTCTTTCGTTTTTGGTACGACAACCCTTTTTCAAGGAATCCACATACTAAGTAGTTTGCATAGTCTGCAAACCATGGAATTTCATTATAATCTATCTTCAATAGATATTCATCAGGAAAGTTGTCTTGTATGGCCAATTCATTTAGAACTTCTAATTCAGGATTTTCAAGACGAGAAAGATGATCAGCGGTGAGATTTTCTGCTCCCTTTTTATCTCGAATTTCAATATCGAACTCTTGTAAGAGTAAGATCCAACGAATTAATCGTGGTTTAGCATCTTGTTTTGAAAATAGGTATCTAAGAGCAGAATGGTCGGTATAGACCACTGTTTTAGCTAGAACGAGATATGAATGAAATTTGTCAAAAGCAAAGACAATAGCAAGGAGTTCTTTTTTAGTAGTTTTGTAATTCGTTTGTGCTCCTTGTAATGTCTTACTAGCATAATAAATAGGTTGAAATCGTTTTTCAATCCTTTGTCCTAAAACGGCTCCCATTGCAAAATCACTTGCATCGCACATAAGTTCAAACGGTAGATTCCAATTTGGAGTTATCATGATCGGCGCATTAGTGAGTTTTTCTTTAAGAATATTAAAAGATTTGATGCATTCATCTGAAAAGATGAATGGAGCATCCTTTTCTAGGAGTTTATTCATAGGAGTGGCAATTTTAGAAAAATCTTTTATAAAACGTTGGTAAAAACCGGCATGCCCTAGAAAACTCCTAACTCCTCTAACATTGGTGGGATGTGGAAGTTTAGCAATTACATCTACTTTAGCTCTATCCACTTCAATTCCTTCCTTTGAGATTTTATGACCAAGAACGATGCCTTCTTTAACCATGAAATGGCATTTCTCCCAATTAAGTACTAGATTTGATTGTTAGCATCTAATAAGCATTCGTTCAAGATTAACTAGACATGATTCAAATGTATCACCGAAGACTGAAAAGTCATCCATGAAAACTTCCATGCATTCTTCTATCATGTCGTGAAAAATCGCCATCATGTACTTTTGAAAGGTTGCAGGGGCGTTGCAAAGTCCAAATGGCATGCGTTTGTAAGCAACAGTACCATAAGGGCACGTGAATGTGGTTTTCTCTTGATCCTCGGGTGCTATTGAAATTTGAAAATATCCGGAAAAACCATCAAGAAAACAATAGTAACTATTTCCGGCTAATCTTTCTAACATTTGATCAATAAAAGGTAAGGGAAAGTGATCTTTTCTGGTGGCATCATTTAATTTTCTATAATCAATACAAACACGCCATCCTGTTACAGTCCTAGTAGGAATAAGCTCATTTTTCTCATTTGTGATGACAGTCATGCCACCCTTCTTAGGTACGCATTGAACTGGGCTTACCCATGGACTATCAGAGATTGGATAAATTAAACCTGCATCAAGCAGTTTAATAATTTCTTTCTTAACAACATCTTGCATATTCGAATTTAGTCTTCATTGGCGTTGCACATACATTTTATGACCTTCTTCCATAAGGATTTTATGTATGCAATACGAAGGACTTATTCCTTTAATATCATG